>NC_045437.1:121404304-121744773 GCF_002776525.5 Piliocolobus tephrosceles
AGGCGCCCACCACCATGCCCGGCTAATTTTTTGTATTTTTAGTAGAGGCGGAGTTTCACCACGTTAGCCAGGATGGTCTCGATCTCCTGACCTCGTGATCCGCCCACCTCGGCCTCCCAAAGTGCTGGGATTACAGGCGTGAGCCAGCAATATTTTTTCTTTATTGGTTGTAACTATACTACAAAAACCTTTGCTGGTTTTCTGAGTTTTCATTTAACAAAAAACATACTGAGATCATTGTGCCGTGTTATTAAAAGCTTTTTGAAAATGTTTTAGATGATCATATAATATTCCGCTGAGTGGCTGCACCATGCCTTAGGTGACTATTCTTCTCATGTTACCCATATAGGTCGTTCCTAATTGTACACTGAAATAAAAGCTCCCCCATGTGCAGAGGCCAGGGGTGCATTCTTAGTCCTGACCTCACTTTTCTCTTGAAGTAACAGGAGAAAGCACTGCCTCACATCCCTACAAAGTGAGCCCAGCTCCAGAAATCAACAGCAGGCAATAGAGATTTGCCTACAAATGCCCTAGACCTACCTGGGAGATGGTAGCATTACCAACCTCACAGCAAAATATAGTTGAAAATCTCCAGTAGACACTTCTGTCCTCTACCTCTCTCACCACCTTCTGGACTCTGTCTTCTCCTCCCCCGCTGCAGCCAACCCCCACAGTATGCCTCCCTAGCAGTTAGTGCTTTGCAGAATATCTGGGGTAAGAAGCTAAGTCGTTTTGTTGTTTTGTTTTGCTTTGCTTTGTTGTGAAAATAGCATGCTGGGAGGGTGCAAGATGTCAAGCTGCTAAATACTTACTGAATTGCTGTATTGCTGACTCTTATTGCTGGCTAGTAAGTAGTTGCAAGATAGACTCTAGTTTTTGGATACACTTTGCATAGTACTAATCTTCAGCCCTTTTCTTTTATGCTCAGCAGTTTCTCACTTCTTAACTTCTCCAAACTTGCATTCTCACACCATCATCCTGCCCAACACAGACTTCTCCTTTGGGTGTCCCCTTGTTAGACAGCAGTCAAGTGCATAGTTAGTTATACCAGTAGTGCTGAAATGAACGTTTGGGCCTAAACCTTTGTCTACGTTTCTGTTTAGGAGAGATTTCCCGGAGATGAATTAAGGGCCAAAGGACAGAGCATTCTTAAAACTCTTGACCCATGTTACCAAACTGCTTTCAGAATGTTTGCACAAATTGTCATTCTCACCAGCAGGAGTTAAGAGGTATAGCTTGACTGAATCCATGCTAATATTGACATCAGTTTGATGATTTTTAAAATTTCATCCTTGCTATATGTGAAGTCAAGGAAAAAAATACTATCTCTGAATGGTTCTAATGTGCATTTCTTTTATTTTTAGTCAGTCCGTATATAGTTCATGTGTTCTTTTTACAAATGAATTTTCAGGCTGAATTGTTCAACCACCAATTAGAAATAGATAAAGGAATCTCATTGGTGTTATATTCCAGAACGCATGCATTAACTAGTTAGATACCCGTGGGCTGAGAGTCTGGCCAACACTTGTCAAAAGCTTTAAAGAGAAATGGTTCTGAGATCCAAACAATGGATTCACCAACACACTTTCAGAACTTACAATAGTGGCTGCCAGTTCCTGGGTTCTGATCCTTGCTGCTTGCCCTCTTGCCAGTCATTTATATTTTGTTCATGTGTAAAATGAGGTGGTTAGCCTGTGTAACCTCTATGCTCTTGAAAAACAGAAAGAGGTGTTTGTGCCTTGATCATTCTCACAGGAGAATAAAAATCGGTTATATAGACCGCAAGAGCTTCTGAAGGACACGTTGGAGCTGTGAGGAAAGGCCATTGGCTTTAGGGGGAAGGGTAGGCATTTCTGCTGAGGAAGCTGGCTGTAGGGAAAACGAGGGCATCTGAAAAGTGATTTGGGGAGCCCTCATGGAGTAAAGGGTGCTGCTGACTCTCAGCGCTGCAGGCTGGTGCTCTGTGGCTGAGTCAGATGGAGGTCAAAGACACCAACGCTGGACCAGCTTTGAAAGGTGGCAAGATGGGGCTGCCTAGCAACACCCATGTCATTTCTGCCTGTGGTTTGCACACGATCCACCCAGCTGTGAATATCACAGAAGGAGTTTTCACGAACTCATGGACCTTTCATTACTTCAGAAATGAGAGAGAGGACAGAGCGTAGGCATTGCATGTCTCTGGCTGGTCCCTTTAAGACGACGATCTGTCCTGCTGAGCTGGGGCAGGCTGTGTTGGGTTTGGGTATTGACACCAAACAGTTCTGATTCACAGCGGTAACCTCCTTCTTATTTCCATTTCATTAATTTTCATTAAGGCTTAAACAGCCATGCATGTGGCCTGGATTTGGGGAATTGGAGTGGATCTGGACAATTAAAAGTCCCTTAAGTTTTGCAGGTTATCTCTGAGTAGAGCAAGACCAGAGAGAAAAACCCCTCCCCACCCCCCTTTGCTGCTGTGTTAGTTAGTTGAAGGGATTTCAGTGGGATTAATTGACTGCTGGAATGATTTGCATTTTATTGCCCGGGTCTGCTCATTGGGTCAGAAGATGTCATAAAAGCAGAAGCCCAAGGTTGCTGACAGCCTCAGAGACAGCAGGCTGCTCCACAAAGAAACTGGACCAGCCCTTCTCATTCTTGATAACTCAGCAGTGTAATAAGCCACATGTGTTTCCAGCCGACCTGCTCTGGCTCTGAGAGTCAGATGTGTTTTTCCAGGAGCCCAGGAAGCAAGTAAACCCCAGTGGAAGTTGGAGGGCTGAATTTAAGAGAGAAAGGAACCTGGGGTCTACAGAGAATTGGATGTGGTTGGTAACCCAGTAGGAATTTTCTCCAAGGCGTGGGTAGAAACCTTCTCCATGTGTTGGTGCTGTTAAACTTGTAAAACGTTTATAGCTGTAGGTTGTTGTTGTCGATAGCAGGGTTAGACACTCCTGCTGGGAGACACGGGTAACATGAATGGGTGAGGTTGATCAGGTGGAGAGTGGAGGGAACTGGGCTCCTCTGGCCCATGGGAGCCTTTGTGTGGAATAGGAAAAGGGGCCCCTTCCTCCCAGTGGAAGCCAACTTGGCCCAGCTTTGATTTGAGCCCCTCTGAGTCCCCTCAGCACGCACAACCTGTCCAACAGCATGCAGTGGTCTGGCCCCTGAAAGAAGGGAACCCTGCTCTGCTCAGAACCAAGTTTGTCACCCAGGTGTATGGACCCAGTGTTGCTACAGCTTCTGGTTTTTGTTTTTGTTTTTCAAAAGAAACTGAACATTTGATTTCATGTGTGTAAAATATCCCAATTTTGAGGCTGGGCCCGGTGGCACACACCTGTAATCCCAGCACTTTGGGAGGCCGAGGCACCTGAAGTCAGCCGTTCGCCACCAGCCTAACATGGTGAAACCCCGTCTCTACCAAATATTAAAAAAAAAAAAAGCTGGGCATGGTGGCGCATGCCTGGAATCTGAGCTACTTGGGAGGCTGAGACAGGAGAATCACTTGTACCTGGAAGGCAGAGGTTGCAGTGAGCCAAGATCATGATCACGCCATTGCATCCCAGCCTGGGCAACAAGAGCGAAACTCTGTCTCCAAAAAAAAAAAAAAAGGAAATATCCCTATTTTGGAATGCAAGCCATGGCTTCAATTTTTTTTTTTTTCTCTCTCAAATACTGTTGGAGTCAACCAACAGAGGTGTGTGTGTGTGAGAGAGCCTAGGCTGCAGGCTGTAGACTCTGGTACCTTATCGTCTAGGAGTCTCTAATATCCTGCCCTTGGCCAAACTGAAACAAGAGTTGAGGATTCAGAATTCTTTTGATTCTTACACTCAAGCACACTTTTGGAAAAGAACAAATGCCAAGCATGATCCTGGTCACTGGTAAGGTGAAGACTGCCCTCCAAGCGAAGAGAGGAACAGGCAGAGGAAGTGAGGTACAGAGCTTGTGAGAGAGCAGGTTTACTAAGAAAGGCAAGCAGAGCTAACCACGAGAGACAGTTTGCTCCATGTGGGTATTCTAAGTAGCTAGTGAGCTCCGCCTCTTTAATTGCCAGACAAACAGGAAGCATTCCAGGTCACCCCCTGGGGCGCTGAGACTTGGGAAGAGGAAGGAGCAATCCTAGAGGGTGCTGCATGCCAGCTCCTTGGTGGACAGCTGTGAGCCATGCTGTGTGCTGCCCAGAGGCCTGTGATGCTGACTGCAGCCCTGACAGTGTTTGGTCTTCCCCGCTGAGCCCAGATTGAGTGCATATAGATGGCTAATTAAACTCTGAACTGACAAACACACATACTGGAGAGGGTCCCCTTTGAAGAGCAGGAGATCACAGGGACAATTTCCTGTTTGCCAGTTTGCAACCTCAATCTCATCAGTTTGGGATTGTAAGTTTAAGGCGTGCTGATAGCCCTCAACACCATCACTTGTTGCAAGAAGTTCTAAGCCTGGATGGGTGTTGATCTCTTCTGCCCCCACTCCCTAAAGCCTCGTTTCACTTTCAGGTGTGTGTGCTTTGAAGGGGGAGGGGAGATGTTCGACCAGTAAAGCTTTAAGTTCCCAGTTAACCTAGAGAGTCTTTTTGTATGACTCTGTTGAGGGAATAAGTGGATATCCTTCTGCCCATGTGTGTATATTCACACATGTATCCAGATTTCCAAATGTATTTGACAGGTAAATGCAAATACCTGTCAGTGCAAATAGAAATCGAGTCAACAATGAAGTTAGTTTGGTTGGAGGCCTTTGTGTGATCCATTCCGCTTCTGAGGTGACCAGTTAGTTCCCAAATTGTGTTGAGTAATGATGTTTCTTCTCACCAGCAACTAAGGAGACCAAATTCTTATTTTGAATAACACATGTTACATATGGTAGAGATTTAATAAAGATCAGTGTTTCAGATTCTGTGATCACTTTATTTGCTTTGGAGCTGTAAGAAAGATGCATAAGTTCAAGTTGTGGATTTGCCCTGTATTGAACTGCTGGGAACACATTTGTCAATGTGTGAGTGGTGTTACTGAGGCAGAGAAGGGGCAGGGATAAATTTAGCCAAAAGGAGTGTGAAGTTGCATACAGTTGCTGATGTAAGGTACCAATCATGGTCAAAAGATAAACAATGGCTCTTACAAAAGAGAAGTATTAAACAATATCACATCTTCATCTACTATTTTTCTACTCTTCATGGTTGCCAGGATGTGCTGAACCAATTAAATGGCAAGTTGTGATAACTCTTAATCTTTTGCCTCTGGTGCAGTCATTCCTACAATTGTACCACATTATTCAGGTAGGTAGGTAGAGAAAGAGAGAGACACATGCATGTACAAACAGGTATTTCTCAAAATCCAGGCATCGGAGTGGGAAGAGTAGGAATCAGAGCGTAAAGAGACAAACAGCCAGCCCTTGAAGAGTTTACAATTCAGCTGGTGGAGGTGGCTTTCTGTGTTATTTTTTAAAGAAGCTATCTCATTACTCTTCAGAAAGTAAGTAAGGCATATGAGATTTTAAAAACTTACTCCAACATCATCATAACTGGGCCTTTGGCCAGCAACTTAAACAGGAAGCTCTGTAGGTTAAAAAACACAATCAAAGCATAATATATGAGCCGTGTGTCTTCAATGTCTGTGAGTTTCATTGGCGGGAAAATAGAAAAAGTTGAAGGCTTTAGACTCGGCATAGAAAGCAGGGGTTTGTTTGGCGTGGCTGCCACATGGCTTCCACTCGGGGCTTGTTTTGCTGGCATGGCTACAGACTGTGGAGTCCCTGCTAAGGACACTTACTGCCATGTCCCTACACCTCTCTGAGTTGTTTTCCTTATCTGCAGAATGTGCTAATAATAAGCATCTCAGAATTGTTTGTGTTAAACGGGATAACAAATAGGCAAAATGTCACTACCTGTTATGGTGTGGCGGGGTGTCTGGAGTCGGGCTGACCTGGTTTCAAATGCTGGCTCAGCAACAACCCAGCTGTGTGGGCCTGGGCAAATCAGTTAGCCCCTCTGTGCTTTGGTCTTCTCAAATGAAGAACTGGGCTGCTAATACCGTCTCAGTGTTGCTATGAAGAATAAGTGAGACAGTGTGTGTAAAAGAGCAAAGCACAGGGTCTGGCCTGGGATAAATTTTTTAAATAAATTTGGGGGTTATTCCCTGCCTTGAATATAATTTGCTCTGTCTAACCTCCTACTGCCGTTGTGAATTGCTACCGGGACTCATGCCTTCCTCTAGCTGTCTGCTTAAGAGGGCCATGTGCCACTCAATGGAAGAGCTTCTGAGGCTTCTGGGACCTTCTCAGAGCAAGCCCTGCAGTCTAGCATCCCCTTCTCCTCGGGGGCCCTGAGACTCTAAAGCATCCAGTTGCTCCAAAACATGCCATAAAATCCCCAGGAGGAAAGGACCCCATTAGCACCTGCACATTTGGGGACCCTTGTCAGCAAAATGGCCAGGAGCTTCCTGCTGAAACCCCAGGGCACGGCAGGTTTACGGAGACCCTTCATTAAGATGAATTATGAACCTGTGGGTCTCTCTGGTTCCATTTGGCCCAGCCTGGGAGGCAGAGGCCCAGCTGCCCTGCTGGCTGCACTGCATGAAACCTCCTTCCTCTCCCCCTCCCAGGCTCTTCCCACTCCGCTGTGTACCCCCTACCTTTGTTTAATGAAAGAGAAAAGCACTGCACCCCTCCAGGGGGCCCCAGAGCAGGAGGCAGAGTTCAACCTGAGAAAATTGTTTTCTTGTAAGCGTCAGGCACCTGGCTGTCCAGGCCTGGCCCAGGCCCTTCGTGACTGTGCAGAGTTGGCTCCTGTCCTTCTCTCTTCCCCCAGGCCATAAACAAGTCCTGGAGTGGGGAGCCCTGGGGAAGCAGGCGGGAGTGGGGGTAGGGGCGGGGCAGCCACAGACCTCTCTGTGTATTTGTTCCTATCTCATGTGACAGCTCAGGGGTTATCCTGTTGGCTCCTCCAGGGTACCTGGTTTTTCACATTTTTTTTTCTTTTTTCTTTAAAACCATGAAATACGAACAGTGGTTGTTCAGAGAAGTCAAGCACAAATGCTCTCCAGAGCAGAGGTTCTTAGGGTCAATGTGCTTTTAAATTGCCTGGGTATCCAGGCACAGCAAGAAAGCACGACAGTGCAGAGGGGCAGCCAGCTGAGGACATAACTGCAGCATGCAGGATGGAAGTCAGACAGTCAGGTCAGCCCCGGCCACAGAGTTGGCTATACGGTAGAGTGGCTGATAGTTTGGGGAAGGGGTCAGGTTTGCAAAAAACAGCTTCCTCAGAGGTGTTCAGGAGGAGACCAATATTTACTAGGCATCTACCATGTGCTTTATAGCTCTCACGTAGGAGGCCCTAGAACACAGCTGGTGCAGGCAGGCTCTGGAGCCAGACTCCCTGGGATTAAATCGCCCACTCATAGGATGTGGCAGCTCAAATCATGTGTCCCAGTCCCAGACTCCTTGCCGTGGCAGTGGAGGTGATCATAGTACCCACCTCCCCAAATTTTCTTACTGTGGGTTAAACGAGATATATGCAAAAGTACCTAGCACAGTGCTTGGCACATAAAGGCTCAACACATGCGAAATGCTATTATTTTTATTATCAATGACAAACACGCTCTCCTTAGCCAAACGTGAGTCAGGCTCCTCTGAGGCCTCTTTTTGACTAGGCGCTGACTTCGGGCCCTGCCTTTGGCCCAATTAGTCCAGTTTTAGCAAGAAGCCTCTTGAGTGGGTCTGGCTAGTATCCCCCAGCCTTGATGTTTCCTCCTAGTAATTTTCCTGCCACCAGACTCCCACCTGCTCCTTAGCTATACGTGTCCACTTGTCCTTATGTTGGGAGTTGAGCCCATCTCTCTCCCCTGTGCAAACCCCCATTGCAGTAGCCCCCCTTAAATAAAGTCTTTCTTACCAATTTTAACAAGGAGATTATCATGCATAATCTTCTCCTTCTCTTCCTTCTCCCTCTTCTCTCTCTTCCCTTTGCCATTCCTCTTCCTCCTCCTCTTCTTCACTCTTCCCTTTGTTCTTCCTCCTCCTCCACGTTTCCTCCTACCTACTTCCTCCTCCCTCTTCCTCCCTCCTCCTTCCTCCCTCCTCCTTCCTCCCTCCTCCTCCTTCTTCCTCCTCCCTCCTCCTCCTTCTTCCTCCTCCCTCTTCCTCCTCCTCCCTCTTCCTCTTCCCCTTCCCTCTTCCTCCTCCCCTTCCCTCCTCCTCCCTCCTGGTCCTCCTCCCTCGTCTTCCTCCCGCCTCCTCCCTCCTGGTCCTCCTCCCTCATCTTCCTCCTTCCTCCTCCCTCCTGGTCCTTCTCCCTCCTCCCCCCTCCCCACTCTTCCCTCCTCCCCCCCCCTCCTCCTTCCTCCTCCTCTCTTCTCTTCTCCTCCCTTCTCCTTCTCCCTTCTCCTCTTCCCTTCTCCCTCTCCTCCTTCTCCTCCTCCCTCCCTCCTCCCCCACCCTTTCTCCATCTTCCACCTCAAAGTTTGGGATCCCATCCCTGACCCTGCTCTTTTAGCCTGGACAGTGGGAGTTTTCATTTCAGCTGAAGAACTTGACATTTTCTCTGCCTGGAGACCAAGGATGAGAAGGAGCACTTCTTTGTTTAGCTAGAACTATAAGACCTGAAAACAAGAGAGCTGAAAGGAGGCAGGTGTGAAACAACAGCCTCATCCCTTTGATTCTCTGGGTTACACAACAGCTGGGCAAACTCTGGCCTGAAAACTTGGGGCTCCTTAAAGCATTTTTTTCTCCCAGATAGAAAAGGAGGGAATTCATCAGTGATTCATTGCCTTGAGATATGGCAGGATGAGGGGCCAAGGATCTGCTTTTCTGTCTCTGTCTCTCCTCTTCTTTCTTGTTTAGGGAGCTAAAGGCAGAGACTGAATTTTAGGAAGCAGTTTTTTTTCCGATCTCCTCCAGAATTCTGGGCGATGAGAAAGCTTAAAATCCAGTGTAATAAAGGATTTTGAGTTTGAACTATGGCATTTAAAAAACTAATTCCTCCAAGGCTTAGTTTATTTCTCCTTTGAAAACAAATAATAGGAATATTTCCTAGGCTACAGCTCCTTGAGGACAGGAATTGGGTTTGTTTTCCTTATTTCACTTGGCGTGTCTAGTATGGTATCTGTCACACCATTGGTGTTCAATAAATATTGAAATGAGTACAGATCACCTTCCACACTGAGAGGCTGAAATTATATATTGAGATACTGTGTGTGAAAGCTCCCAGCACAGTTATTTTCATTAGTGCTCATTTTTTCTGATTTTAGACCTGTTTCTGAGAAGGATGGAGATGAAGGGTGAAGAAAGGAAGGTGATAGAAGGGAGAAGCTAGAGAGTAGCAAGGAAAAGGATGGAGTTGGTGAAGTAGGAAGGGCGCTGGGTTTGCAGGAGACTGGCCTTCTATTCCCCCACTGTGTCTGTGATTTCTGCTCCGTCATTTGACTACTCTGAACCTCAGGTTCCTCTTCGGTAAGATGGAAATACAAATCTTCACTTTATTGGTTGTGGGTATCCAAGGAGAAATATATTTGTGAAGGCAGCCCCCAGAGTTCCCGACATGCCTTAGGTACAAAATGACATGAAACCTGAAGGTGGAGAGGAAACCAGAAGCAAAGAGCATAGGAAGGAGAATAGGAAGCCAGGGAATCTTTTGGCTGCTTTGGGTTGGACTTGGGCCTGGGGAGACGTTGCATTTGGACATGAGCATCTTATCAATGAACCTTGTATTTGTAACCTGATGTGTCTAAATTGAAGCAGTGGGTGGTTGAGGTCAGGAGTGGGTAGGCACAGCTTGTGACCCCTGTGGGTGAAGCAAAATGAACACAAGGTCCCAGATCATGCCCCTAGAAAGTAAAGCAAGGTTTCCTAGGATTCTCCAATGTACAGACTCAAGCTGAATCTTGATCCTGTATGGGTTGGAGATTGTGGTTGTCAATGAACTTGGCAAGGCAGGCAACAAACTGGCTGTGTGTAGAGACACAGCCTAAAAAAAGGAAACTTAAAAAGTATTGCTATTTTTTAAAATAATATTTTTTTTACAATGATGCTTTCTTTTGTAATTAAGGAAGTTGTGGACATTTATTCTGGAAATTTTGGAAAATGTAGAAGAGAACACATATAAGCCCATCAAGAGATAATCCATCTCTCCGTGACATTTTGATGTACATTGACCCTTGAATAACACGGGGGTTTGGGGTGGTGACCCCCTATACAGTCAAAAATCTCTGTTTAACTTTTGACTCCCCCAAAACTTAGCTACTGATAGCCTAATGTTGATCGGAAGCCTTACTGATAACATAAACAGTGAATGAACAGATATTTTATATGTATATATTACTGTATTTTTCTTTCCTTTTTTTTGAAATGGAGTCTCACTGTGTCACCCAGGCTGGAGTGCAGTGGTGTGATCTCAGCTCGCTGCAACCTCCACCCTCTGAATTCAAGTGATTCTCCTGCCTCAGCCTCCCAAGTAGCTGGGATTACAGGCACCTGCCACCATGCCAAGCTAATTTTTTTGGATTTTTTCAGTAGAGATGGGATTTCACCATCTTGACCAGGCTGGTCTTGAACTCCTGACCTCGTGATCCACCCGCCTCAGCCTCCCAAAGTGCTGGGATTACAGGTGTGAGCCACTGTGCCCAGCCTACATTCTGTATTCTTACAATAAACTAGAGAAAAGAAAATGTAATGAGGAAAAACACAAGGAAGAGAAAATATACTTACAATTCATTAAATGGAAATGGATCACCATAAAGGTCTTCATCCTTGTCCTCCTCACATGGAGTAGGCTGAGGAGGAGGAAGAAGAGGAGAGTTTGGTCTTGCTGTCTCAGGGGAACAGAAGCAGAAGAAAATCCATATACAAGTGAACCCAAGTAGTTTAAACCTGTGTTGTTCAAGGGTCAACTGTTTATCCCTCTAGAGTGTGTGTGTGTGTGAGAGAGAGAGAAATTTTTTTTTTTTTTTTTTTTTTTTTTTTTTTTTTTTTTTTTTTTTTTTGCGAGAGTTGTGTAAAATTGGGGCATATTTTTATTATATCCTAAGAACTTATTTGTCCCAAGTCTCATCAATTGAGTAGCACTTGATTGACTATCAAGTCCTATACTCGATGAATTGCACTAGATTCTATTTTGGCCTAGCTCAAGTCTTTGAATTTAAAAAGAATATTCTTGGGAAAGGTTATATTCAACTACATCCTACAATCAGTTCTAGAGTTTTCAAGGACTAGAATTTCCAAAAACTGAGTTATAAAATGTTCCCTGTCTCTCTTAGGCTTTCAAGACAAATTTCTTCCACCCTCTCTCTCCTCTTAAAGTAACTATGAGATCAGAAAAAAAGAAATCCATTTTGACAATTTCCTTCCTGTTCTATAAAAATAAGTTTTAGCAAGCTAGAGAGAGAGAGAGAGGGAGAAGGGGGAAAGGAGAGAAAGAAATGATGGTAGAGACAAGGCAAAGATAGTGGAAGAAAGGAGGCAGGGAGATGGAGAGGGAAGCTGTAGTGCTGCTTTTCTTGCTGTGAGATTTGGGGAAGTCACTCATTTTACTAATATTTACTGAATGCCCATTACATGGCAGCCCTGGGTTATAATCACAGCCTCCTGAACAATCTCTGGTGCTAATATATGGTCTCTCTGATCTCTTTTAAGTCTGAAAAGGCCCTCAACTCCTTGAGCTTTGAATAGCACTCTTTATAAACTATTGGAAAAACTCAATGCATCTTCCTTCCTGTGATCCCCCAGCAACTCACTTTGGCCAGTGCCAGACCAAGGACAGGAGTCACCACCAGGCCCGTCTTCTGAATGGAACTCCCCTGAGGGCCCTGCCCTTGGTGGGCCACCTTCACTCTCACACAGAGAACAGAGGGGCTCAGGTTGTTAAGGAAACTTCTCTCAACACCTCTCACCACATTGCAGATTCTCAAAGAAACTGGGAATTGAGCTCATCACCCCTTCCCAAGATGTAGATTCTGTCCCCCAACTCTTCTGGCAGGTATTGGCTGTGTTAAAGCCTGCAGAGACAAACTAGGTAGGTCGGTAAGTAGACAGACAGTCAAACTATGTAGATAGATAGACAGACAGAAGGTCTGTCTTCACTAGCATGGCTGGAGAAAGTACTAGATGAAATCCAAGAGAGAAACACAGAAGAGCCAGATCATGTAGGATTTTGCATGAAAGGCAATGGGAATTCTCTGAAGAGAGTGCTGTGGTTCATCATTTTCTTTTCTCCATTGTTCTATCTGCATATAAGAAGCCAAGTCTCTCTTGTGCTTCCACCTAGAATGTTGCTAGGCATGAACCAGGCTCGGGCAACCCATCACAGATTTCCCTGAAGAAAGCTCTCATATAGCCCACTCCAGTAAACACTTTCCTCACTCTGAGTTTTAGAAGCGACTGTTTCTTAACAAAATGCCTTCAACTTCACAATATTTTAGGATACAGCTTTTATTCCAGGATTTAGAGGCACAGACACCACAGCACCAAAACACACCAACAGAGAAAGCTCCAGGTCCTCACTCAGCCCTGATGCAGACGCTTTATTCCCGTACATATGTACTTTATTGTTGTTGCTTCAAGAAAAATAAATATACAAATCCTGACATCAACAGATTCCCTCTTTCCTCCCCTTCTTACCCTAGTCACGATTACTTAGACTTTCTTGTGGAATAAGAAAAGATGACTAAAATGTCAAACCCAACCATCATCCCAAAATGTCTGGTCCAAAATTAGAACAAGGAGAAGACAATCAATCACTCCCAGGTTACGAATCATGACCCAGCCATAAGCAGAGTCTCTTGGTGATGTATTATGTTTATATCTGACTCTCCTTCTTGACAGTTGGCCTTCTGTGATCAGTTTCCTGCATTATAAAACTACTCCAGATGTGAGAACAGCTCAATAGCAGAGCGCTCAGCCTAATTAATTCAATCACAGGATGGTGATTAAGAGGTCAGCGGTGACATTTTCAGAGTGCATCTTCTGTCTTCCCAGCAGTTAACTTGTCCTAAGGCTCCAAAGCCCTCAGGTGCCTCTGGAGCCACAGGAGCCCTTGGGGGCATTGTCCCACCCTCAGGTCTTGCTTCAACTGTTTGCAATAAGGCTGACCAAGGAACAAGGCCACAGCCACAGTTTGGTTCTGCTGGGAAGTGTAAACGTTCCCCCGTAAAAAATATTCACCCTAGATCCAAACACAAAGGAGCCAGAGTTATGAGTCCCAGGTATGCTGACTTTAATTTTGAATTCCATACTTAAGTCTGCTTCTTAGGAGGCAGCAGAAGGAAAAGGTGAAACTTGAGACCTTCAGAAAGGTACTCACCTCTCCAAGCTTTTACTCCCTCATCTGTAAAATTGGGTTTCTGATGGTTACTTCATAGGATGTGTTTTAGAAATACATGAGTTATTAATTGAAAAACTTTTGGGACAGTGCATAGAAGGTAGAAACACTCCATAATGCTATCATCGTCATTATTATTACTACTACTGTTATTATTAATGTCATTTATACCTGAGTTGTATCACTCAGGATACACACTCAAGCCACAGAATCTGACTTAGCTGATTTAAGCAGAAAGGGAATGCATTAAAAATGATATTAGGTGGCCTACAGAATTTCTCAGAGAGCTGGAAAATGAGACCTGGAGACCACCCAGCTAGCAACAATACCCAAAATACTTGCCCTGTGAGGGTAACACTGCTGCCCCTACCCAGCTCCAGAGATTATAGGGTACATGTTAGACATCATCCACCTGGGGCTCTGAAAACTACTGCTCCCTCCATCCACCACTGCCCCAGAATTTAATCTTGTTCGACCAGCTGCTGTCTCTAGAAAGGATTTTTCCAAATCCCCACTTCTTTGAGGGATTCACTCCTTATCCCCTTGTAGTGCTGTTCTGTCTGATTGGTAAAATCTCAATGGTGTGTCCCTCTTACTGCAAGAGAGTCTGGGAAAGCACACATCTGTCTCTGTTAGTCCAGTTGCATTGCAATAAAGGCGTACAGTTCTGCAGGCTGTACAGGAAGTGTGGTGCGAGGATCTGCTTTTGGTGAGGGCCTCAGGGAGTTTACAGTCATGGTGGAAGGTGAAGGGGGAGCCTTCACATCACATGGAAAGAGAGGAAGCAAAGTTGTGGGGAGGTTCCAGGCTCTTTTAAACCATCAGCTCTCAGGTAAACTCAGAGCAAGAACTCACTCATTACCATGTGGATGGCACCAATGCATTCAAGAGGGATCAACCCCCATGACCCAAACACCTCCCACTAGGCCCCACCTCCAACATTGGAGATCACATTTCAACATGAGATTTGGAGGGGACAAACATCCAAATCATATCACTGACATTGTCTGATTCTACTGTAGAAGGCAACTTTGCCTCCCACCAAGACCCAGAGAATGGAGAATTCCCCAAATGTTGGAAAAGGAGGTACTGTACCAAAAGATGAGAAAGAATGACAGCAGAGGCTGTTGACAAGGATGAGGGCTTGTGTAAGATTGGATCTTGTGCAGCATGGTGTGATTATTGTATATTCAAGGCCCAACTGGAGCACCAGGTGTTCATCCTGCTGGGCTAAGGATTGCCCTCTTACTCGTTTAATGTGCCAGTACTTCTGGAAGTACATGAGAATTAGGGTATTAAGGTCTCTCCCCTTCCTTGTTACATGGAGAAACCAAGTAACAGGAAGGCACTGGGAAAAGAGAGGTGGCAGTGTACGAAAAGGAGCCTTCAAAGAAAAGCATCACAAGGGACCTGAAGGATCTGGCCTAAAGGATTCACAGTTTGCACTCTCCCTGCACTGTGTGAGCATTTACCAATAAATATTAAATGAATGTGCTATAATTATTAGATGAGTCTCTGGCCACCTGAAGCTACCCACGTATTTGAGGTAGGCTGGGATCTGCTGTGGAGGCTGCTGGTATTTCAGCAAGTGGCGGGTAACCTTTACGGCAACAGTTGGGTCTCCCGCAGAGTGAAATGCTGCTTTGCAAGAAGGAGGGTGTTGGAGACTGAGAGTGACTAAAGATGGCAGGAAGAGCTCCAGATGCTAAGACCAGGATTTGGCATAAGGCTGCCTGAGGGATTACTCTGGCCACTGCCTCCAGCCGTGCAGAAGATCTGGTATGACTTCTGTCTTCCGTGGCTGCGCCCCTACTGTTCTATGCTGACCCTGCCCAGCTGGAGTCTAGAAACATCCCTAACCTCCTCCATGGGTGGCTATGTCAAAATGATGATAAAATGTCCTCAGACAGGCTAGACCCAGCACTTGCATGGTGGCTCTGTTTGATCCATCTGAGACTCTTCAACCTTGAATAATAAGTCACATCTTCATTTGTACTCACCCTTCCTCATAGTCCCTTTGGAGCTGGAGAGACCTGGAATGAATAATGTGAGAGTTGACTTTGTGCAGAGTCGTCCATGCCTGAAGTCATTTGCTCCTCTCCACCCATTGGGGGAGGACTAGCAGATATTTATTTGCCTCATTTGACAGATGAGGCTTCTAGGGTTCAGAAAGCTTATGTGACTTCTCTAAGGTCAGAAAGCAGTACACTGAAGATCAATCTCAAGTCTCCTGTCTCCCAGTCTGATGCCAGTGCATTTTCAAGTTTTTAAGTTTATCATTTTTCTCTCCTGCTCCCTGGAATACCCTTAAATGCCTGGACACTACCACCATCACCACCATACCCCCATACCCCCATCACTGTAGGAGGACTCCTCTATGTGGCGCAATACTTGCATGTGGGGACCATCTTCCTCTTCCCCTAACTGGTTTTGGAATCCTGATGTGGTCATTCTCATACATAAAGGACTCTTTGGCTATTTGGGGATAGAAACTGAGCTATTGTTCTAGTTCCAGCTCAAGCCAACTTACATCCAAGCAACGTCAAGGGGAGCTTTTGTTACCTTCTGCTGTCTCTCTGTGACATTCCAAGAGTCTTGAACCTATCATTTCTCCCCTTCTTCCTCAAACCAAAATGACCCAATCCCTCTGCCCTGCCTACTCATCCCACCCTCCTAACCACCCATCCCATCCTCCTAACCATTCACACAAGGAATTGATAAGGCAAGAGTAGCTATTTCCTGAACAAGAGGCCAAGCAGTCATTGTGGTAGCTCAAGAACACATGGTCTATGCGGTAGAAAGGGACAGCCAGGCAGTTTCCATTGCAATCACGAATTGGATTCTAGACTTGCACATGGCAAAGATTCTATGTCAAAGCACTGCCACAAAAACTCCCCTGAAGTGGAGGCTGGTGTTGTTTGGAGGAAATAGCACAGCTTCATTGGAGGGGCTGAAACCAAGAAAGAAACTTCCAGAATGAGAAAAAGCCCTCTTATAATACATTTTTCCGCTATAGTCATTTATCACTCTGGGTGCCCTCCACCACAGTAATCAGTGTTTTATGAACTACCTTTCCTTCAAAGGCTCTTTCTCCTCTTTGTTTTGCCCAAAATAAGAGTTTAATTAAACCCTAGATTTCTCCTGCTGATGCTTCTTAGAGAAATATAGTTGAAGGTACTAGGCTGTGTAGAAATGATTTTATTGGTTGCTTCTGTTTATAAAGAAGAAGAAAAACAAGCATAGTCCCCAGTTTCGTGTTCATTACATGAGCCCCATTCAGGGACTGAAGCCAACATGGCACTTTCTGGGGGATGAAGTGTAATAAAAGTGTTTCGATCACGATAACCCCACTTATCAAAAACTAAATCACAAATCACAGCCTGTAAAAAGCACAGTCTCAAGACTCAGGGCATATTAGCCTCTTAATTATGTTATTTGTGAAGTGCATTCTGTTACATTTTACAGATGGGGAAACTGAGGCAGGTTTGTGTACCTGTCCAAGGTCCCACAGCTAAGAGGTGGGAAAGCCAGGATTCAAAGTCAGCATTCTGTCTCCAAGGACCAAGTGGCTAACTTCTATGGATGCTTCCTTTTAAGGTTAAAGGTTGATGACAGTTAAAGTGGCTCAGCAACATGTGATTCTAAATGTTTTTTTAAGGTTAATTCGGAAGTTAGGGCTTCAAGATGTTTTGTTTTGTTTTGTTTCGTTTTTTGAGGAAAAGGTAGAGAGCAAGTCTAGGTAAATGTTGGTAGAGAGCACTATGGCCTTCAGCCGATAGATTTGGGAACTCAAGTGATGAATCTGGCCTTTGCATCTTTAAATACCTTGGAAGGTCAGATTAGCACAGAAACCCTGATGCTGAACCGAACACTTGGTCCTCCCAGTTGGCCAACATTAGCTGGTTGAAATACTTCCTGATGGAAATACCGATAACAGCTGACAAAAGTTCAAACTTGTTTCTAAAGGTCATCTCGACTGGCAGAGTAATTAGTTCAAGTTTGCCTTTTGCTTTTCCCTGGTGAGAGTTTTAGCCGAAACCTCAGATTTTAGCCCTCTTTGCAACATACGGTCAGTGACAAGAGACAGCCTGAGATTCTACCCAATACAGAGCTTGTGGTCATCAAAAAGTTTCTCTTCATCTGGGCCAGAACTGGAGTTAGACATGTATACTGGAGCTTAATGATAGCAGCAGCCTCTCCAGAGGAAATCTCCACTCAGTCCATTACTTGGATTCCCCAGGATTCACCTTCATTCCCAGAAACATCCAGTTACTTCATGGACACATCGCTGGAACGTACTGCAAAGCCCACCATACCACCTGTTGAAGTCCCTGGAATCCCCCTTTTTCTGTGTCTCCTGTCACCTTTCAGCCAGCTCCCTAGGATTCTGCTCAACCTTCCCTTTTACCCAAAATCGAATCAGACTGATCCTACCTTCCAAATATCACTTTTATTTTCATTTCCTTTTCTCTTCCCACTGCTGTCACCTTGTGCCTGGGCTATTACAGCTGTCCTATCTGCATCCCACCATCCTCTGCACTGCAGGTGGAGTAACCTTTCTGAAACCTCCATTGGAGCTTGACTTGACTCCACTTAACATCTGAAGATGTTTCTGAGGGTTCCCCACTACCCAGACTCTCAGCATTGCGTGTGTTCTTCTGTGGTCTGGTCTGGCGCCTGCCTACTTCTCTGTTCTCATGGTGCACACACTCCCCACACTCCATTTGTTTCATATTCACTCCGTTTGTCTGTCTGTCCATCTCCCTACCTCCCCTCTTTCCCTCCCCTACTTCCTTTCCTCATATCAAACCTCTTGGTGATCCGCAATGGGTCATGATGTATAAATATTTGCACATAATGTTGCCTCTACCTGTCATAACCTTGCAATAACCTTACCACACATAGGGTGTGCTAAGTGTCCAATGCTTGCAAAGACTCCTGGGCATGCCTCTAGGGAACCACTCCTATAGGTCTGAGTTCCCTCGGCACCCAGGGTAGGGCCCTCTCTCTCTAGTGAATTACAGAGGACCTGTACGTGGGAAGTGCTCACAGCCTGCCTGCCTCCCTGCCTGTGGAACAAATGGGGATTGAACTCTGACCCTAATAGGACTCTGAGGGTGATCTCCCGGGACATGCATTCTAGGGCCCTCCAAGGCAGTTCCTCTTCCTCATATTTCACCTGTCACGCGCATGTCACTCCTCTCTCCCCACTGCGATATGGGAGCACCTGGAAGGTGGTATCCAGCAGTGATGGACGGTCTCTGGAGTTGGACTCACATTCAAGGCCCCTCTCAGGCACTGAGGAGTTGTGTGCCCCCTTAATGTGTGCCGAACTCACTTTCCTCAAGTGTAAATTGGGGGTGGTCATTGTTACCACCTCTAAGGTTGTTGCAAGGATTAACTGAGATAATTTGCATAGAGCACATAGTCTACATCTTTGCTCTTCAATAAAGGGCAGCCACTGCTTTGTCATTTCCTAGCTGTGCCTGCTACTGGATTGTGGTAGGGTTCGTGCCTATCCACTTATTTATTCTATGTGTTGTAAGACCTAAAAGAAACACCCAATAATTGTATTAATTGAAATTTAATTGCCACGAAGTCTCCACGACTTTAGAAGGTAAACTTTTCCTATGGGATCATAATAAAAGGATTTTTATTATGCATTTTTGAGGCTTTTAAAATGTGGATAGTTAAGAGGGTTTTTCCTGTAATGAGTATGATAAAGGCACTGTGGCAGAGCTTCTCGAACTGGGTGGGTGGTGGTGTGTGTGCTTAGTGCATGCTCGTGCCCAGAGATGTCACAAGAAGCCATCTTGAAACTTGCTGGGGGATGGCCTACATGCATTGTTGGGAACATTGTCTTTTTCAGGATTCACTGAAGAAATTTCTGTCAACCCTGAGTTGCCAGAAAGGATTATATTTCTATAGAATGACTGACTGCTATGTTTGGAAATTTTCTCTTTGCTTTGGCCACTAGGAAGCTGAGTATAATATGCAGCCCACCTTAAACAAAACCTGCTGGTGATCAACATGGTGTTCTGACTTGGCCCCAGGCTTCGTCTTAGTGGTCTACATGATTCTCCTATACTTCAGTCTCTTTACCTTAGTGCCCAGCTCAATACCTGGCTAACAGGTGAAAAGTTCTTAACCAGTCTATTTCCCAAAGTCTATTCACCAACAGACTGCTCTTCATACATTTTCTATACTTATTTCATACATTTTTTTTTTGGAAAATGGCAAGATATAAGTGAAGAAATATTATATTAACATTTTTTTCTTTCTCTTCCTCTCTTTTTTCTTCCCTCATCATCTGTCTTCTTAAAACATAGTGAGAGTTCCCTTACAGCAGATTTATTGTACTTTTACAACTGAAAGGGGAATAGTGCTTACCAGCTTGACTGGTGGAAAATTTCCAAGCTGCACAGTTCACTAGTTTATATTACCTAATAGAGAGATAAATAAGCCATGATTCTTCTTAAGGACTGGCTTTTAATTAGATTTTTAATGGATCCTCTTTGACTTTCCCAAGCATAAGTACTGCTGTATTAGTTCATTATTGTGATTAAAAGCAGCTAATAATTATCATAACTAAATAATTTTCCTCAAGTGTTCCAGCCCAGTTTGATGCCCTGAGTGTTAGCAGCCGCTGGCCTAAGCCTGTCTCTTTCTCTGCAGTGCATAGCAGAGCAGCTATTTTGAGTTGGAGGCTGGGAAGCCTGCAGACATACAAAGGCGCAAGGGACAGAAAGTGCCAGCTATTGGAGCCTGTGTCTTGATGGTGTGTGTGGTGCTGCTTGAAACACCCTCCATTTCACTCCTCTGATGTCTCAAATTCTAACCCAACTGGAATATCTCCCCAATGATCTTTAGGTCACTAGTCAAGGCATAAGTCAGGATGCCCAAGTAGCAGGAGGTTTATGAGCTGCAAAAGGCTCATTCAGAGGTTCCGCAACATGAGCATTGGACTGAGAATTCCAACTTGTAGCATCCACTTCTCAGCCCCCCAGCCTTTTGCCACAGAGGCACAGGGGTGGATGGATTGTCCCAGGAACCCCACCGCCTATATGGGGTAATTATTCTTCATTCTTTTTTGTTGTTTTGTTTTGTTTTTATGAGGTGGAGTCTCGCTGAGACGCCCAGGCTGGAATGCAAGGGCGTGATATCTGCTCACTGCAACTTCTGCTTCCCGGGTTCAAGCAATTCTCCTGCCTCAGCTTCCCGAGTAGCTGGGACTACAGGTGTGTGCCACCGTGCCTGTCTAGTTTTTTGTATTTTTAGTAGAGACAGGGTTTTAACATGTTGGCCAGGCTGGTCTCAAACTCCTGACCTCAGGTGATCCGCCTACCTCTGCCTCCCAAAGTGCTGGGATTACAGGCGTGAGCCATCGCACCTGGCCTATTCATCTGTCATTCTTTGCCTTTTTAAGAATATAGATGTTTCATAAACAAAGATGTCATGGTGGAATTTTTTGAAAATGCCTAACAGGAAGAGAATAATCACCACAATTAGTTTTACTATCAATATTGTGTGTTTGTTCTTCTTGTCTTTAGGCATGTATTTCTTTTTCTTTCTTTCTTTCTTTTTTTTTTCCAGGAAAAGGATCATGGTGTTGCCTTAGCAATATATCATGAATGTTTTTCCATGTCATTAAATTGTCTTTCATTAAATTGTCTTCCACAAAATCCTTTTTTAAGTTCAGCCAAGTAGGTCATTATATAAATGTACCATAATTTATTAATCTCTGCCTTTTGTTGGACATTTAGATGATTTTAAGTCTTGTATTATAAGCAACATTTCGATTAATATCCTTTTTAAAAAATATTTGAGTATACCATGATTATTTCCTTGGGTGAAAATTTTACATGCCAGTCAAAGGGAGTGGGGAATGTTAATGTTTTTGCTATGTAGTACCAAATTGCCTTCTAGAAAGATGGAGCAAAGTAAACTTCCACTAGCAGTGTATGAGGATTGATTACTTCTTCATATGTTGTCCAACAGTGGGAATTATTGTTGTTATTAATTTTTTTCTAGGTTTCAGGGCACAGGGAATGGTAGTTGATTTAATTTGCACTTTTTTCAGTCATGCAAGTTGAATGTTTTTTCATGCATATGTTGGCCATTTGAATTTCTTATTTTGCAGATTGCCTCCTCTTGTTCTTTGCCCATTTTGGGCTGTGATGTGAATTTTGGTGTGATTATCTTTTGAAGGATTCAGATGGTCCTACTTTACCAAAACTAATTTTTCCCCACTTATTGTCTGTATGACCTCATAGTAATGGGGAAGATAGGATTGACCCTGGGCTTGGGACTGGAGAAGTGTAATGGTAGCACTGCAGTGGTATCATTGCAGTCAGAATATAATTTAAAAAATTCCAAACTGCTGAAAAATCGTTTTTAAATTTCAATGCCAGCTATGGTTTTATTTGCATTATTATAGTTAGACTGTGTTTGAGTCCCGGCTTTGCCATTTACTAGCTTTGTGAGCTTGGGCCAGGTTACTGCACCTCTCTGAGCCTCAGTTTCCTCATCTGTCAACTGGGATGACACCTGCCTTGCACACTTTTTGCTAGTAATAAATGTGATAAAGTTCATAAAACATAGTGCCTGGCACAAGGATGGCAGCCATTAAGAGATACCATTATCATTTAAGAGACTATATGTGTGATATCTAATTGGAGTAGCCTTGATGGAATCATAAGGGTCTCCCTCACGCTCTATTCCTCCCTCTTTGCTGAAGGGACCAAGGAGCAGGGGTGCACACTATGTTGGGAAGAAGCCTTCCAGCTCCTATGGAATGGGCTATCTTGGGGGATTTGCAGAGATCCTGCCCTCCTTGCCTCACAGTGGCATGGGAATAGCAGTGCTCCCAGGACCCAGGGATGCCTTTGGGAGGGTGACAGGGCCTTCACATTCCTTAGCAATGAGCAGGGTGTCTGATGTGAGGAAAACAAAGGTCAAGTTCAAAAGAGGATTGCCTTGGTGGCCAGGCTCCTCCCATTCATTCCCCGGTGACACAAGTGTAGAACTTCTGGGGACACCAGGACATGGGCTCAACTCTACAAACACTTCAGAGGGGCTGCCCAAGTGGAGGGGAATGGATTTACAAGGACTTTGACATGGACTTTGAGCCCTGCTCCTTGTGATGGCTTCCATATTATCCATGTGGCATCACATAGGGAATATTTCTTCTATCATTTTTTTATTCTAGCACGTTGTGTGATACCCTAGACAGTAGCTGCCACCAAGACGGATACTGAATGTTCATCAGATAGTTGGAGGGCAGCAGTGACTGTGTGTGAAGCAGGTTTGAAAAGGGCACTAGTCTTACTTTATATGCACATCTAAGATTCTCTAAGGACTCCTCTGAGCATTTTAGGTGGTATCTGCAGGTTTCACTTTGCGCTTTTCCGCTAGTATGACATATGACTGTTTAACCATGTGAACTTGGCTCCTCTGTGCTTCTGGTTCTTCAAGGACCATACTAATAATTTCCATACCTTCCTCAAAGGCAAAGTTTTGAGGATAAAATTAAATAGTGGGAATGAAAGGTCAAAACTCTTTGTGTCAAGGTAAGCAATTAGGCTGGGTTCTAGTTTCAAAATTGCCAGGGAACAGTCGCTGAAGCTCTTATTTCCCTTTCATTAAAATGAGGAGGTTGGGCTGGAAAATCTCTTTGGTCCCTCGTAGGTATAATGTTCTGGGAGTCTATATGAAATATTCAAAAGGGTTCATCAACAGCAAATCCCTAGAACATAGTGCTCCTAGAATTGAATCAATACTGAAGGAAATCTGGTGTCTCAGGACAGAAGATGCGCAGAGAAGAGCCAGACTGACCTTTCTTGTAGCTGCAGTCACAGGAGACTTACAGCATGGGAAGCGGTAACACTCATCATACAGCCAGTCATTGCATGTGAAGTGTGTGAGATTTGGCAGCAGAAGAACCTGGGTTCAAATTTTGACTCGGTTACTTTCCAGCTATGTAACCTAAAACAAGTCATTTTACATCCCTGGCCTCAGTTTCCATCTCTGTAAGGAAGAAAGAAAAAGGACACTACTCATGCTGGGTCTTGTGAGTGGCAAATAAGATCATATCTAAAAATCCCGGCATATTATAGGGCCTCACACATAGTGGGCATTCAGCAATGTGACCGCCATTGCTTTTATTGGACTAAATCAGAGAAGACAAGTTTCCATTTCAGCCACCCAAAGAATTAAGAGGCAGTGGCTCGGAGCCAAGAATTCTTCAAGCAGGCAAAGAATGTTTGTTCTGTCCCTCTGCCTCCCCTCCCTACCTCAGTTAGAGTCCTCTCAGGAAGTCAGAGGTGGGTCACAGGGTTTTAATAATCCCAGAAAGAGCATCTGTTTATCTGTTTAAAGGAAAGCAACAGAATCCAATTTTCTGGCACCAAGCAGAATGGAAAGGTGTTCATTTGTAATGGACTGGTTTCAGGCCTTAAGCCCTTCCCTTATGAAAATAATTTACCCTGCTAATTACATCATATTAACCAGCTACTCCCGGTATAGATTAAAGTACTGCTTTTTCAAATCATTCTATAAATTAAAAGCAGTCCTCCCAGATACATGATTTCATGCATAAATACGGCATTTGTGTTGTCAGAATTTATGTTGAGAGGAAATGGAGGAAATGTATCCTTAAAGAAATATTTTGCAGTAGTTGTTAACACCTTCCACTCCTTCTGCTCAGTGCTTCTCGTACCATAATATAAATGTGCAAGCTGTTAGCGCGAGATGAACATTCCGGAGCTTCAGGGGCCACCTGCCTGTGTGGCTGACTTGTTATTTAAATTCCCTTTACATTTCACAGATTTAAATACTGCCAGGGTCCTGATTTATGGTATCCGCATCACACACATAAAACTTTCACTAGGATCTCCCTGTTTCTCACGCACGCACACGGGAGGAAGTCAATTGTGGCCACAGGTGGAACAGATTGTGGAGCAAGTAATCCCCAGCAGGGTGTAAAGACCAGAGGGGCGTGCCCACGAGGCCGGTCAGAAAGCAGCAGGGCTTGGGAGCCTCGGTTCCAGGAAATCTGTCCCTACCCTTCCTGTCAGCCACAAGAGAATCGGGGGAATGCGGGAAGGACTAAAGGAATAGAGATATGTAAGAGAAGGAATGCTGAATGGGATCATCTGGTCCTGGCAGGAAGGAAGCCTCCAGCCCCTCCTTCCAGTGCTGGGTCTCATGGCCATCAAGGGGCAAGCCTGTAAGAGGCGATCAAAGCAAATAACTGACGAATTCAGGACTGACCCTCAAAATCTGCCCTGAATCAGGCACTGACAGTAATGCACCTGGCATTAAGGCCAGTTGTGGCCCTCTGTGCAGGGCTGGCACAGGGGCTCAGTTGACATTTACGATCACAAACTTTGTCCCTCTAGGTCTTTACAGCTGACAACGTGCTAATTTATCCAAGCTTCATGGCTAAGCTTGGCAGAACAAATATACCGAATGTAGCAACAGGTACATTTCAAAAACAGTTCAAACAAGAAAAGTTTCTATTACAAAATGTGAGAAACATCTTAGAAAAGGCTTGATTTTGAGCAGGTTTATGCACACCTGCACATACACACACAGCCTCTTGCTGGTGCTGTTCACCTTCCTGGACATTCCTGCCATTCTTGGTTAAAGGTCTTTTTCTTCCCCAACTACTTGGAGAATTTCTCCACATGGGAAAGGCAGGGAAGGAACATGAAGCGGGGAATGATGGTCACAACAACTTACTGGGCCCAACTCTGAGCCAGGGGGACTCATGGGTAAAGAAACCTAACAGACAGAATCTGTGCTCTTACGGAATTTACACTGTTTTGAGGAGAGAGAGACCATACTAAACCAAACACATGAGTAAATGAAACAGGTTCCAGAAAGTGTAAAATAGGAAGACAATGCAATAGGATGATACACTAGTATCTAATGACAGGAGCAAGAAGACAGGACAGGCTTGGAAAGTGAAAGGGACAGAAAGGCGACTGGAGCACAGTGAGTGAGGACAGAGGAAGTAGGCAGATAAAATCAGAGAAGAAGGCAGAGGCCAGGCCTTCTAGGGTAGGGCCAAGGCGGGGACTCAAAGACGGTGAATGATCTTTACGCTATGAAGGTAAGGAGAAGGGTTAAGTAGTTCCCAGGTCTATTCCTAGGTGTCCGTGTAGCATTCATGTGGCACCCAAAGCCTTAATAAGCACTAAACAAATGCGGTAGGTTTATCTTATGTCACTAGAGATTCTACTTAGAAGGGTGAGTGGTGAATGTCTGTCCAATTAACTGTCTGGAGTTCTTTCTGGAGTGATGTAAATTCTAACTATCCCCAAGGCAGTGGGATAGACTCAGTCTCTCTGGTTCCCTTTCTGGCCCCAGAGGGGAGGAAGCGGGATGGGGAATGATTCTATCATCGTGATCTTCACCTTGGCTGGAGGGGAGGGCGTTGTCTCTCAGGGTATCCATCATGACCTGAGATGAATGATGATTCAGCATTTTCCCAGGAAGGGCCGGAAGCATCCCAGTGACGCTGGCTTCATTGTTGTCCTAGTCCAGGCCCTCATGCATCCTTGCGCTGTGTCATGCATGGCTTATACAACAGAAACAAAGCCAGCCTGGACCTTCCCTGCATCCTGGGCATGGCTCAGTTAGAGCCCTTGTAGTAAGGTCAAGTAGAGATGGGCCAGGGATTAGGTGCCACGCAGGTGTGTCTCTCCCCCAGTCCTTACTTTGGGTGGTAAGAAGATGCTCTGCGATCAGAACCATGGGCAGATAGTAGGGAGCCGAGGTGTGGGTATTGGGCCTCTGCCTAAGAATAGCATTCATAGTTGTGGCTGATTGAGGGGAGAATTATGAAGAGTGAATACAGACCTGAGGGGCAAGCAAACCTGGGTTCTGGTCCAGGAAAGGCCTCTAGTCAACATCCAGCCACCCACACAGCATCTTCTAGCACATAGAGACATCAGTCAGAGCTTTACTCTCCCTGGCTCTTTGGACCAAACTGCTGAAGAGACCCCAGTGACACCATAGTAAAGGGTTATTTTCTACCCTGGCTAAGTTGAAAATCCCTCTAAGTCAGTCAGGAAGAAAACATTCATGGGAAAATATAAATATTGCTTCTGTTTATGAAATATTTATTCTAGAACCATGCTAGTAGATTATTTCACTGAATACCCACAGCATCCCAACAAGGTAGATGCTCTTTATATTCATACTTTGCAATAAGGAAACCGGGGTGCGGGGAGGTGACAAAGTCACTCAAAAACACCCAGCTTAGGAAGCAACTGCGCAGAACTTGAGTCCTGTTGACTCTGACCCCACAGCCCCTGTGGATGCCACTAAAGGTTCCATTTAGGCTGGGAAAGAGATTCAGCATGAGCAGACAGCTAGAGGGGCCATGATTTTCCCAGAGGCACTTGGATAGCCATTCATTTTTCTAAATCCGGCTCCAAGTGGACTCAGACCCGCTATGGACACTGCTCCACACAACCCAATGAGCACTCTCTTGTCCTGTTGTTCATAGAACTTCTCTGCCTGAGCTCTGCTCCTGGTAATCAGCCTCAGGCTGAAATTCACCCAGGAGCAGGGGCCAACCCTGTGTCACATGGTGCAATAGACAAGAGGAGACACAGAACCTATGCAGACTCCCAGCTAATGACGCTCACATCCCAGTTGCAGCTCATCTCCAGGGAAGTGGTGACACAAAGCAACACACACGACTAGAAAACTCATATGCCCACAGTGCTGTGCAGGTAACCTGAGTGACTGAAGTGGCTGTCTTAGTCCATTTGGACTGATATAGACTGGATGGTTTATAAACAACAAAATTTACTTCTCACAGTTTTGTTGTTGTTGTTGTTTTTGGGTTTTTGTTTGCTTTTTTGTTTTTTTGTCAGAGTCTTGCTTTTTCGCCCAGGCTAGAGTGCAATGGCGCGATCTCAGCTCACTGCAATCTCTGCCTCCCGGGTTCAAGAGATTCTCGTGCTTCAGTGTCTTGAGTAGCTGGGACTACAGGTGTGCGTGCCACCACAGCTGGCTAATTTTTGCATTTTTAGTAGAGACGGGTTTTCACCGTGTTGGCCAGACCGGTTTTGAACTCCTGACCTCAGATGATCCACCGGCCTTGGCCTCCCAAAGCGCTGGGATTACAGGCATGAGCCACTGTGCCTGGCTTATTTCAAACAGTTTTAGAGACTGGAAGTTCCAGATCAGGATGCCAGTGTGGTCAGGTTCTGGGGAGGGCCACTATTCTGGGCTGCAGATGGCTGGCTTCTTTGTCCTCACATGGCCAAAAAAGGATGGAAGGGCTTTCTGGGATCTCTTTTTATAGGGGCACTAATCTCATTGAAAAAGGCCGTCCCTCAGGACCTAATCATCTCCCAAAGGGCCCGCCTCTTAACACATCACTTCGGGCGTTAGAATTTCAATGTATGAATTTGAAGAGAACTTAAACATTCAGACCATAGCCCCAGCCAAATGGAATCTGTTCCCCTTCAAAGGGCAGCTCCTCCTCAGCCTTCAACCTGCTGGGCCTCGTGGCAACGTGGGACTGGTAGACTCAGGTCTTTTCATTTTATTTTAAGCCAAGTCAGACATTTAGTTTTTAAGGGTGAAATCTCACATCTTTAAAATGTTGGCAACCAATTTAAAAATTTGTTTTTAATGTTGTGCTGGGCATGCTAATTACATGTGTGGGCTGGAAGAGGCCCGTTTGAGGCTTCTGCAGTGTAGACATGGAGAAGGGGCTTTGGGACCAAGAGCACTGGGTTCAAATCACTGCCCTTCTACTTTCTGGCAGTGCAACTCAGGTAAATGCCTGGAGGTCTGGATAAAGTGGGGATCCTACCCCCACCCGGCAGGCTGTGCTGTAGGATTGAATGGGCAAGGCTTACAAAGAGCCTGGGGCAGTGCCTGGTGCTTAAAGGATGCAGCTTTTGTTGGTATCCTCATTCTCCAGTATGTGTGAAGGGTGAGCTGCCTGTCTCTGCTCCACTTTGCTCCTAGAGTAGGGACAGTGCCTTTTTTTACTTGGTGTCTTCCATAACATCTCTGTGGTCTTCTCTTTTGGTCTTCATAGCCAAAGAAATTGCAGGTTTCTGTTTGTCAGGAGGATTCTGACAGTGACTCTTTACCAAGAAGTCAAAGGATGCCTGGAGCTGGCAATTAACTCCCTTGGCACCAGCTCAAGGATGAAAGCAAGTGTTCTTGGAGCTCATGCTTGAAAATAAACCCTCGAATTCAGGACTTCTCCTCAGCTCCCTTGGCAAACTCTCCAGCATTTGGGTCCCTAGCTTTGGACACTGCAACATTCTCGCTATGTTTGGTCTGTGCAAAGGTGCCCAAAATGGTGGCTTCCTGGCCTGAAATATTCTGATGCTCCTCCTTGCTACTCTCTGGAGCAGCAGGAAGTCCTTCTCCTGAGAGATGCATTTTCCAAACCTGAGGCAACTTATTCTTTCTTCTGATCTCAGCCTTCCATTTAGATTTCATCAAAGGAGAGAGAAGTAGAGGACTTACTCACCGAGGTGTGGTATATCCAGAGTAGGAAACAGAATTAGAAATGAATACAATCCAGAGAAAGCCAAACTGCTTCACATCCTGTCCCCACACAGGAAAGCATTCAGACAGAACCACAGACCAGCAGCCACAAGGAATGCTTTTGACACTGTGACATGATCTTAATATATAAAACAGTTTCTCAAAACTTAAAGTGCAGGATTGCATTCATAAAACACAACAAGCTTTTTCTGAATTTTTTCTATATCTCATATGTCAGGCAGCAGGCCCCTGTTCCCCACTTTCTCCCAAATATCCCTTCAAATGTGTCCTGAGCCGCTCTTGCCTCCTTGACCTGTGTTCTTACCTTTCAGATCTAGTTTCTTTCTAACTTAGCCTTTCCAATGGAAACCATACTCAGCTTCCTGGCTTCCCTTGTTAGGCGGCTCTCCGGGAACCCTAAG
Organism: Piliocolobus tephrosceles; assembly: GCF_002776525.5. Classification (NCBI taxonomy): domain Eukaryota; kingdom Metazoa; phylum Chordata; class Mammalia; order Primates; family Cercopithecidae; genus Piliocolobus; species Piliocolobus tephrosceles. Next base: position 121,433,537 of record NC_045437.1, read on the forward strand.
CAGCACAGTAATCTAGCAGGTGGACAAAGAATCGGTGTTGGAATGCTAGTGGGGAGAAAGGCTGTGATGGTATTTTCATCTGCACTTTGCTCCATGGCATTAACACAGTGGATGTCACAAGGCTCGGGGAGAAGCGGTCTGTTGGTAGATTTTAATCGGCAGAATATTTGAGAAGTCACGTGAGGAGAAGACCTTCCGTGCAAGAATACAGCAGTCCCTGCATCTGCAATAGCGCTTGTCTCATTTGACACTGTAGGAAATTCCATGCTTTATACCTTACAGGGTGAGGTTGACTGTTTAATAACTCACTACACGCTGGGGCAAGCAACCAGGGTGCTCGGTATTTTCTGTAGCCGATCTCCTCTTGACCTTAAGCCTCTATCTGCCAAAAGGGAAGGGAGAAAACTCTAAGCCTTCCCAATAAAAAAAAGCTGTGTCTTTTTGCTTAAGTGGCCTCTTTGGGGTTAGATATTCTCTTTGGGGTGAATGCTTAGCATTTCAGGGCCACTCCTCAGTTTCCTAACCAAGAAGTCACAGAGGTCGCCCCACACGGCAGGGTGAAGTGTGGAGTGTGAGCCTTATCATGTGCTGGTGCATCCTTTCTCACCTCAGCCTATGGCTGAGGGCACCTGTGGTCCCTTCTCCTGGTGCTGTGGGGAGTCAGGATAACCCTACTCCACCTTCTGCCCTTGGGTTCCACCTACATTCTGCCAGTGCCGTGTCCAGACCCCAGCTTATCCCTTCCTTTGCTTCTACTGAGAGGTCTTCACATGGCTGCTTTCTAGTAGGCCCTCTGACTCCCTACTCTTAGCCACCTTCTACATCCCCCTCTGGGAGCTTATGGGCACTTTCAGACGCTGCTTTTGCATTCGATTTCTGGATTCTCTCTGTTTAACCTCATCATACCAGCATTTCTGAGCTCACCTGGCTGCCCCATGCTGGTGTCAGGCCACTAGGCAAAGCGAGCTTCCGGAAAAGGAAAGGGACTTTGTACAGCCTCTTCTCATTTCCATGCCTCATCTTTCCAGACCTCAGCTCAGGGTTTTGGGGAAACTGGACATCTTCCCCTCTCCCCTAAGTCTCATCCACTCTGAATTTCTCTCCTGTGGACAAGAAGAGCATGTTTTTCCCTTCCCATTTAAGATAACTTATAACTATGTTAGACCCTCCTTCTCAACTTCCCTAGGTTACATGTGGGAGCTACCCTTCCCTTTATTGGAATATCAAACCTCAATGTGGCCTTAATGGCAGATAGGACATAAGGGAAGATCTTACTTGCCAGAAAAAGTCAAATATATTAGGTAATATTTTAAAAATATTGACACCATTCATTTCACTTACAACATGCCCGCTCTTGTCATTATGGAGACAGGTAAGGCAGATAGCATTTTCTTACTTTACAGCTGAGAAAAATGAGGCTCAGAGAGGTTAAGAGACCCACCAAGGTCACACAGCTTGTGGGGGCCAGAGTCAAGAAGAACACGTGAGTGTTTGGGCTCTGGTGGAGTATTCTTTCTGTGGCCCTGGGCCACCTCCCCTGGTAGGGCTCTCTTTTCCTCCACGGGACTGTGAAGTCAGCCACAGGGCACCGTCAGCTCTGCCAATCTGCTCCCTTGTCTCTTAAAGTGATTATAAAGTAGAAGCCATGAAATCCACAGCTGCAGGAACAGTAGGAATTCTGCCTCAAATAGGCATGAATCCTGGAAGCCAGCAGTTAAGGCTGAAGTCACTATGAACTTCATTTAATCTTTTTTTTTAAAGAGATTCCCAGCTATGAATGTCTGGGAGGTGGCCAACGATCCATTATAAGCACTAAATAATCTGTAAGTCAAACCTATTGATGGCAATGTGGTGTCAAAATCACTCCACAATGTGCATTGAAAAGACAAATCAGTTATGCCTGGGGTCTCTGCAAAGGTGGTTTGGGAAGGCAGCAGATGGGCATGTAAGTATGTATAAACATATATATTTAATGGACTGCAGAAGGAACAAAATCTGGCATAATAATTGAGGAATCTTTTGGACCCTATACTTTTTCTTGCTAGAAAACCTGCCCAGCCAAGAATCCACAAAGCCTGTGAATCAAGTCAGCACCCTGTCCTCATCCACTGAGCTTATGAAAAAAATGAGGGTTTGACTGCCAATAGCAAAGGTTCCAAACCAACTGAGACCTCCCTTCTGCATAATGCTTTTACCTGAGAAGAGAAGATTGAATACCCCCACGCCACTGCCTCCTCTGAGCCCCTTTAGCTTGTTCCTGGACTTCTACAAAACCTGCCTAACCAACCTCCCAGACTCTGCTCTGCCCCTCTATAATCTATATTCAAGGACAAGCCAGGGTGGTCTTTTGAAAACCAAAGTCAGATCATGTTATGCCTCTTACTCAAGCCTGTCTTCTCTTGTTTTCCATTGTATGTAGAATAAAATTCTTAATTTCATATGATGGCCAACACAGCCCTCCCTGTTTTGAACACTGTCTACTTCTCCAACTTCCTTCTTTCTTTCTCTTTTTTCTTTTTTTTTCGAGATGGAGTTTCACTCTGTCACCAGGCTGGAGTGCAGTGGTGCAACCTTGGCTCACTGCAACCACCGCCTCCCGGGTTCAAATGATTCTCCTGCCTCAGCCTCCCGAATAGTTGGGACTACAGATGTGCGCCACCATGCCTGACTAATTTTTGTATTTTTAGTAGAGACGGGGTTTTACCATGTTGGACAGGATGGCCTCAATCTCTTGACCTGTGATCTGCCTGCCTCGGCCTCCCAAAGTACTGGGACTACAGGTGTGAGCCACAGTGCCTGGCCTTCTCCAACTTATTTCATACCTTTGCCCAACTCTCTCCCTAAGCCTTGGCCTCTTCCTGGCCTTTTTGTTGTTACTTGAATAGGTCAAGATGTCCCTGCCTCCAGACCTTTGCTCAAGCTTGGCCTGAGTGTCCCGCTTTCAACCTTGCACATCATTCCACTCTAATCTCAAATGTCACCTCCCAGATAGGCCTTTCCTAACCAGTCACTCTCTTTTGCATTACTCTGTTTCATTTCTATTAGCGCCTATCTCCTAAAATATACTTGTTTACATGATTACTATCCATCTTTCTAATCTACAATAGAAAGTTCAAGAAAGCAGGGACTTGGTCTTATTCACAGCTGTATCAATGGTACCTAGAGGGTCACATGTCTCATGGCTGGCATCCTCATGAAACTTGTTCATTGGCTGGGCTACTCCTTTTTTCCCCAAAACTGATGGTCTCCTTTGCCAGTTGAGCAACAACCATATTGAAGTTTACCAGTGATCCAGTCATTCGTTTTTATAAATTCATCTGTTCGATAAGAATTTACAAATTTCCTACTATTTTCCAGCCCATATGCTAGACATGGGGGCCACAGAGCAGCCTCTGACCTCCAAGAATCCAAGATCTGGAAAATTCCATGATACCTGTTCAATGTGGGAAGAACCAGAACAAATATGTGCATTGTGTACTCAGAAAATGGGACCTGTAGGCCAGGGGTAATCAGGGAGGCCTTCAAAAGGAGATAGAACTTGAGCTGAACCTTGGAGGATGTGTAGGAGTTAGGCAAACAGGGGCTCGAAGTATTCTAAGTACAGGAAAAGCAAATATTCAGAGCCCAGGAGAGCCGGGCAGATGTTGTTCTGCATGCCTGGAGTAAAGGATTCCCTGTAGCAGAGGCAGACAGGGGCTGGAGTGGGACTGGCCTTTGTAATATTAAGGAGCTTGGACTTTACCTTGAAACAATTATAAGCTTGTAAGAAGGGGAGGGACTTTGGGTTGCGTTTCAGGAAGATCACTTTGGCCATGATGGGGAGGTTGTATCGGAGGAGAAAACAAAGGAGACAGAGACCTTTGGTCTTGAGAAAGAGACCCGATTGGCCTGGACAAGAGGGATGTAATAGTTTCCTAGGGCTGCTGAAACAAATCACCACAAACTGGGTGGTTAAAAGCAATGGAAACCTATTCTCTCACAGTTCTGCAGGATAGAAGTCCAAAATCCAGGTTGGACAGGGCCAGGCTCCCTCCAAAGCCTCTAGGGAAGGATCTTTCCTTGCCTCTCCCAGCTTCTGGTAGCCCACCCCCGGTATTCTTTGGTTTGTGGCTGCATCACCCCAATCTCTGCTTCTATCTTCACATTGACACCTTTTTTTAAGTGTCTCTCTCTTCATATGACATTTTCCTCCTCTTATTGGAACACCAGTCATGTTGGAGTAAGGCCCACACTAATATCCTCAATTTGATTTCTGCATAGACCCTTTTTATTTTTTTCCTTTTTTTGAGACAGAGTCTCGCTCTGTTGACCAGGCTGGAGTACAGTGGCACTATATTGGCTCACTGCAACCTCTGCCTCCCGGGTTCAAGCGATTCTCCTGCATCAGCTTCCCGAGTAGCTGGGATTACAGGCGTGCACCACCAGGCCCGGCTAATTTTTGTATTTTTTTAGTAGGGATAGGGATTCACTATGTTGGCCAGGCTGGTCTTGAACTACTGACCTGAGGTGGTCTGCACACCTCAGCCTCCCAAAGTGCTGAGATTACAGGCATGAGCCACCGTACCCATTCCCTATTTTGAAATAAGGTCATATTCACAGGAACCAGGGCTTTGGGCCATAACATAATATTATGGCGGGGACATAATTCACCTGTAACAGGGAGTGAATGAAAAGAAGGGGGCGGGGAATTCCAGAGTTGAATAGAGTTGGATTCAGTGAATGGTGGAAACTAAACAGATGTAAATGCTTAAAGGAGAGAGGGTAATCTAGAAAGATTCCCATGTATTTGGTTTGTGCAATCCGGTGGAGGGTGAAACTATTCATTGAAATGTAGAATACATCATATAAGACAAAACCCAAGGTCCCTGTTTCTTTTCTACAAATACTTAGCACATTATTCAAAGCAATTTTAGTAGCCCAAAGAACTCCCCTAGAGAGGAAGAAATGGCAAAACAAAAAAAGGCAACTGCCTGAGTAAAGCAAGAGGGAACATTAGCTTCCTCCAAGTTTAGACCAGAAGCGGAAATGAAAATCAAGTGACTGAACTCAATTCATCTCTTAAAAGCTAGAGCCACAGACCCAACCAGAGTTTTCCTTGTGGAGGAAAAGGAAGGAAACCTGTTTTCCCAGCCTAATCTATTGACCCTTCATTCATTCTGGAGCCAGGTTGGAATCAATAGTGTCTTGTTTGGTTTGAAATCCTTAGAAAAGGGAGTCCAACTCCCAACTCTAGCTACAGAGCTTATTTCAGAAGAGCATTAGCATGCACAGGAAGCAGCAGACCCTACAGGTATAACACCTTCTTCTTTGGCCCTCATAACCCAGGTCTTGTTCTGACATGGTTCATCCGGTGCCGATTGCTCAACCTCTTTGATGTCCAGACCAAACGCAGCCCACTTTCCTGTGGGCATTGGTGCCTTTCAGCCTGTTTACCTGGAGGTGGTGGTTCTCTGCAACATCCACCTATCCTTTGAAACAGAGTGGGGCAAGGGAGGGTGGGTGCTCCCCAGGAAAAGGCCGATTGAATTTGCAGGCACCAGACAGAGGTGATGATGCAGTATTTCAGCAGTGGTCTGAGAGGTAGCTTGGGTAGCGTGGAGTGAAATCCACCTTCCTTCCACTTAGAACCCAGTTCAACCTCAGAGGACTGCAACAGAATGATGGCTTATTGGGGCTGAGACATTGTCAGGGACAAGGCCAAAGAGGATATGTCCTACCACATGTTACACATTGTTGACAGACAGGCTTACTGCTGCTCACACTCCATATTCTTTTTGACATTCTCCTTCCCTCTTGTTCTTCTGACAGTTGGGAAGTCTTGCATGGCCTCGCTGACTTTGACAAGCTTTCTGTTGCCTGAGGGGGAAAACCACCTCTGCTCTTAATCTGACCCAGCTAATTGGCCCTGGGGAAGTAAATTATGTAGAAAGAAGAGCCCTCTCTGACTCATGCCACAAATAATTCCTAACTATAAGAGACACAGAGAGTGACCACAGCCTTCTTATAACTCTGTTGTGGCCTCATGACCTCTGAGCAATAATAAATAGTACTTTCACAGGCCGTCCTGTAGATACGAAGATGTTTTGTGAGAACATCTGGCATTCATTGACTCAGGAAAAGAAAGAAAAAAAATCATAAGCCTTGGGACAGAATTTCATTTTCTTTTCATGTTGCCATGTGGGTGAAGGAGCCCTCTCTGTCTTTAACCAAATGTGGGATGAGGGTATATGAGCTCCCTTTCAAGTTTTAAAGGGGAAATAAAAATACACATGCATTTCTGTAAAGAAGTTCTCTGGCCAGGGCGGGGGGGCATCTTTCTGAAGGGGGCTGGGGATGTCCAGTTATTGTAACTTGCCTTCAGTACATCGTCTTTCCTTCTAGTCCTGTGAAGTTTTCTCTGTGCTGCCCTCTGGGAAGACCTGGGTTGTAGATGATGGATTCTGTAGGTTGGTTAGGGGACACGAAGGTGTGCAAGCTTGAAATGAATGAGAGCCCACAGTGCTAGTGTTCTCTCTGTCTCTCCCTCTTTCACTCTTTCTCTTCCTTTCTTTCTGTCTCTCCCCCTCTCTCCAGTGCTGTAGAACAGCCTAGCTCATAAGCCCTAACACCCACAAATTTAGGCTCCCCTTGGAATGCAGTGGAAACTCAAAGCTCACTTCTGCAGGGTGGATTTTCCACTTTCCCACAGGATGAGCATAACTCTTTGCCCATACAAAAGTTGACTGCTCTGTGATCGGTGAGTTTAAATCAGAATAGGTCTTAGGTAGCCAAAATGGCTTAAAATGTTAGCAAACAGTGGGATCCCTTTTAATTTTTAAAGGGAACTCTAAGTCTACCCTTTATGACTTGCTTAATTATCCTGGGCCCCTGAACAGCTGTCTATTGATTTCAATTAACATGATTGACATCTTCTCTGGAAGGTAAAAGCTAATCAACTACAGGGTCTCCCACTGAGAATTCATTTCCTTCTTGGAGTCACTCCTGGGCAGAAGGTAAGTTAAATATGAGAATCGAGATTCAGCACCCACAGCTCTGATTTACTCTTTTATATACAGCCTCACAGTATCTTGTAGAGGGGGAAAAAAAAAGGCTAGAAATGTTTTAAAATGGCAATGTATTTTTGAACCAAACTAGAGTTAATTCGGTTGGCTTTCACTTTCCTTCCTTTCTTTTTTTTTTTTTGTGAATCTAAATTGATCCCTTGAATGTTTGATTTCCTTTTCCTTTCCGGTTCTGAAGGAGCCACAAAGTCTACTTTTATTGCTTCTGACAACAAGTTTAGAAGTTGACATGAACTTCCTGGTACAGCCAACCTTCAATTTTTCATCTCCTTTTTGCAGTTATTTAGATGCAGATCTTGATGGTTTGCTAGTGACGTTTTCAGATAAAACAAAAGCCAGTAAGAGAGAAGTTATGTCAGATAACCAACCAGGGTCCATAAGACAGCAGAGCGCTGGAATGCTGCTGAATCTAAATGTGAAACATAAAAGAAATAGTGCCAACAAATTCATTCAATGCATATTTCTGCCTATTGTGTCCCAGGTACACAGAAATTTCTAGAAAGGGGGAATGGGATCTCGCCGTGATACCTATGGCATCTTTCCATGTGTATTCCTCCTCGTCAGAAAGGAAATCTACATGTTACAGTTGGCAGCAAGCTCAATGTGAAGTGTTATATGGTTGCCAAAAAAAAAAAAAAAAAAAAAAGTGCTATTACAGGCTGCGCAGTATCCAGTTCAAAGGGGGCAGTGGTTAAACAAATCCTAACATTAATTGGCATTTTATTTGACTATAAATTTCGTAAGGGCAGACACAGTGTTGGTCTTGCTGCTCACCACATTCCAGTAACCTAGCTCAGGGCTTGGCATACCATGGACACTGAATAGATATTTGATGAATGAACCAGTTTTCTGGGCACAGACCCAATTGTGGCAAAGAAACAGAGGCCAACTTTGCTCTGGGTAAGTTGGTCAGATAGGATAATTATGGGATAGATGAGTGGATAGACTGGATAAAGTGACATCAGAGGAAGTGAGATGAGATTTTGTTTTGGACAAATAAGATGGGGATGACTGATAATGGGCAAATAAAACTCAAGGTTCACTCTCAAGAAAGAGCTCACAGATGCTGGGGATTTGTGCATAAGGAGATACAGTGCTGCATTCCTAACTGTCGAGTGACTCTGCTTTAATTAGGTTTGGGCACTAAGTAGGCAGAACAGTGAGAGACTCCTTCACATCAGGCAGTGTGGTCCAGCAGAGGGCCTGCTGATGTGTTTATTCTGCTCTGTTGCTGACTGTAGAAAACGCACCCCTCTTTCTACACACCTCTTCTTTTATCTCTCTGGAGCTATCTCATTTACTTAGAGGAGAAATGGGGAGGAGGGGAAGCAGCCAGGAAAAAATAGATGGCTCAACTCTACCCAGAAACCAGTGTCCAAGTCTGATGTTACAAGGCCAGCACCTCCCTAGTAGAGATCAAATGCTTATAGTGGCATTTCTTGGCCAAAATAGAGCCAACAACAGCAAATAAAAACAATACCACAAACCTACCCTGGGAACTACAGAACACTTGTATTTTGTTTCTCTTCTACCCACTTTAGAGTTTAGGTTTCTGTCTAGCAAATTTAAGTGTGTTGCCTATCATTCGTCAACCCCAAATGCCAGTTTATGTATCTTAATGTCGCTTGTCCTTACCGCTACAATAAATCTTCAGACAATTAGAAGCCGCCCAGCATCCTGCAGGGAGTCTAGGGTCCTAGGCTGCACGTCGTGGAAAGAAACTAGAGAATTTCTGCTGTTCTACTCCTGACTGTTTGAAAAATTACAGCCTCTCTGCATTTCAGATAATTCTTTCCAGTTCTCCACTGCTGTCGCTGGTTGGTCTTTCTTGTTTATGTAGGTTTGCTGTGTTGGGGGAAGGTGGGCAGGAGAGACGTTAACAACATAACCTAAGAGAACAAAAGTTAAGCAAAGCAACACTGAATTCCGGTAAATATGTAGGTTGATTCCTGCGGACCTCCTCTGGTTACTTTAGCACCTGTCAAAGCCCTGAGACCTCTTATTTTTGGAGGAGTCCCCTCCCCCACCATGTCAAACATAGTGAATTACACTTCGATCACACATTAGATGTAGCATACAGAAAAACAGAAACAATTATTATTTTGTTTCTTGTAATTTTAACTTTATATTTTTTCTACACTGGGGCCAATGTATTTTTTTCCAACTCTACACATTTGTATGTGCCCCAGAAAGCTCATGTGACATAGGTCTTGACTGACATAGGTAATGGCCCTGCCTGCCGTAGCCCTGGCACCCCTCACAGGCTATTGACTTTTCTCAAAGAAACTGCCCAACTATTCTTTCTATTCAGTCAACCAGGATTTTCAGTCGTCCCCTGAATGTCCAATACTATGCTGGTTGTGGCATCACTCTCAGCTTCCAGGGGCCTCTCCCAAAGCTCTGGGCTGGTCATTGCTTAGCCTAATCTGAAACTCCGTATTTTGAACGGAGACCCCTTACGCCATTGGTTAACTAAGAACAATCTCTTAATTAAGTGGGGAATTTTTCCAAGCAGCTGAACCAATGGTGTAAGGGGTCTGGGTTTGCTTTCCCAGACTGTGATTCGTTCTAGAAGAATCCTATACCACCTCCAGAGATGAGATAGAGGCAATATCTGTAACAACTTAATATGGCTATTATTATCCGAGGCAAAAATGCTGTGTGGCATTTAATGTGTATTACTTTGCTGGGACTCGGGTATGATGTTGCTTTTTATACTCAAAAAGGACAAGCTATTTTGAGTACTTGGTAGCAACACTGGAAGAAGTCTGTAAGGCAAACTAGGTAACTACTGTGTGAATGACTACGCCGACAGTGATGCCTGAGTTCTGTTGTGGCTGGTTTAAGGAAATCCGTGTTCTTTATTGTCACACCTGATCTGTCACCCTAGCCAAATTACCAGCTTCACCGGGGCGGAGATTATCTTAGAACTTGAGGACTCTATTCAGTAAAAGGTCATAAAAACGGTAATAACAAACAATAACAAAAGTTAGCATTTGTGGAATGCTTCTGTTATGCCTGGTTTGTTATGAAAATGTTTTATACCTCATCCCACTGGTCAGATATTACAGCTTTATGTAGATGAACTTATGATTCTCTATATAAGGATGAGGAAATCTGAGGCTTGGAGGGGTTCAAGAAGCCATCCAAGACTACCCATCATCAGAGAGTGTGTATTCAAACCTTGCTTGTCTGCTGCTAAGCCTATGCTTTCAGCCTCATCAGTTTCTCCTTTCTAGCTTGAATTTGACTCAAGGGACGTCAGAAGAAACAAACTGAGGTTTGGGGGCAATTAATGGATCTTGAGAGCAGTGACAGAGCAGAGTCTGACATGGTTTCTTCCATTTGATTTTCTCTTTTTTTTCCCCCTCCTTCCTCCTGCTTTTGTCCTTCCACAAGCATCTAACTGATGCTTGTGGCTCCATGCTGCGTTTCTGTGAGACAGAGATGGCTGTCACCTAGTTCCTGCTCTAGAGCTGCTCAGGACCTGGAAGAGGACATGATGATGCATCTTTGTAGGAAAACAGGCTGAGGACCATCATAGACCTACAGCTATATCCTGGTCTGCCAGAGTACAGTGGGAAGAGCAGCTGGGGAAGTGAGGGGAACAAGTATCCCAGCCAAATATAGGAAAAAGACAGCATTGTATATGAAGGCCCCCAAAATGAAAGCACGTAACTTATTCAGAGAGTGACAGTGTAGTTGGGGGAGTTTGGTCAGCCCAGCTGGACTGAAGGAATGATCATGGGAGATGATGGACATAAGGCTAGATGGAAGGGTGGGTTCCATCTAGGTCTTCAGATAGAACCTGGAGTCTCCTGATGGAACCTCCAGTGTGCCGTGAAGACCTCTGGAGACTACTGAAGGCAGAGACCCCAATAAAGATGGGAATAAGGGCCTGTGTTAGGACAGTGGGTAGCAGAGATGGGGTCAATGGTTAGATTCAAAAGGCATTTCAGCTGTAAAATCAGCAGAGTTTGGAGACAGATTTGAAAGTGGGAGAAGAGGTCAAGGGAAAAATGAATATGAGGGTTTTAGCTGAAGCGGTGGGGTAAGTGAGGGACATTGTTCACCAGGATGAGGAGGATAGTTGCAGGAGGATCCAGAGGAGGCTCAAGAAGGTGGCTGGGGAGGAGTCACTGAGCACACTTTTGGTCCTGTTGAGTTGGGGGCATCTGCAGGACATCCAGGTGGGGAAGCAAATTATGCAGCTATGCATTGTTCTGGGGTTTTTTTGGTTTTGTTTTTGCTTCTCCAGTCTACAAATAGAAATTGAATCCTCCTTAAATTCATGAACTTGACAGTAAAAGTAATGTCAGAATTAGTATGTCTTTATTGTGGCCAGAGTAGACACCCTGTGGCAAGAGTCTAGAATATAGAAAGCAAATGGTGGTGTTGGCAGTCTGATACAGGCTCCCAGCTGCTGAGTAGGGGCCAGGTCTGGAGAGAGGGCTCTGGAGCAGAGGGGTGCTGGGGAAGAGTGCAGAAAAGGGAGAGAAGCATTATCTCAAGAAGAAATCACTTTTGATTTTAATTTTACACACACAGGGCTCATAATACTCTCAAGAACATGCTCTGCAATGAAGGAAGATAGAGAGATAAGAGCAAGCCTTCGTTTATGGGAGGCTGGGGGACACCGTTGCTCTCTGCTGAACAGTCAGTCTCCAGCACACAAAAGGAATGTATTTTTGGTGCAGAGCAAGGAGAAAGCGATTCTCAACCCTTTCGTGGCTTTCTTCATGCCTTCCTAAATGGGCAGTTTACCTCCCAGTTCCGATCTGCTCCAAGTGTAGGGATAGGATTATGGATCTGGAGACATTTTAAATATCCAAAGAGAATGTTGCTCTCTCTTGCATTTTATTCTTATTTACTTAGCTACTGACTTGCTTTTAAAGCAATGTCAAAGGGAATCTATATCTTCTGCAGTGTATCTGATTCTGGAGTCTCACCTCCCTTCTTGTGTTAGTTTAGGAATGTTTCATTTCTGCAAAAATAGTGCTGTGATCTTTGCTTTTCTATGCATGCCTTTCATCTGGCGCTCACAATGTGCTGTACAGATGTTTCACTGTCAGACCCTGGTGCGCCCTAATTTGCTTTGTGATTCCTGGCCAGTTACAGTCCCTCTAGGCAATACCACCTCTTTACCTATACCGACGCACAAAAATAAGGCGCCTTTTGAGGGTAGGGAAGGGGTCTCCCTCCATTGACTCTCTCCTACTTCTTTGCCCATCATCAAACCCTTCTCATACTCTGGCTTCCCTGTTCAGTCTGTGTAACTTGCACTCATCAAGTGATAAATTCAATCATTAGTTCAATATGTCCATAGTGAGTGATCTATTATACTAAGTACTGTGCCTGTTGTATCCCGAGGGATACAGCAATGCACAAAACACAGTCAGTTACTGCGTCTAAGCACTCACCAAATGTAGTGGGCGAAATGAATGAAAAGTGAGCACAAACTTAACAGTTTGACACGGTGGATGCTAAAATAGGAGGACCCACTAGGTGCTATAGGAACATGGAGTATAGGCCACTAACTCATCTTAATTAGGCAGAGAATGCTTCCTGTAGGATGGAAGAGCTTGCTATAGTTTGGCTCCTGGGTCTGCAGTTTACAAGCTGTTTTACTTTGGGCAAGTCACTGTATACCTCTGTGCCTTTAAAATGTGATAATGATGTAAAAACTTAGTACAGCACCTAGCACATAGTAAATACTCAATATACACATACTCATTCATTCCTTCATTCAGTAAAAATCATCTATTGAGTACCTACAATGTGTCAGGCAATGCCCTGGAAAATGTGGATGGTGCACCCAGGTCTCGAAATACCAATGTTTCTAGGAAATAAACTACATCATCTCAGTTCTTTTTATTTTTTCTGCATGGACTACACTTGGAGAAAGTCTTTGAAGTAACAATAGAAGTTCTTTTTTGCTGCCTGTTGAAGCAGCAACTCAGAGGATTTTCTAGGTGTGAGGGAAAGCCGAGCAGTGAGGAAGTAGCAAGTGAAGCTGTGCCCGAGTTGCACGTTTAGGGTTTTCATCTCACCAGCAGCTCCAGCCTATAGGAGTCACCCTTCCCAACCCCCATCCCTGTCTCAAATTAAGGTCTGCTTCGCATAGCAGGGCACAACAGGAATGCATTGTCATCTTCTGTTGCTGTCACAAATGGTCTAAAACCCTTTAAGCTGTGCAATCCCCCACTGCTGCTGAATACTTGAAGTTCTTGTATGAAACCTTAGCGTGACCCCACATCTCTGGTGCTGCCTCGTCTCAGAGAAACCTGTGAACCATAGAGGAGGAGTTCTCATCCCGTGATGGACAGAAAGCTGCTGCTTCAGAGTGAGAAGTATGAGCAGTGGGGAGCTAAGGAAGCTTACACTGTTGTTGATGATCAAAAAATGCAGCAATAAGCACTATCCTTCTCCAGGCCCAGAAACAGAGCGGGGGTCTGCAAGCCAGTTGAATTAAAAGGGGGAAGCCCTCCTGTTCGGAGACATTCTCTTTCTAGCAACCCTGGCCCTTTCTTTTTTCCTGAGATATAATTTAACATTAAGATTCGCCATCTTAAATTATATCATTCAGTGCTTTTTGGTCTATGCACTATGTTGTGTGACCATCACCACTGTCTAATTCCAGAGCATCCCATCACCCCAAAGAGAAATCTGCTACCCATTAACAATTGCTCCCCATCTCCCCCTTCCTCCAGCCCCTGGCACATACTAATCTACTTTTTGTCTCTATGGATTTGCCTATTCTGGGTGTTTCATAAAAATGGAATCCTGCAGTATGTGGCCTTTTATGTCTGACTTCTATCATTTAGCATGTTTTCAAGATTCATCTGTGATGCAGCATGTATCAATACTTCATTTCTTTTTTTATGGCTGAATAATATTCCATTGCATGTTCCACTTTTTGGCTATCAGGAATAATGCTGCTGTGAACAATGATATACAAGTTTCCATGTGCATGTATGTTTTCAGTTGTATTGGGTATATACATAGAAGCAGGATTACTGGGTCACATGGCAATTCTCTATTTAACTTTCTGAGGAACTGCCAAACTGTTTTCCACAATGGCCACACCATTTATATTCATACCAGCAATGTACGCATGTTTCAGTTGGTCCACATCCTTGTCAACACTTAATATTGTCCTTTTCATTTTTAGCATAGACATCCTGGTGGGTGTGAGGTGGTGTCCTTGCTTCTGTGCATTGATTTGGCCACTCTAGGCTTTGTCTACTACTTCTCTCTACTCAGGATAAGCTGCTATCAGAATAAGTTCCTCTGATCTGGGATCCAGAATATTTCCTAGAATGGAAAGGAAGATATGAACAGTTTTTAACATGTTCTGGCATAGTTATGTCATTCTTACTGTTGACTTGACCAGAGTCTGCATCATCCCAATCTTGAGCTCCCAGTTCAGATGACTCTCACTGCTGTTTGCTAATTAGAAGGCCTACCTTTGGTAAGGCAGAGATAGCTGTTCCCTCTTAAATCAGCCACTCTTCCTGCTCAGACAACTGGAGCGGGGAGTGGAGAAACTCATTGCTTTCTCTCACAATCTCTTGTTTCTCTTTATTGCTAAACCAAGGGGTTAATGAAATATACAAAGAGCTCTTGTTTAAAAGAAATTAAAGTCAGAACATAATCACGTCAAGGCCTGCTACTCAAAAATTCATGATCCCTTGAACATATCTCATATAAAGTGTTTTCAAGAGAGAGTTTGATAGGCAAGTTATCAAGTTATCCTTAACCAACTTAAGGGAACAAAGTATTTTCATGCATTTTAGTTGGGTGTTTCTATTGCCTTTATACACTGGGGTTATGACTTATAATTATTCTTATCATTGAAGGAAGTCCTGAAGGATCTGCATCAAACAGTGAAATTACCAACTCATTATGTGTACTCGTGGGTAATCTGTGGATATTTTGTAATTCAAACTTTTCTAGCAAATTTAAACTATAATGTGTCTCAACCAGCCCAAATTAATGATGCTTTGGAATATGACCATTGAATCGCATTACTAACAAGACCTAAACAGTGAAGTGCAAAGCAAAACTGACTTTGCCTTTGAATCCCAGCTCTGCGCTGGCTGTATGACCTCAGGCAAGTCATTTTTTTCTCCAGTATAAAATGAGATTCGGATATGTAGGTTACAGGGCTGTTTTGAGAAGTAAATGAGATTACTTATATAAACTGTCAGTACAGAGACAGTCACATAAATAGGAGGCATTCAATAAAGGAAGCCATTAGTAGTAGTACGAAAGATGTCTCATTCTATAAATAATTGATGTATTCCAAAAATGTTGCAAGTAAACACCCTTTTGTTTTATGGATAACGAAACATTAACTAGATTAGGGAGCTGATTTTTAAGGAAGCCCATAGTGAGCCCTCTTTTGTAAATAGACAGATCATTTCCAGTTTTCCTTGTTTTTATAGCTTATTTTTGAATAACAATTTCTTAAAATGTTACACACCTGTTCAGAATCCCAAGCCCAGCACCCCCATCTCTTGCCTCTACTTAAAAAACAGCTTGATTCTTGGGTTGGCAAATGCTGGTGTAACAAACCAAACAACAAAATGCCCCTTTGATGTGACCGTAGTGTATAAGGGAGCTCCAAGGTCTCTGAGTCAAAGGAGCTAGTGGCTCCTGGGAGAACAGGGCTGATTTCACTAATCTCGTTCTCCATCAGGCTTTGAAGGGAAATCTCACAAAAACGTTTAGGTTAAATTGAAAGCAAAAGTGCTCTCACTGTAATAAGGATCTCAATTATAACCCTGGGAGAGCAGATGGGCACCGGATTTGACAGAGAGGACCCTTTTAGCACATTCGTCTTTAATAAAATCTAATGCAAAGAGTGGAGCCTTTGAAATTATTTGGTCAGTCCAAAGCAATGTTTTAAATAATGCAGCTGAGAACTTTTTGTTACGTAGAACAGTCCTTACTGGTGCTGACTTTGAGGGTTGAATTAATTTTTCGTGAGTTCTTGGAACTCCAAGATACCTTTCCAACCTCTTCTGGTTTCTCAGGACTCTTTTTCTAATGTGTAGGGTGATTAAAGTGTTTCTGTATGAAGGTATTGAGGAGCTCTGTTTGTCACTGTCTGGAAGTGTGATTCTGGGGAGTTTGAGAATTCTCCAACAGACCATTATGAACTGGACTGTTCTATGATATCCACCCTTCCTCTTCCATTTTCCTTGCCTATGCCCTGTGTACAGCACTATACATGCAATCATCAAACCAAGAAGACAGGTGGGAGAAGTATACTTCACTCTTACAGAGAAGTGCCTTTTTTAGAACTGTAATATTTAAATGAGGGAGGAGATCAATAGCTTATTTTTTCCTATTCATTTCCAGGAAGAGATCTTGGGGCCCTATACCTATCCACTTGGGTTCCTAAGAGGAACTATCTTCATACGTCTGATTGCTGGAAATAGGGTCCTGTCTAACAGAAGTGGAAAGTACTGACTTCATTGTTCGCCTTAGAGAGCACACTCAGTCTCTTTATTTTCTAAGGCATCTCCCAAATACTCCAATCTACACAGATTGCTTCCATTCTTCAAACTCCTGTAATATATACTTGCAGCAGAAAAAAAGTAGAAAATAGCTTTAAGCCTGCCTTTCTTTCCCAACGTTTCATTATATTATCAGAATTGAAGAATATCTGACATTTACTTATATAACTACATTTCAGAAGGAAGGAAGGACAGGCACTGTAGGACTAATTCTTCTATAGAAGCTTTAGTGTAAGTGCTGAGAACACTGTAAATGTAATAGACAAGAGGAAAAACTCTGAACAGCCTTCTGAACAGCCCTCCCTGCTGTCTCCCTGTCAACCCAAATCCATGATAGATGCCACTCTGCTGTACTCCCATAGTATCTGGTACTCAGCTCCATCCGGCACTCATCATACTCAGTTGTGATGACCTGTGTGAGTGTTTGTCACCTCCACTAGATTGAGATCCATGAGAACAAGGACTGTGTCTCGTTCACATCTTTACCCCCAGTGCTCAGTATACAGCCTAAGTGCTCAGTATATGTTTGTCGAATAAATGATTGAGCAAATGAATGACAGAGCCATGTAAAGTAGTTGGGGCCATCTCTCAAAAGAAGTGTTACTGAAGAAATAATAGGTGAATATTCCAGGTATCAGAATTGATCTGAATGATACTGTACTTCTGAAACCTACCAGAGTTTGGACATATGATACTAGGAATCATGGAAACAGTGACAAATGTGGAATGTTCATCCAGTAAACAAATTGTGGGCCGCTGAACATTTTTGCAACTCTCTTCATATTGTATTGATAGTACACGTATGAATCACTGCCTTCTTCAGAGTTTATCAGTCTCACATTAATGCATTGATCATCATTTGCAGAGGTGGGGAGTAGGAGAAATGAGCCAGCTCTAAGAAAGATTGTTGCTCTTTATGGGTAGCTAATCAGCAATGGCCTGATGTCTATTGGTAGGATTCTACAGGTCATAATGTATATGCACAAGACCTTTTTTTCCTTTCATTAAGGGATAATTGATTGAGGTGAGAAGATTGGAGAGTCCTAGGAGATTTTTAATCCAGTGCCATCATGCTAAGCTTACTACATCAATAAGACAGTTCCATAGGGGAATGGAGGAGTAATTGAGATGCCACACCAGCTGGAATCCAGATGAAGATACATTTGGAAGCTTAATCACAATCATGTTCTACTCTAAATATTCATCCGTCTGTCTCCCAAAGAGGACAGGAAATTAAGTTGTCAAGGGCAGGGTGGGGATGAGGTTTTAGCTGAAAGAAGAAACCCACACCTTATCCTTAATCTCTAAATATGCAAGACTGTCTTAAATGGTTGAAACAAGGGCCTCTTCTTTCCAGTTTTATTTCCTGAGAAATATTTGAGCTGTTTATGCACAATTTTGTCAGCTTTACAGTTACCAAAATGGACTGTTAAGATAAGTTAGCCTCCTCGCTGTGGGATAAATACAGACGAGCAATGCCATCTCAGTAGAAAAATGCTTTATTGAGCCAATATAGAAAAGTATTAAAGTTGTGTAAACATGCAGGAAGAAGCAGGGGAATGCCTAAACAGAGCTCATGGGCTGTGATTCCACATGCCTTGATATACTCTGTCCCAGAAGTTGAATGAAATCCTGAATGTAGTCAGTAGGAATTACATTACATGTTGTGAGGGCTTTTTTTATTTCCAAGTTAAACTCTTTATGTCTCATCTCAATGGTCTCATGGCATCTAAATTTTATTTTAAATCGTGATTTCAAAAATATGTGTTGCTGCTATATGGTTCCTGCTATACGCTAAATGATAGCATCCTTTGAAATTCTGACTCAACAATGTGAATCAAACATTGGCTTTTGTTAAACAGGATAGTGAAGTTCAGTATTGTATTGTGCCCTGAGGAGCTTGCATTAGTTAGGGTGCCTTTGGCTGCAAGTAACAGAACAATCCTGTTTGAATTCGTTTTAATAAGACAATGTACTGTGTCACGTAATAAGGAGTCGTTCGATAGGGGATGCTCCAGCTATAAGACGTCCTGATTACACGGGACATCATGTCATGTCTCAAGTCAGTGTTGCGGCTCCAACCTGAAACTTTGATTAGCGATAGTGGAGGGAAAGGGTATATTGTTTTTCTATTTCAAGACAAAGAAATTAACTCCTGGCTGGGTGTGGTGGCTCACGCCTGTAATCCCAGCACTTTGGGAGGCCGAGGCAGGTGGATCACAAGGTCAGGAGATTGAGACCATCCTGGCTAACATGGTGAAACCCCGTCTCTACTAAAAATACAAAAAAATTAGCCAGGCATGATGGTGGACGCCTGTAGTCCCAGCTACTCGGGAGGCTGAGGCAGGAGAATGGCGTGAACCTGGGAGGCGGAGCTTGCGGTGAGCCGAGACGGGGCCACTGCACTCCAGCCTGGGCGACAGTGAGACTCCGTCTCAAAAGAAAAATAAAAAAAGAACTTAACTCCCGCTGAGCACTGTTTGGTTATGCCCAAGCCTGAAAGTAGCCTTCTCTGTCTTTAAATGCAGAGCCTGTACCCCTTAGGGTAACGTACTTCCTCTGTTTCTTCGTGGTCATCTTGGTGTGCTCCCTTTCCCAGTGTGTAACACCATCCTCAAACTGGGTCTAAAATAGCTGGGGGATGTCCTGGCCATCCTATCCCGATGTTTCAATCTCCAGCTGAAGAAGGGGGTCATCTTTTCTCCATGCTTTTTTCTTAGGAGGGAGTAAACTTTTCCTAGAAGTTCATCAGTTGGACTTGTTCTCACTCAAAACCTTCCCAGGCCAGCCCATCGTGACTATTTTATGGTGGTATTTGCTTGGAGGGGGAGGTAGGAACACATCCATTCTCTTCATACTCTCTGTAATATAAACAAAGCATAGTTCCCTGTGACACCACTGAACTCATGTGGTGCCATAGAATGCAGGCTGTGGAGCCAGACAGTCCTGTACCTGAATCCCATCTCCATCACTAAATAGCAGAGTGACCTCGGCAAATTGCATAGCCTCAGTGAGCTTCATTGCTTCTTGGGTAAATATGGGTGTGAGCACCAGTCCCACACAAAGCTTGGAGAATTATAACATGGAGCACAGGATAGGCACTGCTCCTTATTCCCTGTCCACCTGTACCTTCCCATAGAGTGCGTCATGGTGCCAACTCGTTACCTAATGCACTTTTTAAAAAACCTAGGTATAGGTCTTTCTTTTGTAACCCCATCTTCTTATTTACACATATGATGTGGTATAAAGTATAATTTGATTGAATGTATGTGCATATACCAGTATTTGGTGTGAAATGTATTCCACATATATACATTATATGTGTATATATGTGTATATATGTTATAATTCATACACATATTCGATCAGCAGTTCCATATTGAGAAGATATTCTTTGTTCCCTATTGTACCAGGCATTCTAGTTGTTCTGGTTTAATGATAATCAAATGAGGTCCATAGACCCATACCAGTTAGTAAACTGTGTGTTACTCGTCTATGACAAGAAATTGACATTAAACGTTTAGACACATTTATAGTCATTTGACACTACTAAAACATTCTAGTCCATGTTCATTTTTCTGACATTTTAATTATACAAAAGTATTGGCACATGAGAGATTGGAAATTTTTTAAAAAAACAAAAAAACTCTATCATTCGAGAAGCTTACTAGGATAGACACATACCGAAGATACTCTTGGCCTTCCAGGCACTAAGGTTTATTTGGAGTGAAAAGAGATTATTATACAAAGTTGTTAAACAATAGTGTAAACACAATTGTGAAAAAGAAATCATAAGGCAGCTGTCATGGCCGAGTGCCACATCAGTGGCTGCGGAAACACTTGCCACAGATGTCCGGAGGACGAGGTCATGGTGTAGCAGTCCTCCTTAAGCAGGTGGACTTGTTTTGATTTCCCCTGCATCCCAGGCCTCCCGTCAGGGCCTGCTCTGTCCCTTCTCACTCGGCAGCCTAGTGGGTTAATCTCCCGGTGAGTGAGAGCCTGTGAATGAAGCTGGATGGAGTTATATGTCAGACTGCAACAGGCATGCACTAAACATCTCGCTCCATCATCCTTGACGAGGCTTTGATGTTAGCGTGAAACACGTCCAATTACACGAGACATCATGTCATGTGTCAAGTCAGTGTTGGGGCTCCATCCTGACACTTTAATTAGTTGAGGTGGAGGGAAAGGGTGTATTATTTTTCTATTTCAAGGCAAAGAACCTGACTCCCACTGAGCACTGTTTGGTTATGCCCAAGCCTGAAAGTAGCCTTCTCTCCCTTTAAAAACAGAGCCTGTGCCGCTTAGGATAATAGCCATAGTCTCAACTAACGAATAAAGCTATGGGCCAGTAAACCTAGTCTACCAGGAGCTGCTTTGTGAGCTGCCCAAGCTGCCAAGTGTTCTCATCTTCAGCAACATAAATGCTTAGTAATTGTTGACTTTGTTTCTTGACATTAAAAAGTGACGACTAATGCTCTTATGTATCTCACAGGAGTATTTGTTGTTGAAGTTGAGATAGTGCCCATGGCAATGCCTTAGAAGCAATGAATGAGACTACAAGAATAGGCATGATGGAGGTGGGGGCTGAGTGGAGAGAGAGGGTGCAGTTAGGGACCTCTGCTCAGAAGAGCCCTTGGTCAATTAGCAGTGGTTTGGCCCACACCTGAAAACATCTTGTTTTGCTTGTCCCATTGTGAGCACGTGTGTTAAGTGTTGTGGTTCAGGGATATATTCCACCCAGAAAAGTGTCTAGGCATGAACACAGCTCTTTGCCATTTGTGAACACGGTCCTGGGTAATGAGAAACCAGCGCTTTGCTCTCTGGTCCCGGAAGAAGGTCGTCCAACTTAATACTGAGTGAAATCTCTGGATGTCAATAAGCTGCATTCATTTTGACATCTAGACTCCTGTGTAATTAAGACCTCAGGTCTGGCGTTTGGTTTATCAGCGTGTGTCGATTCTCATTTACATAAGACTTTGGTTTTTCTCACATCTCTGCACAGACGCCGCCAAAAAAAAATACTATTAACAATGAAAGGACTGAGGATAGAGTTACACAGCCCATCATGTCTCTAATCCCTGCTTAACATTTCCCTTAAAAAGAACATTGCCCAATTCGGAAATTAAATGCCGTGCATTTAGATGTTCTTTATGGGGGAGAGGGGAGGTAGGTTTTCCACTGCTTTATAT
The DNA here is from genome assembly GCF_002776525.5 of Piliocolobus tephrosceles. NCBI lineage: Eukaryota > Metazoa > Chordata > Mammalia > Primates > Cercopithecidae > Piliocolobus > Piliocolobus tephrosceles. The sequence goes on from NC_045437.1 coordinate 121,455,314, forward strand.
TGAGCTTGAAAAACATCCGATTTCATGCCCGTTATTCAACTGTGAAGCAGAATTTGCTGCATAATTGGAGGGTGGTTTCTTTATCTCCCTTTTAGAAAACAACTGGCTGAAGCTTCTCTCACCTCCCTGTAGCTGGATGTTAAAAACTGAGGCTGGCCTCAAAGATTCCCTAGGTGTGTTCATCCAGTTCTGTTTATTCAAACTGAAGTCTGCTGGGTGTAACTGGATCCTACTAAGGAGGAAAGTCACTTCAGGGACTGCTGGAAACCATCCTTCCCTCTCTTTAGCACTTTCTCCAAGGCAAGGGCGATGAGGACCCAACCCTTTGGATGGCTCTTCTTCTTTCAATGTTAATGGCTACAAGGCAGATGGGTTTATTTTTGCAACTCAAATGAGAAAAACCATATTCGAAAGAAGTCAGGGCACTTTGACAGGACCACACATGGAGTTGGATATATGACCTGGGAAATAGGACAGTCTTTATAGGTCTTCATTTTCACATCGATAAAATATGCTCATCTGTAAAATTAGGGATGGAGAAAGAAGTCTAATAAAAAGGCTCAGAGGAAGGAGACTCTGGAGTTGACGTAACAGGATTCAAGACTACGATATTAACTGTTTCAAGTAGCAAACCATCAAGAAAGGATAGAAATTTGGGGTTGCTTTCAGGGAGCCTCTCATTCCAGATTTACTACTTAGTACTGTGTGCCCTTGGGCAAGTGACTGTACCTCTCTGGGCCTCAGACGCCTCATCTTGGAAATAGATAATTGTGGTACTCACTTTGTAGTCTTGTTGTGAAAATTAAAGAAAGTAATTCTTTTTCTTTTGTCTTTTTTTTTTTTTTTTTTTTTTGAGATGGAGTCTCGCTCTGTCGCCCAGGCTGGCGTGCAGTGGCGCCATCTTGGCTCACCTCAAGCTCCGCCTCCTGGATTCACGCCATTCTCCTGCCTCAGCCTCCCGAGTAGTTGGGACTACAGGTGCCCACCACCACACCCAGCTAATGTTTTGTATTCTTATTAGAGACAGGGTTTCACCGTGTTAGCCAGGATGGTCTTGATCTCTTGATCTCGAAATCCACCCACCTCGGCCTCCCAAAGTGCTGGGATTACAGGCATGAGCCACCGCGCCCGGCGTAAATGAAATAATTCTTATAAACCACTTAGAAGAATACTGACAAAGTTAGCCTTCAATGTTGCCATCAGTAGTAGCAGTATTGCTACTACCGTTGCTATTATTGATCAAGATGGCCCTCTCCTCTGGATAACATAACAGTGATTGTCTCCACTACAGCCAGGTTCTTCTTTTACAGTCTATCTGCAATATTTGTCTAATCCTAGAAGTTCTAGAAGGCATCCAAGAATCTAAGTTAGTGGTTCTCAGTCTCAGTTCACATAAAAATCATCTTAGGGATGCTGGGCGCCAGTAGCTCACACCTGTAATCCCAGCACTTTGGGAGGCCAAGGTGGGCAGATCACTTGAGCCCAGGAGTTCAAGACCAGCCTGGGCAACATGACAAAGCCCCAAAGCCCCATCTCTACCAAAATACACACACACACACACACACACACACACACACACACACACAGACAGTAGCTGGGCGTGGTAGCTTGCACCTACAGTCCCAGCTACTTAGAGGGCTGAGGTGGGAGGATCTCCTGAGCCTGGAGAGGTCGAGGCTGCAGTGAGCAGTGATTGCAAGCCACTGCACTCCAGTATGAGTGACAGAGCAAGACCCTGTCTCAAAAAAAAAAAAAAAAAAAAAAAATCATAGGAAATTTTTTAAAATACTGAGGCTTGGGTCCCATGAACTGAGATTTTTATTTAATTGATTTGGCATCTAGCTGGGCTGCATGACTTTTAGAAACACTCCGGGGGATTCCAAGGCGCCACTGAGCCAGTGGAAGGCCCTGTTAATTTTATATTGAAAAAGACCTAGAATATGAATGGTTTAATAGTCAACTAATTTTCAATAAGGGCACCAAGAGGACACAATTGGGAAAGGATAGTCTGTTCAATAAATGGTGTGGAGAAAACTGAATTTCCACATGTAAAAGAATGAAATTGGACCCTTAGCTTATACCACTCACAAAAAAATAGACTCAAAATGGATAAAAGACCTACATGTAAGATCTGAAACCATAAAACTCCTAGAAGAGAATACGGGGAAAAAGCTCCTGGACATTGATTGGCTTTTGAATATCACACCAAAGGCTCAGGCCACAAAAGCAAAAGCAAATAAATGAGACCACATCAAACTAAAAAGTTTCTGCATAGCAAAGGACATAATCAGCAAAATGAAACAGCTTATGGGTTGGGGAAAATTATTTACAAGATATATATATGATAAAGGGTTAATATCCCAAATTCATAAACAACTCATACAACAGCCTGGGCACGGTGGCTCACGCCTGTAATCCCAGCACTTTGGGAGGCCGAGGTGGGTGGATCTCGAGATCAAGAGATCAAGACCATCCTGGCCAACATGGTGAAACCCCGTCTGTACTAAAAATACAAAAAATTAGCTGCGCGTGGTGGTGGACACCTGTAGTCCCAGCTACTTGGGAGGCTGAAGCAGGAGAATCACTTGAACCTGGGAGGCAGAAGTTGCAGTGAGCCGAGATTGTGCCACTGTACTCCAGCCTGGTGACAGAGTGAGAATCCATCTCAAAAAAAGGAAAAAAAAAAGCTCATACAATAGTGGAAAAACCACATAACCCTATTTAAAAATGGGCAAAAGACCTGAATAGACATTTCTACAAAGAATATGCAAAAATGGCCAACAGGTATATGAAAAGGTGCTCAATGTCATTCATCAATAATTAATCATTAATCAAAACCAGATGAGATACCACCTCACACCCATTTGGATGGCAACTATCAAGTCACAAGATAACAAATGTTGGTGAAGGTATGGAGAAAAGAGAACCCTTGTACACTGTTACTGGGAATGTAGATTGGTCCAGTGTTTATGTAAAATAGTATGGATATTCCTAAGGAAATTAAAAGTAAAATTACCAGATGACCTAACAATCTCTCTTTTGGGCATACCCAAAGGAAATGGAATCACCACCTCATAAAGAGACCTGCACGCCCATGTTCACTGCAGCATTACAACAGCAAACATAGGCAACAGCCTAAGTGTCTGGTGACAGACAAATGAATACATTGTGGTATATGTATAGATTGGAATATTACTCAGCCCTAAAAAGGAGAGATCTTGCCATTTGCCACAACATAGATGAGCCTGGAGTGCACTGTGTTAAGTGAAATAAATCAGACACAGAAAGAAAAAGATTACATTATTTCAATTATATGTGGAATCTAAAAACTAAAACCCAAATGTACAGAAACAGAGAACAAACAGTGGTTACCAGGCAGCAGATAGCTAGGGAGGAGATGGGAGATGGAGGTCTGTACAAAGTAGCAGATAGAGAGCATGGCCAGGTCTGGAGACCTAAGGTACAACTGCAAGACTATAGGTAAGAAAACTGTGCTGTATTTGGGATTCGTGCTACAGGAGTAGGTTTCAGCTGCTCTTGCCACCAAAAAAAAAAAAAAAAGAAATCAAGGAAAAATGATACTTATGAGATGATGGCTATGTTAATTTGCTTCACTATGGTATCTTTTTACTATCTGTTTGTATCCCATATCTTTTTTTTTTTTTTTTTTTTTTTTTGAGGCAGAGTCTTGCTCTGTCGCCCGGACTGGAGTGCAGTGGCCGGATCTCAGCTCACTGCAAGCTCCGCCTCCCGGGTTTATGCCATTCTCCTGCCTCAGCCTCCCGAGTAGCTGAGACTACAGGCGCCCGCCACCTCGCCCGGCTAGTTTTTGTATTTTTAGTAGAGACGGGGTTTCACCGTGTTAGCCAGGATGGTCTCGATCTCCTGACCTCGTGATCCGCCCGTCTCGGCCTCCCAAAGTGCTGGGATTACAGGCTTGAGCCACCGCGCCCGGCCTGTATCCCATATCGTGGGATATACAATATACACGATAAAATTCATTTTACAAAATGAATAGAATACGCTTTTGTTTCCCAAGCATAGTATTCACCACAAGTGTTATATGAGGTCCCATTAGATAGTTTAGATTATATGTTAATAGTCCTGCAACTATTTTCATGTGAATTGGGACAAAAAAAATAACTAGCAGATCAACTCCATGACTTCACAGGTAGTATTCTTTACATTGAAATTAAAAAAAAAAAAAAAAAAAAAAAAAACTAAAACATGGAGGGGAATCTATATATAAATTCAACTTAAGTAAAACATCAAGTTACTATTTACACATATATGGTAAAAAAAAATGGCTGGCACATCAATGAGTAAGGCTTGGAAGACATATGAACTAAATATGATTATTTTATAATTCTGAGCAAATATGATTGTTCTAAAGATTAAAGTGATTTTTATTCATCAGTTGTAAAGTTTCTAGCATCAAAAAGGTAGATTTATGAAATACAAATCCAAACTTCTAAGAACACAAAAATCTTGGTTTCCAGTAACTTACTTTCAGGATACAGTGATAAAAAATGTTCTTTCATATTTACTCAGAGCTATAATTATAATTACTTGTATATATGGACATGGTTAATGACAATGACACCCTTTATTTTCACAGTGCCTTCCCATTCACAGAGGACTTGCACTGACATTATTTAATTAGACATCCTAATAACCTGCTGAGTTTGGATTATTCCCTTGTCACAAATGGGAAAAATGAGGCCCAGAGGGGTTGGTTACGTGGCCCGTCCTATGTTACACATCCAGGACATGGAGGTGCAAGATTGGAACCACATCACCTAATCCAAAGTAGTGCTATTTATTTCCTACCATGCTTACTCTTCTAAGTCTTGTCCATGCTGTCTGCTCTCTCTTCTACATTCAGTTACAAAATCCCTCAAGGGCACCTCTAACTGTGTAACAAAGGAAAACCACCTAATCACCTCCTCCCAGCTCTTTTGTTTATACTTTTGACCAGCTCCAATTTGTTCTCCAGACAATAGCTGAAGTCATCATGACTGTCAATCAATCATGATACTTCTTACTTAAGTTCCGGCAACGGCTGCCTAACTTGCTGTGCATAAATTCGATGCCCTGCTCCTTCTGACCCCGTCTCCCGTCTCCTGCCACTGTCCTTGCTCACTGGGCCCCAGCCAGCTGCGTCTCCTCTGGATTTCTCAACCAGGGCAAACATTTGCTCCATCATGCTAGACAGTGCCGTTCCGTGCAGCACGTGTGCTCTTCCAAGAAAACCTAGCTTCGGTGTAACCTCCATGAACTGTAATTCCCTGACCACCTGTTGGGGTGAGATCCCGCTCCTTACTTTCATGCAACAAACAGCTCTTTCCTTCATAGCTTTTATTATGATTTGGAATTATTTATTGGTGAGATTATCTGTTTCAGATCTATCAGAAGGCATATTCTATGAGGGTAGAGGTTGAAATCACCTCCATATTTTTTTTTTTTACCTCTCTAGTCCCAGACACAAACATAGTACTTAGCACATAGTAACTCAACAAATATTTGTTGAATTAATGAACAGAATATGAAATGGCTGAGGGGTAACTTTCCTACTCTGAGGACAAAGTGCAGTTTTCACTGCCTACCCTGATTACAAGCCAGGAAGTATGAAATGCTTGCAAAAACTTCAAGGCTTACCAGGGCCATCTGCAAGGATATTATCCTGAAGCCACTGCTTACACCTGACTAGTGCTACTGCTATGCTGAATACTCAAGACAGGAAGTGAGGGCCTGTCAGGGGCTTCTAAGCTGCTTTTCAGGAGAGGAAAGCTTTTAGTTAAAACCATTGGTGGAATACCCTGAGCCCTGCCTGCCTCGCCTTTCCACGAGGAAGCATACAACAGCCCAAGGGTCACAATTTTAAAACCACATATCTAATAGATAAATACAGCACCAGAAACTAGAAAGCTGTATTCTATTCCCAACCATACCACATTCTACTGAGCCAGTAAGTTGCTTTTACTGGCCAAACTTCAGTTTTCTTACCATTAAATAGATGTAATATTGTTTATCCTCCTTAACTCATATGATGGTTTTGTGGATAGAATAAAATAAAAATGAAAATATTTTGAATAGGTAGAAGAACTTTACAGTATTATTTGAACCTGAATTGCACAGATAGGATTTCTTCTCCTTAGCGGCTTCTAAATTAAGGAAGATGCACTGATTTCCATAGATACAAAGACATTCCAAAGACATAAACACAGTGAAAGGACAAATGCATTATTCATTGGCATTATGGATTTAGGTGGGTGGTCAGAAAGAGACAGTGTTCTATAATAGATCTCTGCCTGCAGATCAGGAGACCTGGGTTTGAACCTAGCTTGTCATCCATTTACTAGCTCTGCAGGTTTGGTAGGTCACAAAACCTCTGGAAGCCTCAGTGGCCCCCATCTCTAAATTGCAGAGGGAGGGTGGGAGTGGGTGGGAAGTGGAGAAATAGTAATGATATTATGATAGTTTGGAGGATCAAATGAAAAGTGGACTAGGAAAGGCCTTTGGAAACAGTTAAGTGACTTAGCAATGCAAGGCATTAGTATTATCCAAGCACTTGTGTGTTTAGCCAAGGGGCAGTCAGAAAGTCGTCAGGGAAAGCTGCCCAGAATAGCAAAGAAGTATCAAGAATGACTTAAATAATAGCAGGGAGAGGGCAGGTCTAGTCAAAGAACAAGTTTCAGGGGAGGGTGCAGCCTAGGAGAGGGCAGGTTTCCAAGGGGCTGGCAGGACCCAGCCAAGGTGGTGGGTAGCTCCCCCCTTTCCAAAAGCTGAAGTGGTTCCTAAAAGCCCTGGATTACAAGGCAGAGGATAGCATTCAGGTGGGGAGAACGTGTTAAAAGGATCCCAAGTACACTCAAGGATGTTTGTTTTTGATTAGAAGATGAGGATTAACTGGATTAATGGAGCCTCATGGATGGAGAATGTGCAGATGCTAATTGCCCCTAAATTACAGTGGATTCCATTGGAATTGTGTATTCCTCTCCACAAACCAAACCACTGCCTGCCTTCTCTCTCCTTCCCTCCCTCCCCACACAATGCTAAAATGAATGTGTCATTGTAACTGAGATGAAAGGCCTTGAAATTGATTTTCTACTTCCTTCCAAGATCTCTTGTTTGCAAAACACAGGAAGATCTAAGTTACTAATAGAGTTCCAGTTTGTTTCAAACAAACAAACAAAAAATGTATTCTAGGGATTCAGTTGCTGGAAGGCTTTTTCAGGCCCTCATTTCTTGCTTGGTTTCTGTGCTGTACCAATTAACTTAGTGGTTCTCAAAGTTGAGTGCATACCAGAATTACCTGGAAACCCTGTTAAAACAGATTGCTGGGCCCCACCCCACAGTCTCTGATGCAGTAGGTCCAAGGAGAGGACCCAAAATTTGCATTTCTAACAAGTTCCCCCAATGACAGCTATAGTGCTGCCCCAGGGCCTCCCTTTGAGAACAAATTAACTAGGAAAATATCAAAGTATTTTAAGGAACCTGGCACACAAAAAGAGTGCAAACCTCAAAGTCCTGTGGCTGTGTCTTCTTGGAGAAAGAGATACTTAGAATTCAAAAAGTATCTACTGTTTCCTAAGTCAGCTATGCATAGATTCTCTTGGATTTGGTAAAGCTTATGGATAGCTTATGGGATCAACTTGCTTTGCTATTGCATGGGAAATGCAGAGGAATTTGCAACCGGGGTGTTTTCTTCCTGGAGTCCCCACCTATTCCTCCCCGTCTGGTTTGCACACCCCCTGTTCTGTTGATTATACGTGTCAAGTGGTGTTTTCACAGCTCCGTAGCCATCACACACTTCCAGACCCCTGAACACTCCCTTTGCCTTGAAGCCACCAATATATGTCCAGTCCTATTCTACATTTATTTATAGGCCAGATTTGTGCAAGGCCTGAGCTGCTTTTTCTAATGTTTCCAAAATTTTTACAAAGCAATAGACAGTGAATCAACAGATTTTGGGTTCTAGCTTTCGCCTTGCCTCTATGTTACCATATGATGGTCGAAAAAAATACTTAAACCTCTGGGTAGGATTTTACTCATCAATTAAAGGAGTTACTAGTCTAGCTAGCTTAGTGGTTCTTCTTCTTTTGGGAAAAATGAAAATGAAATATATGGACCTCTTCCTAGGAAAGTGGACATGTGCAAATAAATGCAAAATATGGCTTACAATTTTTAGACTGCCTGAATAATAATATAGTAATAACAAGCAAGGATGATTGCAGCATTTATTGAGTGCCAACTATGTGCCAGGCACTGTACAAGGCGCTTTCCATGTGTTATATTTAATCCTTGCAAGAACCCTAGGAGGTCATAATGCCCAGTTTCTAGATGAGAAAACCATGGCAAAGACAAGAGAATTCATCTCAGTTCACCCAGCTGGTAAGCGCACAATGGGATTTGTGGCAGCCTACACAGCCCTGAAGCTGACCAATGGTCCTCTGGGACATGTATGGCCCTGCGTTAAGAGTAGACCCAGTTCTAGGTGATAGTTCAATTCCCCCTGAGCTCTGAAGTACATAATTCACAGATTTTTTTTTCCCAATCACTAATAACCAAACATTTGGAGAAATAACCCCTGGCATTCTCAAGGCTTCTGTGCATCCGAGTGGTCACAAAGTTTACAATTGAAAGAATATTTGGGGATTAAACTCAGAAAACCAAGCCACCACAGTGCCACACTTCTGTCGTTTCTGGGTATCTTAAAAATGAATGCTTTCTTATCGTAGTTTCTGACCAGAGGCAGCTTCCTTTAAAGGTGAAAGGAAGCAGTTCGTCTCAGCTCCAGCAGGTCAGTAATGTGACGAGATAAAGGGCAGTTCCTTAATGAAAACCACTCTGCCTCCTGCCAGCAAAGGAGTTTTCTTAGTGCATTTCAAGTCCTCTAACACCTCTTCCCAGATCAATGGCTTTTCATAAATGCACCAGGAGATCTTTGAACCACTAATGCTTCAGGGGCTGTTTAGGTTTGGAGTCAAACTGTTTAATATAACTCTCCTCCAAGTCTGGCTATATTGAAAGGTCTCAGGAAACAAGGCAGGAGGAATGTATAAAAAGCAGAACCGCTGCGGCCAAGTGACGTCCCCCGCCTGCCTGGGCCTTCTGTTTATACAAGCAAATTGGACCAGGCTTATTCCATTCAGGAGGGGGAAGGTGGAATGAAGTGGCATATGGGTCACGGTGGAGAAGTTGAGTGAAAAGGAATCAGATAAAAGGTGCTTTTTGATTGGAGTGGAGCAAGTCATTTGCTTAGGAAGCGGGTGGGAGGGGGAACCATTGATTGGCTTCATGAACAGATTAAGTAATCAACAGATTAAGCACTACAGTAAAAACTGCATTGTGCTGGAGAAGTGTGGGCCAGACTTCTGCATGTCCCTGGGAAAATGAATGCCATTTAATTTAAATACTTGTTTAAACACTTAACGCTAGAGGAAGTGTGTTTTCAAAAGGGACATGACTGTGAGCATCAAGAAATATTATAACAAAGGCTAGTCTTTCTTCCATCTAAAGTCGTTCCCACACTCACTTTCTCCAGGCCCTTGGTGGGAATGATAAAATAATCAGAAAGGTGGGCATTTTCTGAATGTAGCCTGTGTAGCACTGTGCTATGTGCTTTACCTCATCTACTGTTACTAATTCTACTTTCAGATGGGAAAACTGAACCCCAGAGCACATGAGCAACTTGGCCAATATCACACCAATCTGGGATGGGCACCTCAATTTTCTTTTACTCAGCCACCATCCTAAGTCTGTCTACCCAAGGAAACACGATCCACTGTCATCTAATGTTTCGTTCTTTTACTCTTAAAAATCTATGACTTGCTGGTAAATTTCGTGTTGTTCCACACAATATCCCTTCATTTAGACTTCAAGCCCCCTGAGGGCAGGGACCATGTAATTTTAAAATTTTGCCTTCCACCACAGTGTCTGGTACAGTAGAGACCTGGTACCTATCCTTTATTCTTGAAAAGTCAATCTAACAGTAGCTCTAGAGCTTTGGTGTGGGTTTTTTTTTCTGATTATAATATTCATACAAGCTCACTGCATAAAATATTTTTTAGGCACTAAAATTATATAAAAATAAAAAAAGCCGGCAGCGGTAACAGTCATTAACATTTCAGTATATAGCTTTCTACTCTTTTCCTGATATACATATACACATGTAAAGATACACTTTAAATAGGATGATGCTATGCATGGTGTTTTGCCGCCTGATTTTTTTGCTAACAATACATCGTGGGCATCTTTCCATGTCAATAACTCTAGATCTTCAGCAGTTTGTATATCATAGTCCTGCACGGTGTTCCATTGTGTGGTTGTGTCATGGATTCACGTAGTCCACAGTGGATGTACTTGGATGGTCCCTGATATGTACTTGTCTCTGCAAAGATGGAGCAGACATTCCTGAACTTACAAATTGATGCTCCTCTTTCAGTCCTTGTTCTTGACCCAACTTCTTGAAAGCTTCACACCCAGCACATTTGCTTGGATTGCAGTTCTCCTAGAAATGGCAAAACAACATACTTTGTCTATTTCAGGATGCCTTCATATAATTTCATTTTTAATATAAAAATTAGGCTGTGGCATTTCCCTTCGAACAGAAGGAAGTCACAGGTGCCCATTTCTGATTCAGTTCTCAGAATACCCTAATCTCCTCTCCTGCTGAACAGTCTGTGTCAGGGAGTCACTGCACCCAGGAGTTTAAGAGTCATTTTCATAAGTGCCCCATCTATGAAATTGCTGTGGACAGTTAATAAACCCTGGGTCAAAGGCTAATGGATGCCAGCAAGAGCATGGGGAGAGGAGACAAGCTGGTGATTGGGGGATTTGGGAAATTAGCCACTCACCTTTTAAGCATCCTGGGAAATCACAGGTGGCTATAGCTATGCTAGGGCCAAGCCAGGTATAAAGGCAGAACTAGGGGAGAGTTCAGGCTGATAGTAATAGATGATAGAAAGTGCAGGCCCTGGGAGCCTTATTTATTATTTTCCATCAGCCAAGTGAAGGCAATTTTTAGATGTAGACTTTTTTTGATGAACTGTCACCATGGTGATGGAATTGGAAATTCTTTTTCTGACAACATTGCTGTTAAACCATTTGTTTAATTATTTGCATACCATGACTCTAGGAGGCCCCTAGAGCTGTATGCTTCTCTCTGTACAAAGAAGAGTTGATCTCAGGCAACTCTTAGATTCCTTACAGCAGAGAGATCCAAGTTTTCTATATGCCTGGTCTTTACCAGGTATGGATTGAGGCTCCTGGATTCCACAGAATTCATCTTGCAAAAGACGTTCATGAGAGAACAAGATTGAAGAAAAGAAAGAAGAGCAAGGAATTTACCATCTGTTCTGGGAAAAATGGTTTTGAGCGTCTCTGCTTCTTCTCTGGACCCAACAGATTTGGTTTCTTGCACATCACATCTACAGAATCACCTATAGGCCAGAGATGTTGGAAGGAGACTTTCAGTAAGTACCTTCTGGTACGAGCTGGGAACTCCAGAGTCTTAAGTTGCCTTTTCTATTATGGGGCTGGAGCCATTTCTGAATTCATCCCTTTCCTTCCTTGAATAATAATTTCTTTAAGATTCCAGATGGATTCAAGATATATATATACGTATTTTAGTCCCCTCTCTTAACTCTCCAACTGACTCCAGAACAATATCCAGAAAGGTCTCTTCTAAACATCCCTCCCTGATTTGGGACCTGCTCATTAACCGAAGAGAATGAGATTGCTTCCTGACTCTTCCTATACTTTGCCCTAACCCACAGTTCCGTTCAGACCTGGTCTCTGAAAAATTACCGGCCCCAATTATAATGAACAGTTTCCCGATGAGAAGTAATTTAATTTTGCGAAGTGTTGTCCAAGTCATGAGGATTGGAGGTGTCTGGAGACTTTGGGAGCGGCAGCTGTTCTCTAATCCTGCGGCCCTGTGGGGATACTGTGTACATCAGGGTAGGAATTTCTTCAAGCTGAACCAATGTCTCCTCTTTCTGCCTTTTTCCTTATTTTGTCTCTTTCCCCCATCGCTGCTATTCTTCCTTAAAGACAAGCAAGGGGTTGGTGGATTCCAGGCTGTTATCACCCTGCTTCTGGAGGATGTGGTGCGTGTGACAGCTTGGGCAAGGCACGGAGCCCAGGCTGTGTGTGTCACACTCCGTTCCCACCGACAAACACTGCTGCTCGCCTCCCTGTCCAAATCTGACACCACGCATGTTCTCCCGATCCTGCGCTGTTGCTCTGGAAACCAAGGAAGCAGCAGGATCTGGAGTAGGATCATGGCCGAGTCAACCTTAAAAGTCTCCCAGACATTTCAGCAACTTCTGGTGGGAAAAATGCATGCGCACCCCCTGCCCAGTGAGAAGTTTTTGACTGATAGCTCTCTCTCCCCAGTGGAAAAGTTTGCTTCCTAAAGTTAGAGAATGTCTGCCCACAGCTCATGTTGTGGGCAGGGTAGTATACTAGATGAAGATTCAAACTTCAGGATCTCAGGCAAATTCCAGCCCTGCTGCCTACCAGGTCATACACGTAACGAATAAATAAGAGCTGTCATCGTATCCATTTCAAATGCCACTCTCCTCCCAGGGTGGACTGGCCATCTTGCAGTCTCCACGTTGCTGAGTTCCAGTACTGTGTTCACACTCAATAATCTGCTCTTGGGATTAAGTTCCTGGCTCAGAGGCTTACCAGCTGGGTGACTGGCATGTTCTTCACCTTTCTGGTTCTCCTACTGGTTATTCACCAAAAGGGAGTAATTATGCCTACCTCGAAGCTATGTTTTGAGAAAGAGAATTGCATGCATGAGGTCCATAGCTCAGGACACAACCCCAATATGACCTGCTGGCAGAATCACATTCTCCAATTGTAGCATGCAAATGTTTCCACTGGGAAGAAAAAGGTTTCTTTCCCTTTCCCCAGCCTCAATCTTTCATTCCTATCCAAAGACGCATCTGACTTTATCATACCAGCTCACTTCTGTCTTTAGAGATAGGTAAAACAGAGTTATAAAACTCAACCCCTGACCCCATGCCCCACTCCCACCCACACACACACCCATCCCAGCATTATTACCTTTGCTGGCACCATGCAGGTAAGCCCTTCAATGTGGTGGAATGTAGGTGGGGGAACCTAGGAGTTTAGGGCAAAGAAGATGGGTTGAAGATTACAGAAGAGTGAGATCAGGTAGGTGGGGTGGGGAAAAAAAAAAGAACAGAGGCTTAAAAATACAATAGGAATGAGGAAGAGAATGAGCAAGGAGAATGACCCTATGAAGTCAGAAGCCTCCTAGGTCCGCAGAAGTCTGGGGAGAGTTTACTGTAGGCCTCTTCTCAGTGTACACATCCTCCAACCTAGAGGCCCAGAGCTGTTTCATAAAACAGATGACAGAGCTTTAGTCTTACAATTATCCTTTTAATGAAAATTCCACCACTCTTTTTTCTTTGAATACAGTCCTGAAAAAATTTTTACACACACAAAAAGCTATTTTTCAAGTAACAGGAAAACAAACCCCAAACCCACCCATACAACTGTGCTCACTCCTCTGCATAGCAGCACTAGGTCCTCACAGAGGAGCTCATACCAAACCTTAAGTGTTCAGGATCTTCAGTGTGTTGGCATTGTACCTAGTTATATGCATGTACACACTCATGCAATTCCTAAAAAAGACATCCAAAAGGATAAAAATACGGTTGGTGTAATAATAACCTGATTAAGAAAGACAGCATGCTTGGATAAGGGAAGTTAGAGTTTCCGTTTCCTTAGGCAACATCATATACATAGAAAACACCATGTTAAAGTGGGTGGCACTAGAAGTACAAACAATACTGGACTCCTAGTGAAATGGTGATATATTTTTTCTTAATACGTGTTCACCTTTTGCCCATTTTCTTGTAGAACAAAGCAGGGCTCTAAGCTGGGGTGGGTGTGTCCTTTTTGGGTGTACTTACATGTTTGAGCTTAGAGCTCTCACGCTATTGTTTCTTGGCTTGGCTTTTGCTCCCTTCGGGAGGAGGTCAGGGCACACACTGGAGATTGCCACCACTTGTTCTCATGCAGAGTTTCATCTAAAACCATGAGGGGCAAAACCATGAGGGGCCTGAAACTTCTTCCTGCCTTTGCCTGTTACCCCCCCAAAATATCACATTTAGTAAGATGTATTTAGATATGAGAAACACACATCTCTGGCTCAACCTTTCGTTGAGTTTTCAATCTCGTTGTTTTCGGCTGCAGGATCATTTTTGTACAAGGCAAATATAGGAAATACATAGTGAGTGAAAACTCAGTCTGCAAGTGTCTGTATCCAAGAAAGGTGACTTGTATTGTTTGTAACATTTTCTCACTCATGTTCACGTTTCCCTTTTCACAAAAACTAAATCACAAGCACTTGCAAATCCCTCTGCCTCCTTTCCAGGACTGTGTCCAAGTTTCAGAGAGTGTAGCAGAGCCCAGCCTAAGGGAGGAGGTAGTGGGCATCTCGTTCATGGAACCTAAGTCTGTCCACCTTGTTGTCCAATGAGATAACCCTTTCTCACTCTATATGCTTCTTCCCTACAATTCTCGAGGGCACAAAAAATCATCCTTTTACTTACTGCCTTCCTCCTCAGCGGCTCTGGGAGACTCTCAAAGGCTGTCTTTCAGGCAATACCACTCATTGCCATCATGAAGCCGTCCCTCCTTGAATGCTCCTGCAGCGGCATGGAGCCAAGGGAATTCTCAGAGGCTTGCCCCCTGATGTTTTCCCCAACTGGAGGAATCTCTGGTGGAGGGAGATTCCTAATTCTGACTGATCAAGTATACTCTGAGCACATTCAGGGTTTAGATCTACAATGTCCAATAGAACTTTCTGTGATGATGGGTGTGTTCTATATGTGTACTTTCCATCACAATCAGCCACAGTCACACGTGTCTAGTATGACCAATGAACTGAATGTTTCATTTTAATTGACTTAAATTCAAATAGCTCCATGTGGATAGAGGCTGCCATGGTGAACAGTGCAGGTCTAGAATTTTGAAACTGAGAGACGAAGAATTAATGTCTTTATTCTCTGTGCTATGCTGGGACAATTCGTCCCTAAGGCAAAGGTGGGATATTTCTGGTCTGCCTAGATACAAAGGAGTATGCATGTCTTGGAAGGAGCAGCATGAAACACATAGGTTACTATTTTAAAATACTATCTTGGCCAGGCACAGTAGCTCAGGCCTATAATCCCAGCACACTGGGAGGCGAGACAGGTCAATCACTTGAGGTCAGGAGTTCAAGACCAGCCTGGCCAACATGGTGAAACCCTGTCTCTACTAAAAATACAAAAATTAGCCAGGAGCGGTGGCTGGTGCCGTAATCCCAGCAACTCTGGAGGCTGAGGCAGGAGAATCACTTGAACCGGTGAGGTGGAGGTTGCAGTAAACCAAGATCATACTACTGCACTCCAGCCTGGGCAACAGAGAGAGACTCCATCTCAACAAAAAAAAAAAAAAAAAAAAAAAAAATACTGTCTCACCATAAACACATAAAAATTCATGTTGCTCCAGTTGATGTCGTGGGCAGTCTGGAACCTGCCCCTTGCCCATCTCTTAAGATACTGAGTCACCTCTGACAAATCACAGGCATCCTCGGAAGCTGCTTTGGAAACCTCTGAGCTAGTTACAGCTAAAATCTGGTGCTGACATTCCAGGGTGTAGACATCTATATATCTATAGACAGAAGAACTACATCTTCTAGATGAGCAAGTTATGGCTTCCAAAGGATAGTGACTTGCCTTAAGCACACAGTTCATTTCTGGAAGGTTCTGAAAGCCAGGTCTGCCACACTCTATTCAGAACACTTTCCTCCCTACTTCATAGTCTTCTATAGGACTCTAACCCTGACACTTCACTGTTCCATCTCCCCTGGAAATAATGATTTCCTGGGGGAAGAGTGCTCTTGTTCTAGCACTGTGTGTGGCAGGGCATCTACTGGTCAGTGATGAGGGAGACAAATTCATTATGTGGGTATTTTAGAAAGTGAGTAGAGACCTCAGGCAAAAATAGTTTCTGCGACCACTGTCCTCTCTGGTTCTGCGTGTTTCTCTTTCTGCTTTACATAGGTAGCAATCCCTTTACCCACCATCCATGCTTTTGGAGATGCTCAAGGTGTTCTGAATGAGAAGATTTCGTTCCTTAACTCTAAGTTCTAACCTAAGGAAGGAGGCTCTGTGTTTAAGTTAAATTAATTCGGCTGCTGTAACAAATGAATTTAATACACTGTATAATGACTCAAATTGATTGAGGTTTATTTCTCTCTCATATAAACACCAAAATGGCTTTTCTTAATGACTAGGTGGCTTCCTTCCAAGTAATCATTAAGAGACCCAGATTCCCAAACTCCTTTACTCAATTCATGATTAAGAGTAATCATTAAGAGCTCTGCCACTTTCAGCAGGAGGCGTTCTAGGTTCAATGTAAGGTTTGTCGGCATCATGGGGGATCAACTCAGGGAAGTTTCATGGACCAAGCCAGGCCAATTTCCTCTCCTTGGACGGAACTCAGTCACGTGATCAGGACTAACTGCAAAGGAGACTGGGAGATGTAGTCCTAGTTATGTAGCCAGGAAGACAAGGAAATGGGTTTGTTCTCACTCCCCTTCTAAACCAACATTTGGCAAAATTTCTGTAAAAGGCCAGGTAGTAAAATATTTTTGACTTTGTAGGTCATACTGTTTCTCTCTCAACCACTCACCTCTGCCAAGATACTATGAAGTAACCACAGACCATATGTAAAAAAACTAAATGGCAGGACTTCCAATAAAACTTTATTATAAAAACAGGCAGTGGCCAGATTTGTCCTGAGAAATGGCCTTTATTTGTCCGTCTCTGTTGTAGCCCAGGGAAAACACTTATTCCCAAGCAAAACACAGAACAAAGAGCATTTTAAACCATCTGCAAAGAACTGAAAAAGTTATGTCTGTTTTCACTGCTGGAGGCAGTGAAAGAAAATATATTAAGAGGACATAAAAGGACTCAAACATACTTAATTAATCCTTTATAAAAGAGAAATGTTTTCTGCTGTGCTTCGAAGGAAAAGAGTGATAGCTATAGGAAGAGGACATTTATTTCAAATGTAAATTTCAGGATTCCACCCTTAGTATTTTGGAGTTGGGGCCTAGGAATCTGCATTTTCCATATGCTCCCCTGCTCGTTTTAAGCAAGTGGTAGAGGTAGCAGGTGATCATAATTTGCCAATTGCTGCCAAGCCATCAGTTTTTCTGACATTTGTGGATGTAGCTACTTATGAGCCTGTGGAATACGTGAGAAATAAGGTAATGTGCATATGCAAAGCCATGGACCTAGGTAAGCCTAACTCTTACCCTCAAGGAAGCTATCAAAATACAAGGGAATGTGAGTGATCTTACAAATCTTCCTAATTTATTCTTTTAATGAATTAACTGGGGACTCTAACTTATAACTAACAGCTTGTGTTATGGTGCAACCCATGATTTAATGCAAAGCAAGGGGCAGAGAGCCAAGACTTCAAACTAGGCTGTGACCCGGCAGGCAGTTTGGCGTCTTTCAGGCATTCCATCACTTGCTTCCCTCCTCTGCAAAGGTCGACCCCAGGTCTGAGAAGGGACAGTGTTTGCACTGGCAAGAGAGATCCGCAGTCTTGTGGAATGAGTTGACACAGCTGGAAGATCCCAATTCTGAATACCATGTCCCTTCCTTTCTCCTTCCCAGGATGCAGCTGAAAGTTCCCCCTTTGCTGTCTATGAAAGATTTAGCCCTGTACAAGGCTTCCTTCCTGTTGCCCAGCAACCCAGAATGGGGGAGGCAAATTGGCCTGGAGACTCAGGGCGTGACTAGTTGTCAAGGCAGGGTGCTAATGGGCATCCCAGCAGAGAGAGGCAAAACTGCATTCTGAGTGACCTTGAGAAAGCCACTGCAGGAGTTCCTGGGGAAAGGAGTCCCAGACAGCCGTCAGCGTGCTCCCGTTCCAAAGATGTAGTCAAAACAGAAGGAAAAGGAAAACTGCCGTCAGATCCGCTGCTTTTCCCTAGAAATAGCCAGTCATCTACCAGAGTTGTCGGAGATATTTTAAATTTCCTTCACAAGAAGACTGCAAAGCATTGAAGAGTGAAGAGCAAATCAATACGTTGTTTCCACAGTTCACCACCCAACTCAGAGATAAGAGAGAGGAAAAAAAATGACCCAAAGATTTCTTTTTCTGGTAGACGATAGGACTCTTGTGCTCATGCCTGATTTCTTGGCATGGAAATGTGCCCTTAGCTGTGAACAGATCTACATGTTTTCTTCAGTCCCCATGTCTCTGGGACGACGTCCGGCATCCTTCTCTCACCTGTCTGTCTATGAAAATGGGCTGTTAAACCCTCTTTGGCTCAGCAGTCTGGCAGTGTTCTGGGCTCAGGTTGATACTCTGGCAACTGAGCAGCTCACCTCCCTGAACAAGAAGCCTGTATTTTTATTTTAGTGCCCTTTCCAGATGGGTTTGGTAAAATGTATGAATTCAGAAAATTCAAGCTGAAAGGGGCTTGCACCGGCTTTGGTTCACTCCCCTAATGCAGACAAGGGATTGCTTCTCGATGACTTCAGTGTAGATAGGAATCACCCCAGGAGCTTGCGGAAAATGTGGGTTTTGGGGCGTTCGCATCCCAAGGATCTGCCTCAGTTGTCTGGGGTGGAGCCTGAGAAGTTGTATTTAACATAAACTCTTCAGGTGATTCTGACGCAGATAGTATAAATATTGCAGGTAACTCTGGAACTAGTATAAACAGGATACATGCAGGCTTCTCGGGGTGGGGGGCGTGGGTGGCAGAGTTGTTTTGTGTCAGAATTCCTTCTTGAAGATGTATGGGTAGAACCATAACCTCATCAGCAATAGAATCTAGCAATCTTACCAGCCTGTGTTTTATTTATTTATTTATTTATTTTAAAAAGGACTTTCTTTGTCCTGCTGGAATTTTCCTCCTGCTTAAGCCCATTTTTCCTGTCTTTGACTCTGAATCCTCCTCGTAAAAGCTAATAAACCAAAGAAGACTTAGGAGATGCTTGAACACACTAAGCTATTCCTTCAGCTTTTTTTTTTTCTCATAGACAATATTTATTGACAGACTTACAGACAAGCTTCCTTCTTGGGCTGCTTTTTCACACCCCTTTTGACACCTCTTTAGAGTTACTGCTGCATCGTGCACCTTCAAGGTCATCCATCCAATGGGCTACAGGAGATTAGCCCATTGCTGCACAGAGGTTTGTGGGAAGCATCAGTTGACTCAAAGGAACTGGCTGCAATTTGTCCTGCTCCTTTCAGCCCTGCTTCCAGCGAGCCCTGGCCTAAGTTACGAATGTTCCTCATGCTGCCAAGGTGGCTGCTTTCCTTTCCTTAAGAGCTACCTTTGGTGAGAGTGGCTAGCATTTCCAGGTCTCGTGTCTTTCTAGCCCCATTTCATGCCATGCTCTTCTTAGCTCTTTCCTCAACATTTGCGTATTAGGGACCTTCAGTGCCTGATGTGAGCTGGGCGTTGGGAAGGAGTCGAAGGGAATGTCCCAGGAGAGTCCAGAGTGGGGATAGGTAGGGAGGTCAACTATGTGGAATCACAGATGATAACACACGAAGCAGCCTGATCTCCCTACCTCAAAGGAAAGGCCATAGATGTCTAACTTTAATTAAGGTATGGGTATACCACGAATTTGCCTGACCTCTTTCCAGGACAAAGTTATTTTAACTGAAGATCCATAATGACTTTTAAAGGCAGACTACAGGACAAGTCACACAAAGTACTGAGTTATTTGAAGATTTAAAGCAATTGCTATCAAGAATACTAGAGTTCTGCAGTAGTAATTCACATCACAGGGAACAGCACAGTATGGAGCTTAGAGACGGAGCGGAATTCGAACCCCACTCTTGTTCTGGGACCTGGGATCAGTCACTCATTAACGCTCTCTGGACATTCGAGTAGCGATATGTGTAAAACTGATACAAACTCCAAAAAATAACATCTATAGAACATTTAGTATGTTCCTAATGTTGTATTAAGTGCTTTACATAGTTTTTTAACTGAAAAATTATACCAAGCCTGTGAGGTTTATATTATTTGTCCCATTTCATAGATGAAAAAGCTGAGGCCCCACCCCAGACAACTGAGGCAGATCCCTGGGACGGGGATGCCCCCAAACCCACATTTTTCGCAAGCTCCTGGGGCGATTCCTATCTACACTGAAGTCATCACAAAGCAGTCCCTTGTCTGCATTAGGGGAGTGAACCAAAGCCGGTGCAAGCCCCTGGGACAAGGGGATGTCCCAGAGCCACTCTTGTCCTTTCCTAATACACAGAAAAAGGGCAGAATCCAGGTGAGTATTAAGATGCCCTTAACACTGTGCTGTGGTTGATCTGCTGTGTTACTGTGAGGATTAGATGAGACATGTATATGAGGAGCTTAGCACAGCTCATAGTGTATAGTGCTCCAGAAATAAGAATTACATGTATTATATATGTGTAATGGATGGATATGTCCCAAATGGAGTGACTTCTCAATAAATAGGAATAGACACACTTAATAATGATAATATCACTTATTAGTCTTTAAAAAACTTGCATATTACATCCCCATTCCTAGGAAGGCTTTCTGGATCCATAAAAATCGCTTCCCCAGTAATCAGCATGATACCTTAGTTGCTGGTCATCTCACCCGTTAGCTGTGTCTTGATTTCTACAGCAGAAGTGTTGCATTTCTGTGTGCACATGTGCTTCTGTATTAGACCAAGTGTCTTGGTGCAGGGGCTGTATTTATTGCTCTGTAGCCCCGGGACTTAACCAGGAGACCTTTGCTTGCAGACTGCCTGGCTTTTCTTACTCAGCACTCAACAGGAGACTTGGGGATTTATCTCACAGCCTGAGAAGCACGTGGGAAAAACTGCTACTCAAAACTTTGTGAAGAAAATTCCTTATTTGCTGGCTTCCCTAGTCTGCGGCTGGGGCTCACTGGCCTTTGTGAGACAGATGAAGGAGATTTGACAAAGAGAGGAAAGAAGAAAGGCAGAGATGGGACAGGAAGAGCAGGGCGGCAGAGAGAAAGTGTGTGTGTGTGTGTGTGTGTGTGTGTGTGTGTGTGTGTGTGTGTGTGTATTTTTCTGAGTCAGAGTCTCATTCTGTCAGCCAGGCTGGAGTGCAGTGGCATGATCATAGCTCACTACAGCCTCAAACAATCCTCCCACCTCAGCCTTCCAAGTAGCTGGGACTATAGGGAAGTACCACCACACCTGGCTAATTTTTAGTTTTTGTTTTTGCTTTTTTTTGTTTTGTTTTTGTACAGACGGGGTCTCGCTATGTTGCCCAGGCTGGTCTTGAATTCTCTTGCCTCAACCTTCCAAAGCACTGAGATTATAGGCATGAACCACCACACCTGGCCAGAGTAATGTTTTCCGTAAGATTATAAAAGTTTTCAACCAGAGAGATCCTTAGAGATTATCTATTCCAATGTCTTAATTTTATCAATAAGGCTAGAAAGTTCCAGAGAAGTTAATTGTGCAAAGTTACACAGCTATGGATTATGTATCACTTTTGGACAGTTGCAGCAGAAACTTCTCCAGGCTGTCCATGCTTGCACAAATGCATGCATATTGGTGAACGCTGGCTTTTGGAACCTCATTGCTGAGTGGCTCCTGGAACTGTCCCTACGCAGAGTTCCCCACAGTCATTAACACACACCTGCAGGAGCTTCCCTGCCGGATACAGGGTCAGGAGAAAGCAGGCTCTCAACCTGCTCTTGCCGGAGGACCCTTTACCTCCTGAGCATAAAATCAGCCCTGTGGGGGAGGGTGGGAGGGAGGGATGATTATGATGACAAGGGGATGAACCAGAGCCACTCTTGTTTTGTCCTTTCCTAATACACAGAAAAGCCAGGCTGGGCCAAATATATCAGCTCATAGATGGTGTTGCTTTGTTTTTTTGTCCAGTTAGTTGGTTTGTAATTGATGAATAACCCTTATCAATGACAAGGTTTTGCTTTTTGCCCTCCTGGAAGTTTGGTTTTGTAATCTACAAGGTCATCATTGCCACCTTCTGAGGTTGCGTTATTTTTATTTTTATTTTTGAGACGGAGTCACTCTCTCTGTTGCTCAGGCTGGAGTGCAGTGGCACGATATCGGCTCACTGCAACCTCCACCTCCCGAGTTCAAGTAATTCTCCTGTCTCAACCTGAGTAGCTGGGACTACAGGCATGCACCACCACACCTGACTAATTTTTGTATTTTTAGTAGAGACGGGGTTTCAGGTCAGGCTGGTCTCAAACTCCTGACCTCAGGTGATCCACCTGCCTTGGCCTCCCAAAGTGCTGGGATTAAAAGCGTGAACCACCGCACCCAGCCTGAGGTTGCTTCTTAATGCTCCTACACTCAGGGCTCGCCCACCTTCTCTGCCCTATTTTGCTTCCTTCCCTTCATTCCTGTGTGCAAAAGGCACTGTTTTCCAGCTCCGAGGAGCCAAGGAAAGTGCCTGTGTCCGTGTGGAGAAAGCCGGCTTGACAATGGTCTTGACCTATCTAAATCTGTCCTAGGCTTCAGCCACAGAATAAGCCCTGGCTGTGGCTATTCTTTCTCTTCTCCCCCTCACCATCCTCTCCCTTAGCAGTATTTCAGGTTTCCTGGCTCTCATCAAATTTATACTGACTTTCCACTCCATGTACTTAGGTATTCAGGCCCTGGCCAATTTTGGTTCAGAAAATTTTCTGGATATATATAGCTGGAGAGAGAGAATAAGAATATATGTATAATGTATAAAGGCAGGTGATACTACCAGATAAAATTATCTTCTTGAGTGATTCAGTCCCTTTGTATCATGCCACAAAGATTATGTTCACTCCATGAGTGTGTCATAAAGCTTTGAGATACCAAGAGTGAAAACATAATCAACCTTCCTTTCCTTTCCTCCCCTTCCCCTTCCTTCCTTTCTTCCTTTCCTTCCTTCCTTCCTACAAAACATTCTCTATTATACAAGCTTCTCTGTAATACCAGTCAGGCAGACCTCAAAGTTTTTGTGAGGCATTTTATGACTCTTTTATCCTTTCCCTCATCCACTCAGTGCAATAACTAGCACACACAGGAACTATGGCGTGAACAAGACAGGCAGTCTCTCTTCTCAGGGAGCCAACAGCCTAGAGGCCTGCAAGCCAGAGCAAGTATGCAGATCTATAAACCAAGCATTTTAGAGGAAGTGGCATGAGAAAATACGACAATGTGAGGAAGGGGGAAGAGGTATGTAACTGTAGGTTTGGAGGGCAAGTGAATGAATATTTGAGCAGAGACCTGAATGAGTAGGAGCCAGGCCTGCTCAAAACACATTTGTCTTTCGAGGAGCTGCCTGGGGCCCCGGCTGCCCTGGGCCACCTATTTAGCCCGGGTTTAATTCCACATGAGGCTTCACCTCAGAACGGGCATAAGAGGCAGAGGTCAAGCAGCTGCTGAAAGTGGAGTAACCCAATCTTGGGCACAAGTTGGCCTTTAATAAGCATCCAGGTAGCCCTTTGAAAAACGAAACCTGTGGTCAGGTCTCTGAGAGCAGAAGGATCGGGTTTCCGTTTTAATTACAAAACCAAAGAGCTGTCCCTTCCTAGGTCCCATTTTGCTCCATTTCGGCTTCCCCCAGAAGAGGTTTTCCTGTCTTCCATCCTAGGAGCCCTGACGTGCTTACCTGACCCGGAGATGGGCCGCTCTGGGTGCAGCATGTGGAGCTTGAGTTGGCCAGGCCTGCGAAATGGTGGGATAGAAGCAGACGCCCCAGATGGGGTGTGAGAGCGGGTGATGAAAAGCGTGTGGGAGGTGAGGACTGGGTTTGGGGTTGTTGGAGTTCACGTCTGTGGGCTACAGCTCAAATGATGACATCACAGAAGGATGGGACAACTTTGAAGTCCAGGAGAATGTGCATATCTTTTCTTCTCTCCCGTCCCCTGCACCTGGCAGAAACTCTGCTCAATGGAAGATAAAGCTATAAGATGGGGATGTGGCCAGTGCTAGTAAAGGACCCCTTTTTAATCCCTCACATTTTTGGCACTTGCTGTGTGGTAGACACTGGATTAAGCAGCTAACCTGCATTATTTTGCTTAACTCTGTCAACATTTTATACAATGGGTAGTAGCACTATTCTCATTGGATAGATGTAGAAAGTGAGCCTCAGAGAGGTTAGATAAGTGGCCCGGGCTCCTCCGTGAGTAGGTAGGTCATGGCCAGGGTTCATCCCAGGTGTGACTGAAGAGTCCATATTCTCTACATCTTTGCTTCACTGCCTCTTCATGTAAGCTCTGGACCTGCCATCATAAGACAAATGGAAAGAGGTGACCTACCTTCCTAAAGGCGTTTTCCAAAGTGATTTCTGAAGATATCCGATATGGGCAGCCTTCCAGAATTAGCTCAGTTGTTAAAGGTTTCCTGGATGAGTAAGTGGTGTGGGGGTTGGGGGTTGGGAAGAGGTGAGAAGGAGAGACAGCGTGGAGAATGATTTCCAAGGCTGGATCTTTTCTTTATTTGATTCTAGTAAATTTTAACGAGGCCCTTAATGAAATCCCAGTGCTTAGCAGAGCCTCCACATTTACAAGTTGCCAGACCTGGGGCGGAAGAAGGGAAGTTGGAGGCCTGGCGCTGAGCTTAGTCCTGCTGACCTTTCGCAGCTCAGGCTCGTAAGAATGAGCACTGCACTCCGAGCAGAGCACTCCTGCCCAGATCAAGTGGCCAGAATCCTGACCCCAACATAAGGCTGGTCCCATCTCCTTTGAGGTGGCATCCTTCCACTGACACACCTGAAGTGGATGGCTGCCAGTTGGTGAGACATTGGAAGGAAATACACACAGTTATCACAGGTCAGCAGAGCTTCATGCCATTTCGCTTCAGGATTATTACAAAATGAAGTCTTCTAGGCAATCATCAAAATCCTCATCTCATCTCCCAATGTACAAGACGCCCTTTCCTGTACCCCCCAAACATGACTTTCATCAACGGTGAAGAGTTATTGTTTATATTCACTATTTAGTAGATAGTAAATAATATTTATAACATATCAAGTTATAAAGAATAAAAAATGACAATAAAACTGGTTCCTGTCTTCCAACACCTGGTTAAACCAAAAAAAAGGGGGGAGGGAGAAAGAAAGAATATCACTCTGGTTTTGAAGCCCCCTATGTTGAATGAATAAATGATATTTTTATCAAAGTGGTCAGTGCTATACAGAGGGCTTCTCCAGAATCATATTCTCTATTTCCTACCAGATTCAGACTTAACAACAAAAAAAGTACCAGCTTTTGTAATAGCAAAAACAGCTGCAGCGCATTTGCTGACAATAACATCAGGTTACTTTTCAAGTCTGGTTGAGTGTTTTCCCTTCCCTTTGACCTGATGTCCATAAGTAAAGATTTTAGGATGTGTAAAACCCTGAGCTCTGACAGAGTGGGCCCCTCCTCTCCCCCGGCAAACGACTGTCTTGAGTGTGCTGGCAGTGCATTCCTCAGCCTTCCTCCTCGGGGGTCTACAAGGCACCCCTGAAAGTCTGGCCTCATTCTTTCCACGGCTCTCTTCATAAATCACCATCCACACTGTCCTCATTGAGCCACGGAGGAATGAAGCCATCTTCCTATGTGTACATAGGTGTCACCTGGCCTGGAAGATGACAAGCCAGAGCATTAGTAGCTAGAGCTGTTAGAATTTTGCCTAGAAGCCACAAGCAGTGGAGACTCACTGTGGTCACCTCTCCAAATTAAATCTTTTCGTAGTTCTGGCTTTTTTACACACTGGAGAGCGGTAACGTGGAGTCAGACACGCCAAAAACTCCAGGGTTCACAAAGGCTTCTGAGAGGCACTTTGGAACTGAACTCGGTGATGTCATTTTTGGGATGCTGGAGCCTGGGCCAGGCTGGGACTCAGAAGCAATTCAGGGTCCAGGAACAGAGCTGGACTGGAGGCTGAAGCAGGTGTTGGTTATAGCTTCGGCCTGTATAGACTTAGTATTCAGTGGACTTAGCTTCCCTGAGCCCTACTCTTCTTTCTGGAAATAATTAGACTCACATTTCTCTTCTCAGTAGGTTATAGGGAGAATCAAATGACATAGTCCATGTGAAGGGGCTTCATACTGTAAAGCACTCTAAAAATAAAAGGGTTTTTTTTTTTTTTTGGAGACGGAGTCTTGCTCTGTCACCCAGGCTGGAGTGCAGTGGCGCGATCTCAACTCACTGCACCCTCTACCTCCGCCTCCTGGGTTCAAGCAATTCTCCTGCCTCAGCCTCCCAAGTAGCTGGGACTACAGGCATATGCTGCCATGCCTGGCTAATTGTTTTGTATTTTAGTAGAGACAGGGTTTCACCGTGTTGCCCAAGCTGGTCTCGAACTCCTGAGCTCAGGCAATCTGTCCACCTCAGCCTCCCAAAGTGCCAGGATTACAGGCGTGAGCCATCACACCTGACCAAAAGGCATTATTTTCTGATAGGAATGAATCTCATTCCACAGATTCAGTTTTACAAACTCAGGTATGAGTTTTAGTCCACATCATTTTGTCAACTTAATTTCTATTTCATGATATATTTAGGGCAGCCAGATTTAGCAAATAAAAACACAGGACACCCAGTACAGGGCATCCTATAATTCACTGGCAACTTTAGCCCTACCCCTCCAGGTCACCATCCAGGATTCCATCCAGGAATCCTTGGTCAAAATCGCTTGAGTTCCACCCTCAGTCTGGGCCACAGTTCTAGGGACTTGTGCAACATTAAGATAAAGGAGCAACCAAGCAAGTTAACTATGGGTTGCCCCTTCCCCTTATCCCTGTTCATATAGTACTGTTAGGGCTAGCAGCTCTCTGTGGTCACACTGGGTACCTGAGAAGTTGTTGCCAAGTCACCTCTGGTCCTGTGTTTGCCTGGACTTTCCACACTGCCATTTTTTTAGGGTCTTGTTCAGACAAAATTCATGACATTAGGTCCCCTTTGCAAAGCGCCCAACTATGCTTTGTCCCACAAACCCTCATTAGCCTCCTTCCTCCTCTAAAACTCCATTGGTTCACCTCTGGACAACAGCTTTTGGCATTTCAAAGCCAAGGAGTCTTGTATGCTACTTTTCCTTTCTATTTTGCAAGTTACCATCCCCAAGGCAATGAAGACAAGGCTGTTGGGCTACTTGCTTGAGGAAGAAGAACAGAAAATAGATGAAAAATAAATATAAATTAATAGTTCAAAATATGTTCCAGCCATCATTAAAATTATGTTCATCTAGCATGTATTTAATTATACCGTATGTTACAGCGTTCCTTTCTCAGTCCTTTCTTGCCCTATGTTTATAATTCTGGGAGGGATGGGCATATACTTTATCACATCTGATGTCTTACCTGAAGTAAGTGCTCAATGAATGCTCATTTAACTTGTTTTGGTGGCGTGCAGCTACTTAACATGACGTTGGGATGTAGCATCAATCAGCTTTGGGGCTTTCACTATCTGTAACCTAAGTCCCTTTTAGGAAAGGTAGCTGCTGTCAGTGATAACGACAGACCAAACATGCCTACCTGGTTTACTGCAGGTTTGTTCTTCATGGGTGTCTGGGTGGGGCCAGGGGGCCTGGTGCAGAAAGGTGACCTGGAAAGGAGCTGGTGGCTACACAGAATGCTTGCTCTTCGGCAAGGAGGGAAGAGCCTGTTTGCAAACAGACTCCCACATGTGACATTTGGCATCATTTCTCACTAATGACATCTTTCCGAGAGCCTTGCAGAGATTGTCTGCTGACTCACCCAAGTTACGGTCACCCAGAGACACAGCTATGTGGGATCTGGAAAGTGAATTAGCAGGTTCTTGGTCTCTAAAGGTGCAGGGGAGGACATGGATGTAGAAGGGGAGTTTCAAGAGGAGAAAAACCATCTTCTAGTTTAATACCTTTCAAGGACCTTGTGCACTTGCTTTGTGCTCCAAGATAATTGCTTCCTCCCAATTAACCTTTCCTGGTTTCTCTTTAAAAAAAAAATTGTAATTTTGGCTCATATTGAAATGTTACCTTGGGTGCAGAGGTCAAGCTGCCTTGGTTCAAATCCCAGCCTGACCAGCTGTGTGACCTCACACAAATTACTTAATCTCTGAACTCCAGTTTCTTCATCAGTTCAATGCAAATAATGACAGCACATAAATACATTCATCATGAGGTAGTTGGAGGGGTTATGTGAGAAAATGTGTTCAAGTGTTTGCTGCAGTACCTGGAAAATAATAAGGGTTTAGTGAATGTTTGCTTTTATTGCTTTCAAAATAGTTTATCTGTGAGGCAAAGGAAGGGCAGGAATATTTTCCATTTGAAAAAAAGGATGAGAGGCAGGAGGATCACTGGAGTCCAGAAGTTTGAGATCAACCTGGGCAACATAGGGAGACCCTGTCTCTGTTTTTACTAAAAAGTTAAAAAAAAAAAAAACAGATGGTGAGACACAGAGACCATGTGGCTCATCCAGACTCACAAGGGAAGTCAGTAGCTGAGCCGGGAGCCCCTCTTTGTCAATAAAAAGGTGGAGCTAGCCAGGACCGTAGGTCTGGTCTGGTCTGGTCTGGGCCCACCTGCCCAAGAGGTCTGTGGATTTCTCTGGCTCCTTCCTGATGCCAGCTCTAGCTATTGCTATGGCCTCTTCTCCAAGCCCCTGTGCTTCTCTGCATGGCTAGGGAAGTCGGGCCCTTGTCTTGGAGCCTGCTCCCAGCCTGGCAGCTCCATGGCCACAGATTATGTGGTGACCCAAAGATTAGTGCCCACAGGAATCATTTGCTTTTTTTCATGAGTCTAGAGATACCTTTTTCTATAAGACCCAATGTTTTCTCTAGCTCACATCCTCACAGAGGTGATTTCTGTTCATTGCAAAGAATTGATCTTATTTCTGCCTTTAATCTTCATCTTTCCTTGTGTTAACTTTACCCGAGAGGAGGATAAAATTATCATTAGTTCACCAAGAGCCACATAGAGCTGGGAGCCTGTCTTACATCATGGCAGAACAATGGCCCTCTACCTGGTAATCCCAAAAGAAAGTGTCCGGTTCTCTGGGGATGGGGCTCCATGAAGCTCCGGACCAGACCTTCAGGCAGGCTGGCTGCTTTGCAAGGAGATCTCTGTTTGGTGTCCTATAAGGCAACAGGGAAAAGGAAAATTCACAGGGTAGATTAATGTCTGAATTAACATCTAGCGATAACTTTTTTGGCCCTGAGTGCTTCAGCAAGAGAAGTCATGGGGAGCCCAATTTCTAAAGGCAAAAGGTGTGCATGTGTGTACATGCATTATAACTGCATTAGGTAAAGGCCATCTTTAGTTCTGATTACTCTTGGGAAGAAATGCTATTAGGAGGGGCTTTCAACTTGGAGAAAGTGAAGATAGTTAAAACTGTAGCAGAGCAAGTCAATATATGTTCAGTGAAGCAGCCAGGCTGCAGTATATGTAGGCAAACACACGCAGACTATGCACCCCAAATCCAAAATACACACTTAACACACACACAGGTATGTGTCACGCAAACATACTTACCTATCCAGAGATTCCTAGACACTTTCAACCTAATTTTATTTTAACATCTGTTCGTTTTGGATCAAAAAGCACACAGAATAAGGTTGGAGCCAGAGGGACTGCCTGATGTCTCACCCCTTCATCCTTGGTGATCAGGGCAGAGCCCCTGGAATTTTCAATGAGTCATGATGACAGACTAGGAAAACATCCAAAATACTGAGACTTGGCAGTATACAGGTTGTAGTAGTCTGTTTTCACACTGCTTTAAAGACATACCTGAGACTGGGTCATTTATAAAGGAAAAAAGTTTAATTGAGTCACAGTTTCACATGGTGGAGGAGGCCTCGGGAAACTTACAATCGTAGCAGAAGGGGAAGCAGGGACCTTCTTCACAAGGTGGCAGGAGAGAGAAGAGCAGGGGAAACTGCCCTATAAAACCATCAGCTCTTGTGAGAACTCACTCACTATCACAAGAACGGCATGGGGAACACCGCCCCCATGATCCAGTCACCTCCCACCAGGTCCTCTCTTGACCTGTGGGGATTACAATTCAAAATGAGATTTGGGTGGGGACACAGAGCCTAACCTCATTACAGGTGGCAGTTGGGGGGTTGGGTGGGCAGGGCTGCGTGATGAGAGTAGCCTGGCTTACCAAGTGCCCAGGGCATGCCTCAGGCACCACATGTGTATCCAAACACTCTGCAAAAAGGCCCATGTCCAGCAACAGGAACGGTTGGGTGGGAAGCACTCAGGCTTCCTGGTAAAGCAATCTCTCATTTAGGGAGCTTTGGGGAGGAAAAGACAAATCGAGGTGAAGAATTAACTATTCTTTCTTTAAATTTTCAAATCCTGTTTCTAATAGTAAACACTAGGTTGTTGCCAGCTCTTTGTGCTTAGAGAGGTGTGTGTGTGTGAGAGAGAGAGAGAGAGAGCGCAAAGTGGGGAGAGAGAGAGAAAATCTTTAAATTTTAATTGGTCTGCAATGAAAGATTTAACTGTTTAAAAAACAAAACCCTCTTGGTCCCAGACCACAACTTGTGTGTAATGTGGGAGGCTGGGGAATAGTGAAGAAAGAGGGAAGGGAGGGGCAGAGTCCTCATGGCTCCGTGGGGAGCCGTGTTGTTAAGGGATGAAGGAACCAGCCATATGGACAGTAGAATACAATCCAGATCTGCCAACTCTCTCGTTGTCCCATCTCTTAGGTGAGGAAAGCTAACTTTTTGCTTTTTGTATTATCCTATAAATAAAATAGATTATTAGAGAAGAGAATGCTTTAAGGTTTGCCCTAGACCCACATTCAGAGGATGGCCTGACTGGTTGGTGGTTATGCTGCAAGGCCCTGAAGTACAGTGAGACAGCAGTGGCCTTGGGGACCAGGCGTTACCACTTGGTAGGATGATATTTTTCTTTTCTGTGTCCCCTTTCACTTAGATTATGAGGCCGTGCAAGGCTGGAACTGGGCCTGCCTTGTCCACCACAAGGACAAGGGCCTAGCACAGTGCCTGGTACTAAGGAAATGCCTGTTGAAGATTCAACAGCAAATGCCTGTTGACTTTTCTATGGGCATTTTGGGAAAAGTATAAACTTGAAGTTCCTATGGCCCTGCTGACTTCTATGTGCTGCTGTTTGTTTGCAACACTAATCTTGAGCAATAACACAGGTTGCCTTTGAAGCCTTTTGCGCTGCATTTTCCCCAGAGCTCCAAAGGCACAGGTACTCACCAGCAAGGCAAGTATTGTGTCTGCCCTGCTTACTGCTGTACCTGCAACTCTAGTAAAGTGTCTAGAACATAGTAAATATTTGTTGAATGAATGAATATTACAGCTGTGTCCTTTGCTATATCCCGATTATGTAGCTGAAGAATGAAACTAGGAATATACATACTGGTAATATCATGAGTGCCATTTACAAATCCTTTCTAAACGGCATTAAACTAAGTTGAACGTATTGTCTCTATTCTCATTCAACCTTGGCCCAGATCATCAGGGAAGATACTGGTGGTGTTGCTGATGATCATAGCAACCACACTGGTTATAATGTTTACCATTCACCTTGCCATGGGCCAGGAGCTCTCCTCTACAATTGACATGCATTATCTCATCAGGTGTTTATAGCCACTCCATAATGCAGACATTAGATTCTGGGTTTCACAAAACCTGAAACTCAGAGGCTGTTGTAGTCAACTCAGGCTACTATCACAGAATATAGGCATACCTGGGGGATATTAGTTTCTGTTCCAGATCACTGCAAAAAAAAGTGAATATCACCATAAAGTAAGTTACACCATTTTTTTAGTTTCTCAGTTCATATCAAAGTTATGTTTACACTGTTCCATAGTCTATTGTGTAACAGCATTATGTTTTAAAAACAATCCGCATACCTTAATCAAAAAATACTTTATTGCTTAAAAATACTGACACAGAAACACAAAGCACCTGCTATTGGAAAAAATGACACCAATAGACTTGCTTGATGCAGGGTTGCCACAAACCCTCAGTTTGTAAAAAGGAAGACAAACACAGCATCTGTGAAACGCAATAAAACAAAGCTCAATAAAACAACGTATCCCTGTACGTTAGACTGGGTGGCTTGGACAGCAGACATTTATTTTTCACAGTTCTGGAGACTAGGAACTTCAAGGTCAAGGTGCCAGCATGGTCAGATTCTGGGGAAAGCCCTCATCCTGGCATGTAGCTGCCTTCTAGCTGTATCCTCACATGGCCTAGAGAAAGCAAGCTCTCTGGACCCTTCCTGTAAGGGAATTCATCCATCATGAAGATTCCATCTTCATGACCTCATCTATACCTAATTATTTCCCAAAGGCTCCACCTCCAAATACCATCATACTGGTGGTTAGGCTTCCAAACATGAATTTTAATTGGACACAAACATGCAGTTTATAGCAGAGGGGTTACCTGTATTCCCAAAGCTGCACAGCTCGGGAGACGCAGAGGCAGAATTTTCACTCAGGTCTGTTGAGCTGAGTCCACAGCCCCTTCTCTCCTCTCTGCATCACGCTGAGCAGTATCATACTCAGCACTTGGAGGAAGGCCCAGAGGGCTCAGTAAAAGCAGCCGAAGAAAAACAAATTGGAGGGAGTCTATTATGGTTGATCTTAAAAGCCTTGTAATGACCTTATTTTCTCCAGAGGACATTCTGAAAGCCAGTGATTTACCCTGGCAGCCTAGCTGGGGGAAGATGTCCAGGCAGCCAGTTCCCCCTACCTGTGCCTCCAGGCATGGCAGAACCGAACCTAGCAGGGACTCCCGAAGGAGCCATTCCCGTCCACTTTTATTTCTCTGAGATGCACGGAATATCAGCCCTTCGGGTTTTGTGTTGTTCTGTTTTTTTTGTTTTTTTTTTTTTTTCCAAAACAGTCATGGGCTTCTAGCCAAAAGTCCTTTCAATTAATGGACTAGGAACGGCACCCATGAAGAAAATTAAAAACAGATAAGAAAAGAAGGGCCTTCGTGCGCAGAGCAGAGGAAGGGAATAATTCTTGGATTATGCTGATGATTTACCAATGTTTTCCTAACGTGAGAATCAGTCAGCAGGGGCCTGGGTGTTTTATGGAAGAGGAACCTCTTCCAGACAGCTCACTCCACAACAGCCCCGTTAAATCCCCACATCCCCACTTCCAGCGAGAACGCTGCCCCCTCCAGAGTCACCGTGTCAAAGCCTGTTTAGCTGATCTTTACTTATCAGCCGCAGCCCTAACATTAGTTCATGCTTGGAATATGAAGCCATTTCATATTTATTCTTGTTATATCTGGCAAGAAGCCTTAAGGAAAAAAAAGAGAGTCTCCTGTTGGTGCTGTTCAGCTCTTATATCTTTATAGTCTCCCAAATTGATTTGACAGGGCAATCACAGGCCACGGGTGAGACTAAACTCTTCTCTCAGAAAAGTCTGGGAGACCAGGCACAAATACACAGCTCACTCCTTCAGCTTCTGCCCTGAGCCTGTGTTCACGTGTGTGTGCATATGTGTGTGCACACACATGTGCAACCTCGTCCACTCTGGCCCCTGCAGACCAATGCCATAGAGTTTCCTCATGGCAATTTTCTGGTAGGAGCCTCTGAAAAGAACTAGGGTATTGGAGGAGACGTTAGCAATGGCATTCACCACAGGACATTCTAGAAGCCGAGCAGGGTCAGACTCCCACAGAGGGTACTGCAGACACTCAGTAGGACTTCAAGGCCACAGTGAGCTTTGGGTGTGCTGAGTGCCCTGGTCTGCCCAGAAGCTAGGGCCCATATTCTTCAAGCCTCAGATAAGTCAAAAGAGTTTTAATCCAAGGAATAGTGACAACTTGAAATGACATGCAAAGTTATTTGTGTGTGCTCACACTGAGTATTCTGGGGAAAAAAAAAGGACTGTAGATTTTAGTAGATAAACAAAGGAATCTGTGACCCCAGTAAGCTTAAGAACCTGTGAGCGAAGGCAGCCTTCCCCCAAAGAATAAGTGCCCCACTGGTAGTTTGAGATGATTTTAAGTAAAATTCAGACAAACTTCTTCTTTTACTAGGCATATACTTGTTTTCAGGCAGTTAAAACCTATACGTAACTAATATACCAAGTTTGTAATTTCGCAGACATTGAAGATCAAGGTGAGGATAAAACAGATGTTTAAGTAAACAGGAGTCATTAGTGGATAAGGTAGAACAAGTGAACAGTAGTACAAGTTTTGTGCCTCTATGGCAAAATTGGCTAATAGTGAGAAGAGACTGCTAGAGTTAGGGAAATACTTTGATCAAGGAAGAAAAACATGGAAAAATGTAGCCCTCATCCCCTCTTGTCCCAAATACTGAGATGTTTCTACATTAGAGCCCCTGTTTGTAGTCTCTCCCGCTGGTGGCCTGCACACCGTTGCCCTTCTCATACGCACTCACTCCATGTGACTTTCCTGCTCTAGACGACACAGTGGCTCCCTGTGGCTATCACATTCTGTCCACACTCTGTAACTGGGTTTGCAAGTCCATCCTCCCACCTGATGTCATCTCCACTCTCTCCTAGTTCTGAAACTCTTCACCTGCCAGACCATTCTTTTCATTGTCTGCCCCACATTCCATCTGTACTCATTGATGTCCCATTGCTTTTGCTTTTTAATTAATTAATTTATTTATTTATTTATTTTTAAGATGGAGTCTCGCTCTGTCACCCAGGCTGGAGTGCAGTGGCACGATCTTGGCTCACTGCAACCTCCGCCTCCCGGTTCAAATGATTCTTCCACCTCAGCCTCCCTAGTAGCTGGAAGTACAAGCAGACACCACCATGCCTGGTTAAGTTTTTTAAATTTATTTTTATTTTTAGTAGAAATGGGGTTTCACCATGTTGACCAGGCTGGTCCGGAACTCCTGACCTCACGTGATCCACCCACCCTGGCCTCTCAAAGTGCTGGGATTGCAGGAGTGAGCCACCATACCAGCCACATTGCTTTTTCCTGTAATTACCTTCACACCCCCATGCTCCCTATTCCTCTTTTGAGTCCCCTCCTCTCCCTCCTCTAAAAACCTACCGTTTGCAGTTCCCACCAATGTCTCCCTTCTCTGAAGTATTGCTGCCTTGCAATTCTGTATGTCAAGGGGAAAAAAAAAGGTGGAGGGAGGGGGACTTTGGTTAATTACCGCTTCACTTGGCACCAGGAAGGGTAGGCTAAGAGAGGAGCTGTAGCCAGGAGTCTAAAACTTTTCTTTTGGCTTGTTTGAATTGTTGACAAAAATGGGATAAGTTTGGGATTAATCATTGAAAAACAAGTGAGATAAACTCCTGGGTTCCAGAGATATTAATTCCTTGGTTCTCATCCCAGCTTAGGTTATCAAAACCAAGAATTGTTCATTTTTCACAGTTTATGAGGTTTATCTTTGGCCTGTCATGAGATGCTGACAGAAAAATGAAATTGCCCTGTTTCTAGTCTATTTCACTTTCTCATTCCCACTCTCATAACAAGTCAAAATGCTCGTTTGTACACTTAAGGAGGAAAAAAAAAAAAAAAAAAAAAAGACGTGAGCAGCCTATATGCCTGTACTTCTTGTCATTATTTGGTGGGGTTTTTCTCTAAATATTTTTATTGTTCAAGCCAAACTCAAAAGATGGGTGCCTCTCCCTTCATTTCCAGCGGAAAGTGAATTTTAAGTACTTATAGGAAAAGTTGATGGCAAATTAATATGTGGGGGTGGTTTGAGAACTTTTCATTTTTCTCAGGATAAGGCAGACAAGACATAGGTTCAAAACATGGACAGTGGCGATGAGCTGGAGGTGAGAAGTTTCCTCAGAAAGGGCAGAAAGGGTTGGCTGAGAATTTTTTTTTCATTTTGTTGTCATCAGATGCTCATTTATAAAATAGCAAAGCATTTGGATAAATGTGGAAGTGGTTTGAAATGTGAAAAGTATTATGGATTTGCAGGAAAGCATCATCTTTTTTTCCATTGAATGGGATTATTTATGTCCCTCTGTCATATCACAACTTTCCTAACAAATAAGATGACAAAGTAATAAACTTCTTCCAGGGGAGCCACTCAGTGCAGAATTCACTAAGAAAGATTTCCGAAGCAACTCAAATAACAGCTTGGCAGGAAAAGTTATTTGAGAGAGATTTCAGAACTGAAAACCCCAATGAAGAACATCTAGTATAAATTAAATAATGCTTCAAGGATAGGTTGTCAGGACTGTTGTAACTAAATAGCCAGCCCATCAGTATTTGTCAGATGTTTACTGTATGCTCAGGGCTCCAGTAACTGTCAGGCGTGTGTCTTTCTTTCTGTTACTGTTCGTATGAAGGTAATTTCTGACCATTCTTCAGTGAGTTTGATACTGACCAGATCTATCACGTTCAACTCTGTATCATATTATTAATGTCATGTTCTGACTTCTAACACCATTAAGTTTTTGTTATGAGTTCTTACATAAAATTTTTGTTGTGATTATTGTTTTTAGGTTATTGAACACTTTCTGTGAGTCTTTTATTGCTCTTCTCTTTGAGTAATTCTTCATTGTAGACTTAAGCATTGATGCAACTGAAAGAACTTTCCGTTTCAGAAAAGGTTATGTTAATATCCTTTGCAATTTTTTTTTTGTTTGTTTGTTTTTGTTTTTGTATTTTTTTGAGATGGAGTTTCGCCTTTGTCACCCGGGCTGGAGTGCAATGGCGTAATCTCGGCTCACTGCAGCCTCCACCTTCCAGGTTCAAGCGATTCTCCTGCCTCAGCCTCCCAAGTAGCTGGGACTATAGGCACCTGCCACCACACCCAGCTAATTGTTGTATTTTTAGTAGAAATGAGGTTTCACCGTGTTGGTCAGAATGGTCTCAATCTCTTGATCTCATGATCCTCCTGCCTCAGCCTCCCAAAGTGCTGGGATTACAGCCGCCGCGCCTGGCCATAATTTCTTAATAATGATCGCAGCATTTGTTGAACAGTGATTTTTTGTTGTCAGTAATGATTGTAGTATTTGTTGAGCACTGATTTTAGCAAGTGACAGGGATTACTTGATTTCCGAAGAAGGATGGGGATACCCAGACCCCAAGTGCAAAAACCATGAAGGGTCTTTGGGTCATCTGCCTACTCCAGGTCATGAGCTACAAGGCCATCAGGCTCAAGAGGGACGACTGAGTAGTTCAGCAGGTCCACTTTGGCATGGGCCTTCCCATGCAAAAGCTCCCAGGTGGGCGTCCACTCAGTACCTGCAGCCCCAGGGCCAGCCCTCCGTGGTGAAGCCAGGGCTGCATTTGTGAGTTTTGTGGCTGCATATCCTCTGTCCACATTCCTGGGCTTTGACAGTGTAAGGCAGGGACTTGGGCTGTGTGCCTCCTCTGCAGACCTTTACCCTCTCACCCTGTAGGGACACTGTCCAAAGTTTGTGGGAGGCAGCACTAGGAAGCCAATGGTAGGTGGGGACCAGACGCCTGAGTCCTTCAGAGGAGTTCATCAGCAGTGGAGCCCATGTTCTGGTCTCCATCTGCCTGCTTCACATGGGTCTGGATTGAAAGGGGATGGGGATAGGATTAGTTATCACTCAGCACCCCAAAATACCCACACAAGGCTCTATGTAGCTGTGCTGTTTTATTTGATCCAACAACCTTATGGGGTGGGGATAATTATTACTATTTATCTGATCAGAAAACCAAATTAAGAGAAGTGAAGCCAGCAGCACAAGATGAACTACTGCAGATCCATGCCTGCAGATCTGGAATTGAAACCTGGCTGTATCCCACTCCAGAGCCAGAGGTCTCGAACCCATTAGCAGAGGCTCTCATACTTGCAAGATCATTCATTACCTCCTAAAGGGTGATTCACACCTGTAATCCCAGCACTTTGGGAGGTAGAGGCAGGAAGATACCTTGAGCCCAGGAATTCGACACCAGCCTGGGCAATGTAGTGAGACTCTGTCTCTACAAAAGCAAATTTAAAAATAGCTGAGCATGTTGGTGCACACCTGTAATCCCAGCTACATGGGAGGCTGAAGTGGGATAACCACTTGAGTCTAGGAGGTTGAGGCTGCAGTGAACCATGATCACTCCACTATACTTCAGCCTGGGTGACAGAGCGAGACCATGTCTCAAAACACACACACACACACACACACACAGATTCCTGGGTCTCCTCCCAGAATTTCTGATTCAGTGGGTCTGGGGTAGGGCCCAAGAATTCGAATTTCTAACACATTCCTAGGTGACATTTATGCTGCTGGTCTGGGGACCACACTCTGAGGACACAGCTTTTCACCCTATCCAATGGCCATTTCTTAGTTTTTCCGTTTTTTTTTTTTTTTGAAACGGAGTCTTGCTCTGTTGCCCAGGCTGGAGTGCAATGGCGCGATCTCAGCTCACTGCAAGCTCTGCCTCTCGGGTCCCAGCGATTCTCCTGCCTCAGCCTCCCGAGTAGCTGAGTTTACAGGTATGTGCCATCATGCCCAGCTAATTTTTGTATTTTCAGTAGAGACAGGGTTTCACCATATTGGCCAGGCTGGTCTCGAACTCCTGACCTTCTGATCTGCCCACCTTGGCCTCCCAAAATGCTGGGATTACAGGCATGAGCCACCATGCCTGGCCCATTTCTCAGTTCTAACCTTGGGTGGCATCAAAACATTATAACTAGAAGAATAACCTTGATTGGATGTTTAAAATACCTACAACCTTGCATACAAGGCAGACCCTTTGGAAGCATTTTGGAGGTGCTGCTGGTTGTCCTTTCTATGGCTGAAAAGAAACAAGGAAGGGATGAAATGGATGTGTCCCTTTAAACCATGACAAAGTATTTCATTCTTCAAATACGTTTTCTGGTGGCATTTTACTCTAGAGCCAATCTGGATGACTTTCTTTCTTGTAACTCTGTGAGATCAGCAGCCATCCCTGTGTCCCAAGTGACTCCCACAATTTATTATTGAGAGCTTCCACCTGGCTTTGAATATGAACAGAGGAGAGAGGGAGGGAAGGGGAGATGGAGGGAGAGAGAGGGCATGGGACGGGGAGAGAGAGCTTGACCTCAAATTCTAGGAAGGTTATTACATGAAGAATAGAGCCCTGATCTCTTTATAGACACCAAAGATAAAGCCATGCAAGGGTTGTGGTGCGTGTGAAGTGCCAAGGACAAACTCAGGTGTGCCAGAAATACCACTCCTTTGCACCTGATGTTGACCCTCGAATGCCCATCTCATACACTGGTTGGAGACGCCATGCCAGTTGTTATCTAGGCCTTCTCTCCTGTTTCCTTCCAGCACCCCTCCCAGCAGAGTTAGGAGTTTGCATGGTGACCAGAAACAAAGGATGGACATCAGCAGTCCCAGATCACCCAGGCCCACTGAGGTCTCTTGCGTGCAGCAGCTCTGCATTTCTGGGCTTGGATGAGAAAGGGAATTTGGGGCAAGGCTTCTAGAAAGCCACACAGCCACGACTCTGTGGGGTCTTTTGCCTCTCCCAAATCCTTGGACCCCATGCATACCTCCCTCTACCCCCATCCCTTTCTAGTTTTGGAGGAGAAGCCCCTCCCTCTTTCAGTTAATTCTATTCTTTCACAATAGGACTTGATTCCCCAAACCTAGAACCCCAAATAGTCTTTCCAGGGGGTACAGAAAAATAATTGCAGTCTCTCCCTCTGAAGTGGGGAGATGGGGTAGGAAAAACAACAGAGCTCAAATCTGACACAAATTCTCAGTGGAAGGGTTTGCCCCTTCCCAACCCTCCAAATCCCCAGGGAGCCTCTGAGTCCAGCTTTTCCCAGATCCCAATGTGGCCTCTCAGGACCAGCTTCCAGACCGTGTGTCTAGGAAGGTACAGGTGTCTCTCTTAGAGAAGGGGCAGGCGATGCGTCACAGTGCCCTAGTGCACCAGGCATAAAACTGAGGGCCACGGGAGACAGGATTCTTGGCCAGTGAGGTGGTTGGTCCCCCACTTCATCATCATTTCTTGAGAGTGCACTGACCCGGCCTGACAGGTGTGAGGATGAGCCACTCACATAGACCTGCAGCAGTCAAGATGGTCCTGCAGAAGCTGAAAGGATCCCGAATGTCAACAGACCATGAGCCACATTCTCCTGCACATCACTTCTCCACTCCACCTGGCTCAGGCCACCCACCTCCTGAGACTCACTTGCTTTTGCATCCCAGCGGAAGCCGTAAAAACATTGGTAGCTGGGGCCCCTCACTGTCAGGAGCACCACTTCCTATCACCTCACCTGGGGATTGGATGGATGACCTGATGCCAAGTCACTGGCCAGCCCAGAGGGACATGACCATGTATGGAGGGCTACTAAAAAATCCAATGCTCTAACATTCATCGGCGAAATTTCTACAAGCCAAGAGTTGTTGGAGATTGAAATCAACAGCTTCTTACATGTTTCTGAATTTAGTGTGGCAGCACGAAGGGCTTGATGTTGTATCCAAAGCCCCAGATATATGCAAGCAAGCCCAAAGTCACTGGAAGAAGCAGATTATTTCTTTTGCATAGGTTTGGGGCAGGGGGACTGTGTACCTAGGGAAGAATATTTTATTGATGTTCATTAAAAATGAAACTTTAGCTCCATTTTCCCCTCTTCTCTTCCCCCATCCACTGAAAATGGAACCATTTAATGTCACCCTGGTGTGAAATGGGAAAAGATAGTTGTAGCTCAGATATCCCTCTGTTGACTTCGTAGGTAAATCATGTGTCTCTCGGGAGGAGGCCTGCAGGTCAGGCTCTGCGAGGGCTGTGCTTGCAGACCTAATGCCTCTCTGTTTGTTCTCCCTCTGAAAGGGCAAAGGCCTCCCTTCAAGGAAAAAGCTGCCAGCAACAGAAGTCTCCCCATGCCCTTCCCTGTCCCAGCTGCCACCAGCCACACTGAGCTTTGTGGAGCTCCTGCCCTGTGCCTGGCCCCGTGCTAAATGCTGTGGTGGACATCCTTGATCTCAGTGTCACATGTCTCTATAGATAGATGGTCGCCAGCTGAATGTCCTAGGGTGGCAGGGTGATGGGGTTACTCATGGTTGGTCAACAGGAACCAGAAAGAATACCAGTGCTTTGGGAATCGGCTGCAATCACCGACCTTCTCAGGGAAACCAACCATGGTGCTCAAGCTTTGTATGAGAACAGAGGCCCAGATGTCTAGTGGGCTGCTGGCCTTGCCACCGAAGAGTTGGTTTGTGTGCAGGGTTGGAAGGTCCCAGCTTGGTGCTGGTTTGCCAGGTGAGCAATTACGCCAGAAAGGAGACAGGGAGGCGGAGGGAGCAGGGGAAGCTACCATTAGAGACCACAAGTTTCTAATCCCCGGAAACTGTTTTCATCTGACTAATGAAACCCATTTATTTTGCAAATATGCAAATATGTCCTCTCAGGAGAAGCGCCTTCTTGATACTGATGATTCTCAGTTTTCTGAGAGTAGATTAGCCAAGGTTTTGGGTTTTTTCCCCCATACCAACGAACACAACTAAAAGCACTTTCTTTCATCACTTCATCATTGAGCACCCGGGGAAGACAAACTAGGTTCAGAATTAGCTTGTGCAAGCATGACTAAGGTATAGCAATGAGGAATAGATACTAAATGTAATCGTTTATTAAAATCATGTTCTTAATTTGATGGCAGAATCAAAGTGACTTTTGGCGTGTCCATCCTGTTGGATGATCGCAGTGGCTAATTCTTCCCTGTTCTACTCCACACTACCCTCTTTGTAGCGCAGCCTTCAACAGCTCCTTTGTGAACATTTTTCTGCTGTGAGTATAGGAAGGCTTTGTTTGCTCTCATACTGTGTCAGTTTGCTGGTGGCACCGTGGAGATCTGAAGGTACAATATGTATGCTGTGGTGGAGTGACATGCGGACGATGGGACTCTTAAGTAAGATCACCTGGTTTGACCCCTGCCTATATCCCCTACTGATTGTGTGATCTAAGGCAAGACACCAGATTTCATTGTGCCTCAGTTTCCTTATGGAAAAATAGGCATAATAATAGCTCCTAACTCCATAGGCTTGTTGTAAGCATTATAGGAGACAGTACATGCAAAATAGAATGCCAGGACTGGGCGCGGTGGCTCATGCCTGTAATCCCAGCACTTTGGGAGGCCAAGGCGAGTGGATCACTCAAGGTCAGGAGTTTGAGAGCAGCCTGGCCAATATGGTGAAACCTCATCTCTACAAAAATACAAAAATTAGCCAGGCATGATTGGCGGGTGCCTGTAATCCCAGCTACTCAGGAGTCTGAGGCAGAAGAATCACTTGAACCTGGGAGGTGGAAGTTGCAGTAAGCTGAGATCATGCCATTGCACACCAGCCTGGGTGACAGAGCAAGACTCCGTCTCAAAAAAAAAAAAAAAAGGAATGCCAGACACTGGTACAGGTTAGTAGCATTAGATATTATTCTGTCGGTCACCATTTTGACCAAGGAATGGCAAAGCTGTTAGTCTTGGAGGTAAGATGGGATTTGTGTGAGTATGTAAACAAATAATTTGGTTGGGAGTAAGAGGGGATTGAGATGGACAGATAACGAAATCCTGGGATGGTACCTTTCACCTTTATGAGGTATGAGCAAGTTCCAGGTAGGAAAAGTACGGAAAATAAATGTATAGGACCATGTAAACCTTACGGCTGCTTTTCTGTAGGATTCCAGAAGATGCCTTTGATTCTCAGTAAACCCCAGAAAGCCCTGAGAGAGGGTCTTCACCAGCTCCAGCAGCAGAGGTTCCTCCCCGATCCCAGCACTGAGGATTCCATTCACCCTATTTTTCTTTAGGGGCGTGACTCTTACAGTCTAGGGGATTCTGGAGTCTTCCAAGGAGCCACGCAGCTGTCCCACTCCAGTGCCTCTAGGACAAGGGCGTCTGCGGACAGCCTGGTAAAGTCCTTTTCTTCTTCGCCATCTCCTCCTACAGCCACATAATGAGCCAGTCAGGGGCAAGGTCATAACTGGACCCTGGCTCCTGATGTCTTGTCTGTATCCCTCATACCCATCCTGGGCATCCTGCAATTCCCACTGACTCTAGAAGTCCTCTGGCAGCTGCTGCTAGAAACTGACGTTCTGTAAATTCTGTATTTTGCCTTTGTTTTACTTGTATTATGTTATAACATCAAGAGAACCCCAAGGGCTTTCCCCAGAATGGGGAGAAAGCGGGATGGTTTTGATCACGTGGCTCTACCATTTACTCAGTGGGGAAGAGACGGTGGCCCCTGACCCGGGACAAGGTGGTGGACTTCTATGCCCGTCTTCACTTTGTGTCTTGTTTCTTCTCTGCCTGTCATCATTTAGTCAGGATTTTTTTCCT
This sequence comes from Piliocolobus tephrosceles, assembly GCF_002776525.5. NCBI lineage: Eukaryota > Metazoa > Chordata > Mammalia > Primates > Cercopithecidae > Piliocolobus > Piliocolobus tephrosceles. Next base: position 121,498,519 of record NC_045437.1, read on the forward strand.
GCTTACTAGAAAGTATATGAGAAAACAGAAACTCTTTCCATAAATCTCGGTAGGAGAGAGAAGACTCCTGTAGTCACTTAGGATGGAAAATCCTTGTAAGACAAACGGGACTTCAGAGCGGGCTGTGGGAGTGCATTGAGCGCCCGGAGACAGGTTGACCCCTGGGGGATTTCGTCCCCTGGCCTTTCACTTCCTAATACCTTGTTCTCCACATCTGTGTAGTGGGTTTCCATCTGTCCTGCCTGCTTCAGAGAGAGGACAGGAGGAGTCTCTGAAAAAGCCAGGGGTGCCCTGGGCATAGCCTGGGCAAGTGAGGCCTGACACGTGGGTGCTCTCCTCCCAACCAGGAGCCCCCCTGAGAGTACAGAGCCCTGAGTCCTGTGCAGTCACAGCAGCCCGTCAGCAGCGTCTCGACCACCTGGCTGTTCTGCGCTTGGCTGACATCTCGGGATTCCTCAGTGTCTTAGGAGACGGAGAGGAAATGTGTGTTTTCAGTTTGGGAAGGAAGATACATCTCTAAATGTCAGACCTGAGGCTTCAAATAAGCCCATAGGATATTTTCATTTGGGGACTGAGAAGAGCCGACCCAAACAGCCACCTACTCAGGCTCATGAAGCTTACACTCCAGAGAGGCTCAGGGGTAAATCCGGTGCCGCGTCACCCTTTCCCATAAAGAGACGGCTTTGAAGCTCGCGCCTCACTCCGGGCTCATTGTTCTGCGTGTAAAGGGCCTTTGCTAACACCCACTGGCGTTTTCTAGTACAAGGGAGCACTGTGTGAACCTACATGAAAACGGAAATGCTAATGCTCCTGGGATTTGAGACCACAGTGCCCCCTCCATGTTCAGTAATCCTGGAGGCAGCGACTGGAAAATACATTCCACGCAGCACTGATTCGTTTAGAGCAATGTCTTTCATACTCTGTCCCTTGGAAGCCTGAGGTTCCACAGAGCGTATCAGGGACTGAGGCAGGGGGCAGATGGCTGCAGGAAATGGGTGCCCTCCAGACCTGAGCAGGACCCCAGGCCTTCCTTCCCATCCTGGTCAGAGAACTTCTGCTTCCATTTTTATGCTGTGGTTCTGCACACAACTCCATTCAACAGGAAGTTCCCCTGCTTTTAAAAAAAGTTGGAAGACCCCTGGCTGAGGTAGAGGCTCTATTCAACCTATAATTCTATTTACAGAACAAAAATAAATAACCTATTTCTAAATCCAGCTTAATTAGCCCTCGCATAAAGTAAAAGTAAACCTCAGCAGAATTCTACAGGATTCGGTCTTGATAATTCTTTCTCCTCCTTCAGATGTAGTTGAGGGTCGTTGCATCTGTCATTAAACTCCTCATCCCCCGTTCAGAAGGCTGCCCTGTGCTTTGTGAAGGATTTCCACAGACTCACTGGCTGGGGTGTAAGCGAACTCCAAAAACCTTCACCAGCCCGTAGGAAGTGTCTGACTAAAACACAGGAGGTCATTCGCTTTTCTGCCAGGGGCAGCTTCTCAAACACAGAAGGGTGGCCCAGGAGAGGGTGTGGGGCAGGGGCCAAGTCTAATGGCAAAGGCAATGGCTTTGGGCCAAAGGGTAAAAACGCTTGTTTTCAGGAAAATTAGAAGAATTTGCCTGAGGCAGGTCCCACTTACACACTGAGTTCTTATATGGGCCCTTTTCTATCACTGTTTACTTTGCTTTTAAAATTAAAAAATCAGTGCCTGCCAGTCAGTGGGCCTCTCAGGCCCTGAAAGGGTCTGCCGTTGCCCCCACCCCAGCTCCCCACCCCAGGCTCCTGGGTCAGAGACTGACGGGAATTAGGCGTCAAGAGGGAAATGTGCGGGGGAGAGGCGAACGTGGAGTCTGGGCTGTTTTTATGTATGGTAATACACAAGCCAGGGTGGCCATTCTGAGACAGGCACTTTCTCCTCTCCAGTCTCTGGGGCAGGCCTTTGAAAACAATTGTGGGCTAGAATGACTGAAAAGAATCTTCCTGGGGGTCCTGAGCAAAACCTCAGAGAAGAGGGAGGCTTTCCCTCCTCCTTCCTGACAGATCCCCAGGGCACTGCATTCCCCAGGCTGGCATTTCCCCTCTCCTGCCTACAGGTTTGCTGCTGGGGGTGGTGGGGGCAGTGGGGAGGCCAACATGGGAAGCCACTGTTTGTGGTGCCTGTGACCCAGCCCGGCTTCTAGAGGGCTTAGGCCCACACAGCACCTGGGGCTACCATGTCCCCACCCAAGCCTGGGGCTGTAGGCTCTCCACCTGCTTCCCAGCCAGGCAGGTGACTGACCCATGCTGGTAAGAGCTGAGGCCTTGGAACGATTCAGACTCTATTCCCACCACTTCCTCCTTTGGAGCCCTCTGAGCCTCAGTATCCTTAGCTCCAAAATGGGACGACAACTACCAGTTGCTTGATAAGGTTTTTGAAGGACAAAAAAAGAGACAATCTTGACGAAACCCCCAGCTCAGAGTCCTGGGCACATCATAACCACTCCCAAAAACATTAGCTATTATGAGTTACTATAGTTAGATATTCTTGATGGGAAGCAAGTGCTTCTAGTATAGTATCTAATAAAAGCACCACCCAGCAGTGCCAGTTGCTAGCTGTGTGATGTCAGATAAGTTCCTTTACTTCTCTGAGCTTCACTTTCCCCCTTCACAGAATGAAGATGACCATTCCCATCCCACAAGGTGACAGTGGCCAATGAAAGGGGCAAATGCAAACAAGTGCTTAGTGCAGGGCCTGGCACTTGGCAAACAAGCCATAAATGATAGCTGCTGTTATTCTCCAAGGACAACATAGTGTTTTTGGATTTTGTTTTTCTCTAAGGCCTCCCCGGAGTGCGTTCTTGGAGGCTGACCCGGCAGTCAGCTGAGGGACATTCCTAACCCGCCTGAGAGGGACAGGACATGCCCGAGGTCCCTGTATCTGCACACAGCTCCATTCGACAGAAGGTTCTCCTGCTTTTCAAATGAGTTTGAAGACCCCTGGCTGATGTAGAGGCTCTATTCAATGTATAATTCTATTTACAGGACAAAAATAAACAACCTATCTGGGTCCCCTTCACTCTCCCTTTAGAGGTTGCTGTTTCAACACTAGGCTGGGGCGGGGAGATCGTTGTTTTAAATATTTTTATTCTCATCAAGTTTGAGAGAATGCTTTTAAGTCTGTGAGATGCTCATGAAAGGTAGAGTGAGAGGTAAAACCCACCATGTGAAAGTGAAATAGAATTGAGAAGATCTCACGGAATCTGAATCACTTAAACAAACGTTTAGCATTCAAAGGCTTTCTGTAAAAGTGTCAGAGCTGGGGCTGGAGTTTCTTACCTTGTCCCACCCTCACCCTTCTCTGTGACACTATCCTTTGTTGACTGGGGATGCAGGTAAGAGAGGAGAGATTGTGGGAAGAGAAGGTGGCTCGTGGCTATGCCTTGCAGAGCTGCAGTTGCCAAGGGTGCAAGATGGACATGCTGATGGACCCTGGCGTAGAAATCTTGCTTCAGTTGGACTGTAGTGAGTTCATTAGACAATCCCATCCTCTCTTACATCTTTAGGGGAACGGAGCTAAGAATCTGCCAGCTTGGCCTGAGAAGAGGGCCCTGTTCTGACCCCACATAAATAGGCAGGAGAGGCAGCCATGGAATTTTTATGGTAGGACCTGGACTTTCTTGTTTACTCAGCTTAACCTCTTGACTATAATGTGCCAGCTACATATTTATTCACAGAACTGTTAGAGATAAAAGGGACCTCGGGGATATTCAACCTGACCCCTTCACTTTGCAGAAAACGGAAATGAAACCTCAGATAGGTGAAGAACTTGTTCAGGGTCCCGTCCTGGTTTCTGGCATCGTTGGGATGAAAATCCAGATCTCTGAGCTGATTTTCTACTTTTCTTGTTCATTCTCTCGGATCTTCCCGTTTTAGGGTAGCTATGGGAACAGTGACTACCAATTACTTTCCTGGGTCTTTGCCCTGCTTTGCACTAGTTTGTGCCTGCATTTTCCATTCTGGTGGATGTTGGTTACCGCTCAGATTTGCCTCACTCTTTTAGGATACAGTTAGCTCGTGCTTTAGAACTTTCAGAATTATATTAGATGCAGAGACATTAGCTGGAACTTGTCACCTCACATTCTCCCTCTGCTCTAGCTCTCCTCCTTACCCCAAGGAGCAAAACAAGTTGGCAAATCCCACCTGAAAGTTTGCTGCAAGTCTCCTGCTGTGTTTTCAGCAATTTCATTTCAGGTGGCTGTGCCTGAGTTTGCAGCTCATCTTCTATTTTGTAGAAGAATCACTTGGGTGGTTCCTTCCTCTCATAGGTACTTTCCTTCCCTGTCAAGTTTGTTTTGGAAAACCAACTTTTTAAAGTTTTTGTTACTAATAAGAATTTTATTTTGTGGGAATTCCTAACCGAAAACAAAACAAAAGATCATTTCTTAAGGGTGTATGCTTACCGTATTCCATCATGTATGGATTTGCCTGCTTTTCATGGCTTTGTAAAAGAGGCCTTCTTTCTATTCTGTTCTGCAAAGTTTTCCTGTATTTGGTGTATCCTTCTGATAAAATACTTGAATTCAGTGGTGTGTCTCTGAGGCAAATTAATTTAGTGCCGTGGTTGAGACTGTGAAGATGTAAACGTGCAATAACATTGAGAGCAGGAGTTTGCTTTAGCAGGGTTTGTTAATGAAAGTACATCCAGAAGCTTTTGCTTTCTGCAGTGAACAGTGAGGACAAATGCCGGCCTGACTGAGATAGTGAGAGTGGTGTGCCAAGGAGATCCTGGGAGAGAGTTGCTGATTCTTTTCTCTGGAGGCAAAACCCAGGAAGGCTTTAGAGGCTCAATTCTAGTGCTGCCTGCCCCTGGAGGGGGCACTCCTAGTTGCTTCTCCTCCAGTGTGCCAAAGTGAGATCTGTAAAGATTTTCCATCCAGGTGAAATTTAAATCCCACCTGTTCATACTTTTATATAATGTATGCACATTAATTGCATCCCTAAGTATTTGGTTGGAAGTTTGCTTTCAGTTAGATCTCCCAGTCTTCCTGGGTTCTGCCCTGTTTTGCTATTTCCCAGAAGCTCTTTTGAGGGAATACCCAGGAAGCCACACAGCCTCCTCCTGTACCCTGCAGCTCCAAGTGGTCGGGAGCCCTTGGAAAGAGCTGAGAGTGAGACTCAAGGATCTCGGTCCTTCCCTGCCAGCCCAGCCATGTGACCTGGGCAAGACCATTCCACTCTCTCCATCATGCGAATCTGAGTGTTGTCTGTGTTCCCTCCCAAATATAAAATTATGGAATTGTAGGACTTTGGCAAATTGCGTGTCCACAATTTCTTTTTCAATGGGAAAAAAGGGGAAACCATATCCATGGAGTTACAGTGGAGATGTAGCAGAGATGCCCTAGAGTGAGCAACCATCTGTGCTTGCCCATCACTGAAGGATTTTCCAGGACACAGGGCTTGTTTTAAAACCCAGAAAGTTCCAGACAAAATGGTCACCATAGGCACGTGTACATTCCATTCACCAGACTCCCTGACACCTTAATACAGGTGCAGGATGGGGAAGCCCAGCCTGGGGAGGTTGCTAAACCTCACAGGCTTTCTGATGGAGTCTGGCTGAAAGAAAGGGGCAGACAGGTTCCGGCCACATTCCTTAGAAGAGAACACCTTAACGTGCAGTTGACGTGTTTGATCTGCATCAGCTCTGCCACACTGGTCCCATGTGTATAGGTAGTGCACTCACAGAAAATGGAACCGGGGCCTATGAGGATATTCAGTCCCCCCACCTACCCACCACCGAAAAAGAAGTCATCTATATATTCCAGAAGAAATCGTTTCATCCTTTCCCCTTTCTTGAAATAGAAGCTTCCTCCATAATGGATAGGCTGCCACCTTGTGGCCATGAGTGGGAATATGGGAAGGTGCAGGTAACCACAGAGGAAGAAATGCCTCTGGGTTTAAATCAATTCAGTTCCTATAGGGTATGAGGCAGTGAGCTAGATGCTTGTGTGGCTAACACTATCATTATGTTAGCAAGGGTAGAGCTTTGCTGTGTGCTTGTGATAAATAAATACACTTAGCAGTTTGCATGTAATACGTTCTACAGTGTGCTTAACAACCCTGACAGGTAGGAATTATGACCATTTTACAGATGAGGAAACTGACACTCAGAGGTTAAGTACATTTTTAAGGTGACACAGCAAAGAGCTAGGATTTGAAACCAGGATTGGCTGGCCCTAAGGCTCATGGTCTGGACCACGAGGCTATACTGCTAGAGAGATTAGCATGAATAGAAAAATAGGACCACATAGATCGTCTGGGTGGAAGAAATAGGTCATTGTGAATATGTGGGAGAGATTAACTTGGTGAACATAATGGAAGAATGCAAAGCATGGAGTGACTCACCTCAAAAGCAGTGGAATCCAGAGTAAGAGGGAGAGAGAACTAGAGTTGTCAGGATTCCAGGTTAAGGGGAAGGTGGGATTTGAAGTAGCTGTTGAAGGATGGGTAGGAATCAGATCAACAGAGAGAGCTACAGCTTAGTGACCATTAATAAGCTGGCCAAGTCTGTGTTTGATAAATATTAGCCTTTTTTGTGTGAGATGGAATCTCACTCTGTTGCCCAGACTGGAGTGCAGCGGCACAATCTTGGCTCACTGTAGCCTCTGCCTCCCAGGTTCAAGTGATTCTCCTGCCTCAGCCTCCTGAGTACCTGGGATTAAAGATGCGTGCCACCACGCCTGGCTAAATATTAGCCTTTATAAACAATGTGTATATCGTGAGTTTAACCCAAGCTAAAGGCTACATATATATATATTTATATTTATATATTTATATATATTTATATATATATATTTTTATATATATATCATTAATATGCAAAGGACCTGCAAGGTCTTTGTTGTTATGACCCCCATTTTATAGGTGAGGAATCTAAGCCGTAGAGAGGTGGTCACTCCCCCACGGTCACATTCAGAATAAGAGAGTCACAATGTGAGCCCACGTCCTTCTGACTCCAAGCCTGTGCTAAAACCGCTACATGTTTACCAGTGGAGAAAAATCCCACTAACACAGGCAGGGAGGGCCATGCTCACAGCATGCCTGGATGGTCCAAGTCATGCAAGCGATGATAAAGGAGAGAGTGTGCAGGGGTGGGATGGACGAGGACACTGGGAATGGAGATGGGGACCTGGATGCCAATGTTTTTGCTGATGAATATGTTGAAGCCTCTCCCCGCAGCCACCAATGTACCAATGTGAGCTGAAAAGCATCGTGGTACCCAAAGGGAGAGGAGGGCTATGGAGGCCACATAAGAAGGGCCCCACTGTCCAAATGTTTCCTTTCCCTTATCCACACCACTGGGAAGTGCAGTGCATGGCTCCTTTGCTAACTGACCAACCTCAAGTGGGTTAATTCTCCTCTTTTGGCCTCAATTTCATCATCTATCATATAGGGATCATGATTTTTTCCCTACAGCATGAAATTTGCCTACTTAGCATCTAGTACTGTCGGGGAATTGTGAGAACCAGATGTAAGAAAAGACATGAAAGAACTGAAAAGTATGAGGTGTATTATGCGTTCTGATCTGGTAAACTGAATGCATATGCCTTTTGAGAAGACTCAGTGTCAGCCCCTTATAAAAGGCATTTCTTCGTGAGGCTGGACATTTCATTTGAAAAGCCTTACTACATGGTGAAGTGCCTTTCAGTCCCAAGGTTTTAGGGAAAGCAAACCCAAGTTCACTTTTAAAAGAGATGCTTGACATATGGGTCTGAAAAGGTTGCGAGTGGGACACTCCCAGGCGTGATTTAACTAGGGGTTCAAATACAACCACCACACTCTGTCTTTGTATCTCTCTTCCTGCCTCCCCCATCATCCCTCCCTTTACCTTCTCTTGTTTTTTCTGCACTGGCTCTGTTTGCAGAGAGGTGCCCTGCCCTCACTGTGACAAGATGGCCACCACAGCTGCAAACCTCACAGCCTCCTGGTTCAAGGTGAGTCTTTGTCCCCACATTCCTGTGGGCACATGTGCTCCCATTGGCTACAGCATGGTCATGGAACAGAGAATGAGAAACGCTAATTGCCTTAGCCTAGGACCGCATGCTCCACCCACCATGCATAGGAACTGAACTGGGGAGGAGTGGACCTGCAAATAAAAATGAGGCTGTTGCAGTAAAACACAGGGAAAGAAGTGCGGGGAAGGCAAGCAGTGAACCACTCAGTTGATTCCATGCACCATGATTGCTTTTCTCCTTGGTTTGTCATCACCAGGACACAGACTCCCCTTGCCGGAAGCAAAGCCCTTGCTTCTGGCTTGCTCCTCTGAGGACTTGCTGATGACCACAGCAGTTCCGAGTTTACTGAAGCCCAATCTCATATGACGATCCAAGATCTTAGGAAGTCCAGAAAAACGGACAGGATAACCTTGGAAGCCAAGATGGCACATTCATGGCTCAGTTCAGATGGTACAAGGAACTAGGTCCTGACTCCTGGGCTAGTTGTGGAAAAAGTTCAAGCGATCTTTAGGTTCAGTTTAATTCCCCACCCAGGAATTGAACTCTTCCTGCAAGGTACAAAGCCCAGGGTGGCCATAGAAAGAACTCTGAACTTCCCTGATCTTAGAGAATTCATGTCTAGTTCGAGGTGAGCACAGTTGGGTGATCAAGTAACTGTAATTCTAAGAAATGGCCTGAAAATTTTCGATGACTCCCTTACCAGTTTCTGTTGCTTTCCTCTTAGCATTTCTCTCCTATGTGTGATATTTCTGGATCATTACTTCTTAAAGTTTATTATAATCACGTGGGTGCTTGAAAGTGCAGAAACAGAGGTCTTACTTTAGACCCGATTCACAATGGGAGGTGCAGGGAGCAGCAATCTGGTGTGTAACAAGCAGCGTGGGTTGATAAGGCCACTAAAGTTCAAGATATTGCCCTGCGATGTATCCATTTTTCCTGTAACTCACAGTTTACTAACACTTAACCCATCATCAGCCTTCTATTCCATTTGTTTGCCTCTAAATTCTGAAGGTAGCCCATTAAAGAGTAGAAAACAGTGTAAAATGGGCCCTTCCCCTTGGAAAAGTAGGGCACAAGTGGTTTTCCAGAGTTACCCTGACATTTTCACAGCAAGAGGTCATTAGGCCCCATGCAGCCTCACCTTGATATTTCACTGGGGCTAGAAAAAGCTTTCCCCTGTTGTTGGCCTTATTCAGACAGCTTGGAGGCCCTTAACTTCACAATGATCAGAGGTGATAATGGTTAAAAGACAAAGCCAGCCAAGAGAGAGAGGGTATTGACAGGAAGCATGCCAGGTGACTTAATTGAATTTGGGCAATTCAGATGGGGTAGCTGGTTCTCATTTAGGAAATGCAGATTGAATAACCAGTTCCCTTGTTAAAGAGGGCGATGCAATTTGAGGAGCTCAGCATCAGGCACTGACGGCCCAGCCAGTCCCAACATCGAGTTCTTGCCCCTACCCATGCTCACCAGCATTTTAAATTCACTTGAGATTTGCTGTTTCCTTCCTCCCTGGAAAATTTTTAAAGTTCTATCATTATTTTTAATTTTATGGTACTCAGTTTCAAAATCAAGTAATATTCTAGTTTGTTACAAGTACATTTTACAATATTTATATTCATACTTATTTTATCCATTATTTTCCATAAATTAGAGAGAGAGAGAGAGAGACAGAGTTTCTCTCTGTCAGCCAGGCTGGAGTCCAGTGGTGTGATCATAGCTCACTGCAGCCTCGATCTCCTGGGCTCAAGCAGTCCTCCCACCATAGTCTCCCAAAGTGATGGGCTTATAGGCGTGAGTCAGGCCTCTTTTTTCTTTTCTAGCCTCCTTTTAAGAGAGTAATCATGTCTTAATGTCGTTTTAACCTAAGACTGAAATTTGGGGAGTTTGGCCTTTTGAGAAAGGAAAAAGTTGCTGTGATTTCTCTGTTCATATCATACCTCCAAAAACCTTTTGGAAATAGCTCATACTGTTTTAAATAAATACACAGTAGCTAATGTTTACTATGTGCCGAGCACTGTTCTAAATGCTTTATAATTTAATTTTTATTTACCGTAATACCAGGAGTTAGGCTCCCCCATTTTGCAGATGAGGAAACTGAGGCACAGAGCCACTTATGTGATTTTGCTTGGGGCTCACAGCTTAGAAGAGAACAAAGAATGAACATCATCCTCTGCCCTTCTCCACCACTGTGTGCCACCACCCCAAAAGAATCGTAGCTGCAGAGAAACCAGACATCAAAGTCCCACTGAGGATTTGTGATATTTCTGATGAAGAAGATATTTTCTCCCATCCTAGGGGAAGGGATTGCAGGGCTTAGGTGAAGAAAACTGTAGCACTAACCTGCTATTGATTTATGTGAAAAGATAAATTGGCACCAGACAGGGAAATCCCTGGCTTTAGGTGATCTCGGGGAGTTTACCTGGGGGATAAAGCTCATGAGATCTCTACAAAGTGAGACGCATTTTATCGTACAGAGAGTGATATTTTGATCGCTAAGTTTTCTGGAGCCAGTAGATATCAGGAAATCTGACTTAGCCTTTTGACGTTCAAATCCATCTTGAATGAGAATGGCAATGTGGCTTGAGACAGGAGCATCAATTCACCCAGGTCTTCAGGTCAGCAGTATGACCCCTTCTTGCCTTTCAGTTTTAACTATTCCATGACTTCAACAACATGGTAAAATGCATGATTATTCTTTCTCAAAAGAAGCTATGAGTTTCAGTGAAATTACAAGGCATCGGGGGACCGTGGGGATAATGATTGTGTTTGAAATAAAGATCTCAAAGCCGGTACAACAACCAGGAGTCCCTTGGCATAAAATAACCAGATTATACTCCAGAATTATCTCAATTCATTAACCCTCCATCAGTTTAGTCCAAAGGGAGTCTTCGAAGGCCCTGATGATCCTTCAAAGCACCACTCAGCTAGAGTTTTAGTTCAGAGACAAGGCTGTACCCCAAATATCAGCTCTATTCCACTCTTGATTGTCTTAATTAATAAAAAGTTTATGAGGACTAAGCCCATGAGTCACAGGCCCAAACCTACTTAGTGCTTCACTAATTATCTCTGGAGATGGATTTTTTTTCTTAAAAGACTCCAACCTGTAAACTAATACATTTGTAAAATACTATAAAACAACTTACTAGAAAAATGAAATAGAGATATTGTTTTTGTCTGTTTTCTATTGCTTATAATGAAATAGCTGAGGGTGGTTAATTTGTAAGATGTTAAATGTATTTCCTACAGTTCTGGAGGCTGGGAAGTCCAAGGTCAAGGGGACACATCTGGTGAGAACCTTCTTGCTGTTTAAGACTCTCTGAAGGATCCTTAGGTGGCACAGAGTATCACATGGGAAGAGAGCTGAGTATGCTAGCTCAAATCTCTCTTCCTCTTCTTATCAAGCCACCAGTCCCACTCCCCATGATAACCTATTAATGCATTAATCCATGAATCATCTCTCAGAGGCCCCATCTCTCCATACTGCCACATTGGGAATTTCAACATGAGTTATGGACAGGACAAATATTCAAACCATAGCAGATATACAGAATAGAAGCACAAATATTTAATTATTAGATTAAACAGGCACAAAATTGCATTTCAAAAAATATCAGAATGCACATAATTAGAAAAAAGGAAAGAATTACAAAACTGTGCATGTGGGTCATGGAAAGTGTGGTGGTTAATATCATGTATAGGTGGTTAATATGTACACAAATGCAGCAACGTCACATTGTTATCATTTTTAGATACTCTCAACTTCAGCGTTTATGTCTTCAGGGACTGGTAATCAACAGTTCTTGGACTGGCAATGATCACCTAAGAGTTAACAGGACTCCAGTCTTAGCCTTCAGTGCCCTTAAACATCCAGGCTCCTAGAAGTTTCTTGGGAAAGCAGATGTGTTTGATACAATAAGCCAAGGCTCTAAGAATAATGTGCTTTACATTAATTCAAACCATTTATCAGAGGAATATGAGAGCAGATGATGTATTTTAGAATTCAGACATGGAGTTATTGATCAAAGAAGAAATTAAGACTTATGATTATTATAGTAAAGGGCAGGAGGGATGGGGGCAGCAGTGCTTGGAGTCCTGGATAACCCATTCAGCTCTGTCTACAATAATGAAAGTCAGGGAGCATTGGCAGGATCAGCGCCTGCTGATTAGGTCTACTCTTGGCTCCTCTGGGTGAGCATTTGTTATACTTTGATGGGCATAAGGGAGGGTCTGCGCATGGAACCCCCACCACATGCATTGGTGCTACTGCTTAGGAGGAGGGAATGATCCTCCTGCCTCCATCCTTGAGGCCCCTAAGCCTCATTGCAATCCTAGGAATCTGTCATCTTCACCTGTCTATTCAGATCCAATCCCCACCCTCTTTGTCCCCTACCCCCATTTACCAAAATCTGAACTGTTGCGTAGTCAATCCCTATTGGCACACACCCCACAATGAGCCAAATGCATATTAATGAATAAACTGACGTGTGGTTCAAATTACATGCTACATAAGTTGCAGCAACTTTGCTTGTGTCTCATATCAGCCTTGTGCACATAATAACAAAATCTGACACTGAGATAGTTTCTAACTAGTGCCTTGCATGTGAATGTTGAATATTCTCAATGCTCTTTTTCTTATTTTTAAAAAATATCTTTTTGGGAAAAATATAAATTAGCAAAAAGAAGAAATTCATCTAAGTCAGTACTTGTATAGAACTAAATCCTTCTTTTCCATAGCTTGATAGTATTTTGTTGTATAGATTTACCAAAATGAGGGTAGCCATTGCTTTTGATGGACATTTGGTTTACATACTCAAATTTTTTTCACTTTGCCTTGTAAATATTTTCCCACATCATTAACTATTCTTCTACCCTAGTGTCTTTAATGACTGAATACTTGCATAGTAATCTATTGTATGGATATAATACTAAATTCTATCAGTACCATATAATTACTTTTCCCCCAAACATCTGCTGTTATCAATAGTGTTACTGCTGATATAGTTGTAAATCTATTTTTGTCTGCCTTCATTTCTTGGGTTAAGTTCTTAGCCTTATAGCCCTGGATCAAAGGGCATGGAATATTCTGGGACCTTCCTGAAGCCTTGTCATATTGCCCAAGTCAAAAGGTTGTGGGAGATGGAAAGAGCTTGGAGTGTGGAGAAAGACAGGCTTTGATCCTAATCGTTGCTCTCCCACTTACCAAGCTGGGTGGCCTTTGCCAAAAACTGATATTCTCTGAGCCTCAATTTCCTCATATAACGAAAGGATGAAAGTAAAAGCATTTACTTCATAGGACCGTTTTGGGACTCAGATAAAATCATGCATTTCGAGCCTTCTGTGGGAAGCAACCTTCCCCTCGGTCATTTTGGAATGCTATATAAGCAAGGATGCATTTTTAATTCAGCCTGCCTTCTCCATCAACTTTTACACGCATCTCAGAACCCGGGCACCACTCCATGGAACATTTTAGCCAGGGAGGAGAGGCCGTGGGGGCTGGAATTTCAAAGGCATGCAGAACTGGTCTTGCACTCTTATAATGTGAACAAAATTTCCACAACCAAATGATTACTAGATAAAAAGGTTTAGGATTGGAGTCTTGAGGGTTGTGTCCCCTGCTCTGAAGTGTGGGACCTCGGAGTTGTGTGTTTTTGCTGCTTGGTGAACAGGATGACAATGTCTGGTTCTGAAATCCCGGGAGCTGAGGGAAGCCCCTTTTTGCCCAGTTCCTATTCTCCCAGGGTTTTTTGTGAAGTGAGCCTAGGAGCTAAGAAGAGAGAGAGAAATGAGGTCTGCTGATCCCCAGCAAAACTACATGTACCTCCCTTTGATCTGTTTTGGTTGAAAACCTACAAAGGTTAAAATAGAGAAAACCTCCAGGGCAGGCAAGCTATATGTGGTTAGCTTTTGTGTGGGAGCCTGAGTCCTGGAGTCTGCCCTGACTTTTGCAGCAGGCACATTTGTATGTTTGGATTTTCCAGAAGGGATAAATCACACAAACAGAGCACCTTGGGAATCCTTCAGGGAGTCCTGCTCGGCCCCAGCCCCCTTCTGTTAAACACACACCCCATTCTCCAGGCTGCGGAGAGCGGTTCACACACTGCCCTTGTCTGAAGAGCTCTCTCTGGAAAACTCATTCTTGGAGAGAACCTTCTTTGTGCAATAGTTCAGCCTTTTAGACTAAACAGACGAGAAAATAGTGAAGTACAGAAAAAAAAGGAGTTCCTCCTGGTAAATAGGGGAAGAGTTGCTTTGAGTTTGATATCCTCTGCCTCTCTGATTGTTGCATGCCATGTTGACAGTGGTACCGCAGCCAAGACAGATACTGAGAAACAGATCCTCTTTTCCACTGTGTCTTGTTTTCTCTTTGTTTTCTCATTGCTTGGATGGTGTTGAGAGCCTGCCTGGGCTGCAAGTGCACATCTTGTCCTCTTCGGGCCCCAACATAGGCCTGTGATATTTGGCCTGCAGAGCAGCACTCGTTTAAAATCAAAGCTTTGAAGGTTGCTCTGGTTTGAGAACAACCCCGAAGCATGAGATTCTTTGGCATGTGGGCCCCTTGGGGCTGCGTGGAAAGAGGAGAGTCCAGTCTTCCCGGGATGAGCCTGGAGTGAGGCTGAAGGATAGTCTGCTCAGTGATGGGCCTGACTGTGAAACCAAAACCAGGACTCTTGCCCCAACCTCCATCCCCGTCCTACCTCCAGTCGGGCTGGTCTTCGGTGCACGCATCCTGCTTTTATTACAGGGTGCATTTCGCTTACAGACCCTTCCACCCGAGCCACTCCACCCCCACCCCCCTGAAATGAGCTCCCCATTCCATTAAGGTGCCGCTGGAGCTCAGGGTGGATGATAGCACCCGCCCAAGGTTAAGCTTCCAATGGAGGAGGGAGAGAATGTTGGACCAGCAATTTCGGAAGACAGTTAAAAGATTAGATAGTAAATTTACTTAACAGAGACTAATCACCTGGGACTGGATTTCATATCCTGTTTTGAAATAATGTATTTTCTTTTGTGCTCTGGTCTGAATCTGTCATCCCTCCTCTAATAATGAGAGGCAGCGGATTTTTAATCTTTGACCTTCTTCCATATAATCTAATCACAGTGGTTTTCTGATCCTTCTCTCCTTATTTGGTGAAGTTCTGGAAAGAAAAAGAACTCATTTCTCGGGCATTGCTGGGCTATTCTCCATTGCTGTAAGGGGCTGGGTTGAGAGGTAGAATCAGGTTCTACCTGTTAGATGTTCACCTCTAGGCCCTTAAAATCAAAGGGTAGAGGAGGAGAAATAAAAAGAAAGGAAAGCCCAAGGCTCTTAGGTCTGAATCAGATGAATGAAGGGTGGCGATTGGAAACTACAATAAAACATTCACAACATCTGTTTCATACCAGTGCAGTGTGGAGAGCTGTGAGTCACAAAATGGGAGCAGTCATAGGTGAGGCCATTTCTGAGTCTAATAGCACTAGGAATGAGACCTTAGGTAATCCTCCAATTGTCTGTGCATGGAAACTTCTACACACTTAGCAGCTTTGCCTTCACTTTCAAACTGGGAGGTCCTGGGTGTCTCACCTTCCTCTTGGGTTTGGCTCATATGTGGGATTCCTGGGGTGCCTGACCCTAGGCAACCCCCTCTGAGGACTTCTCTTTGTGTGGGGTTGTCAGATGGGGTGTCTCTTCAGACTCCTCGACTTTGGGAGTTGTCCCAACAGGAATCCTGCAGGCTGGGAGGTTGGGTTCGGCTCTAACTGGAAATGAGAGCGAGAGGACAGAGGAATGCCTTCACTTCACCTCCTGCCCATCTCTTTGTTGATGCAATTGTTGCTCGATTGGCAGAAGAGGTGTAGACAAGATCTATAGCCTCTCCCTCCTCACGTTTTCCATCTCTGAGGACTCAGGGACACTTTAGATACAGCTATGTCTTTTGGCTGCTTAGCCAGAGTTCTCTAAGTTGAAAACAACAAAACACCCTCCAATCTAGTTTAAAAAAGAAAGGCATTTATTGAAAGACTATAGGGTGGGGCATCTAGAATCAAAGGGAAGGTTGAAAAACAAGACTTGCAGATCATCTTCAGAAGGTATTGAGAGCAGCAATTGCTCAACAGTCAGACCCAGGCACCAGCGCTAGTGAACAGATGTCACTTACACTCAGTCTTTTGTGCTCTTTGTCTGTAATTCAAATGTCTTGGAGGGAGAACCTCACTCACTGACCTCGCTTGGGTCATGCATTTGGTCAGGGCAAGGTAGGGCATCTGGACTGATAGTCCTACCAGACTATACCCAGGGAAAGGAAGTTTCTCAAAAGGTAATAGGAGGATGTACTTTTACCCAAGGAAGACAAAGACAATGGTGAGTTAGCCATAAGGCTAGCACATTTCTGCCAAACATCCATGAATCCATGTCTCACAGGAGTCTGACCTTGCTGGGTAGGTCTTGCGATGGGGCAGGCAGAGCAATCCAAAAGAGATGGCAGGAGAAACTGATGGTGCTCTCTTCTCTTGCCTCCTTCCCTTCACACTGTGCTACTGTCATTACCACTCCTACACCTGTCCTCCCACCATTATCAGAATGGGCAGATTGACTCCCAGAAGTTAAACTTTTGAGTTGAGGTTATTTCATTTCTTATGAATCTCCCAGATTCTAATCGTCACTTGTCTTTGTTAACTTCCCTCCTGAGCCCCTTTGTTCCCCACTGAGGACCTTCCCCCTCACCCCCTCCCCCAAATTTACAGCTGAGATAAATAATTCAGAGGTAAAATAAATGTCCAGCCGCCACCCCAGCTCTGTGTAATTACCTCCCTGGTGTGTGTTGGCTTCGCCCTTATGGGAAATATGAGAAGGGAAAAGGGTCCTTTTAGCCTGTGAATGGTGCTTTATTATTTTGATGCATGAATGCGGAAGGAATAAGAGACAAAATAAAGTTAATAATACATTGCAGTGTAGATAATTCATCACTTAAATCAATAGGAACTGCAGGTCACTGAACTGGAACTGGTGTTACTGTGATCCAAACATGGAATTAATAATTGAAACTACACTGATCTGTCTTCCTGGAATGGGAAGACAGACAACCCCAGGGATAGATGCACTCAGCACAGGAGGAACAAGGCAATAGAGATAGACAGATGATTCATTTAATTCCTGCAGCTGTCACATACAGTAAATATGAAAATCTGCTTTCTATGTGGAATCAGCTTCATTTGGGAGTGAGGCTAGCTGAATTATAGTCTCAGCTCTGTGTTTATTTTTTTCATTTATTGCAGGAATTTTAAATGATGGTTAGCATGGAATGCTACATTCTCTGAGGTTGAACAGGCTCTCTAGCAACGATTAGGCAGTGGTATGCACAGCATCTGTGGCCCCATTAGCTCCTACACACCCACCTGAAAATTGTGGGTACTCAGTTTCCCAGGAAGTTTGGCTCTGCAGCCACATTGAGAACGATTGAATCAGTGACCTGTAGTTTGCAAAAGAGCATATCAGAAGAGTCAAGAAAGTGGACTTTGAGGGAGATCCCTGGTGGATCAACCTTGGGCAAGTTACATAGTATCTCTGAGCCTCAGTTTCCCTCCCTATAAAAGTAGGTAATGACAGCACCTACCTCATAAGAGTGCTGGAGGGCTGAGTGAGATCATGAATGAAAGCATTGAGAATCACAGTTGGCTCCTGGTATGCAGCAGTGCCTGCATTACTCTCACAGGTCATGGAGCTACTGGGCCAGGGTAAGGCTGAAGTTGGTGGTTTATGGAGAGAGATTTAGTGTTGTTTAAAATTGACCCTCCCAGCTTTGGCTTTTACAGGGGTAGAGTTGATTGTAGAAGTTAATCTCTGTACTGCTCCCTTCCTCTTGCAGGAGATGGGGTGGGAGTGAGATCAGGGCGCCCGCCTATAGCTCTGGATGCGTGCCAAAGTAGGAACTCCATTCGGAGGTAGAGATTGGGCACAGTTAAATTGTTCTGCCTAACGAAATGGAAGGAGGTGGAGTGAGGAACAGGTTTCTAGAGGACTTCTGGGGAGGGAGGGAAGCAAAGGGGAAAATCCAGGGAAGAATGTAAGAAACAGAATCCTGGCCGGGCGCGGTGGCTCAAGCCTGTAATCCCAGCACTTTGGGAGGCCGAGACGGGCGGATCACGAGGTCAGGAGATCGAGACCATCCTGGCTAACACGGTGAAACCCCGTCTCTACTAAAAATACAAAAACTAGCCGGGCGAGGTGGCGGGCGCCTGTAGTCCAGCTACTTGGGAGGCTGAGGCAAGAGAATGGCGTAAACCTGGGAGGCGGAGCTTGCAGTGAGCTGAGATCCGGCCACTGCACTCCAGTCTGGGTGACAGAGCGAGACTCCGCCTCAAAAAAAAAAAAAAAAAAAAAAAGAAACAGACTCCTGCAGAAAAAAAGTGGCTGCATTTTTTTTAGAACAAAGATGCTTAAAATTTATTTTTAAATCTCCTTCCTTCTATACAACCTTCACATGAGCCTGCATCCTGTGGGTGTGTGCCTGTGTGTCAGTGTGGGTGTCTGTGTAGGTATATAGATACGTGCCCATGTGTGGCTGTGTCTATGCAGATGTCTCTGTGTAGGTGTGTCTGTGTGGATGTCTGTATGTGGGGCTGTCTCTGTGGAGGTGTGATGTTCACAGATGAAGGAAAAGGGATTGGATTTCCTGGCTGGAGTGACGTGGTCCAGAACAGGACAGCATAGGTGAGACTGGCCCTGATGATACATGAACTGATCTATTTTCGGTAGAAGTAGGATTTCAGAAGCAGAGTTCCCTAGGAAAAGCCTCAGTCCTTGCTCTACCACATGCTCTGGAGAGCCCGGTGGCTGCAGGGCTTCCTGGGCAGGTGAGGCGAGTCTTGCATCCACTTTACTTGCTCCTCCACCTACACCTGTGTAGGCTGTGGAGGGACTGGCTGGGGACATCATCTGTGAGATATAGGAAGGCACTATGTCCAGGAAGTCCCTTTCTACATTCAGCTGCATTTTTGCTCAGTAGCGGGGTCCGTGTGCCCCTTGTGGTGACTTTTCTACCTGCCCGGACCACCAGTCTGAGGATGCTGTGGTTATATGTGGTCGATCTTGAGAGCGAGAATGGTGATAGACCAGCCCCCCAAGCTTAGGGAGGAAGTCTAGCAAAGGAGGAGGGTTTCTAGAAGGGCCGCTTGTAGTCCTTTCCCCATTCTCAGGGGTGTGCTAACATGTGGAAGACCAGGGTCACCTCCTCTGGGGATTTCCTGAACCCCCTGCAACAGTTGGGATCAGATGCTTGGGAGTTAGACAGTCGGGGTATTTTGGAGGAGAGGTTGGCATGGCTGAGACTCAGCCTTTTCAGCAGAGGACCTGGGGCAGAGTTGGTGGGTGACAGCCCCTCCCTAAAGAGAGAAGTGACCACATTCTGAACTGGTGTCTTTAAAGGGCCACCCCTCCTCTTCTCAAGATGATTCCAGAGTCTGAAAGCCTCTTCTAAGAGGAAAAGTTCTAAGGAACTTAGAACTTTTGGAAGGAATACAATACAGCCTATTAAATGCAAGCCTTTAGATCTAAAACCACAGTGATATGAAAATCTGTGCAGTCAAATGTACCCTTGAAAACCCCTTCAGTCACCCTTAAATCTCTAGAAACTGGTCTCTTCAAAACTCAGAAGCCAAACAGGAACTTACTTTTTAAAAGTCTGTTTTATTTTGGGATCTGGCCCTTCCTGGAGTGGTAGAGGCCAAGATCTAGTTTGAACTGGAAAAAATAATGGGGTCAACAAAGAATGTTTCTCTTCTTGCTGAGCAATATAGTTGAGTTTCATGAGTCAGATGCCCTTAATGATGTGACTTCAGTAGAGTGTGAAGCAGGAGAAGGCAGTGAACCAAGAGGCAAGAGAACTTAAGGGGCGGTCCAGCTCCTCTGCAAAGTAGTTGTGTGAGCTTGAACAAGATGCTGCACCTCTCTGGATACAATTTTTCAAACTTCAGAGCAAACTCTGAAAATATTTAGATGGGTATGTAGATAGATAGGTAGGGTGGAGAGAAAGAGATGCCAGTTTTTTAAGAAATGTATAATTTAGTGTTCCAAACAACATGAGAATGAGATACTTTTATAATTATGGTTTTATAGTTACCCATATTTTTCATGAAAGCTCCATTAGCGAGGAATCCAACTTTTCCCCCTTGACGTTGTTGAATTGCATTACAAATGTCTAGAATTTATATACAAAGTGTTAAGCATATCCCATTTCAGGATTGAAATTAGCTAATATTTAAGATGTCTTCCTTGTCAGTTAAGAACAATCCTTCCTAACAGTGAGGTGTAGGCATAGTGTGAGTCCTGATTAGTGGTTGCTCAGGGCTGGGTAGGAGGAAGAGGGTATAGGAGTTGGTAGCTAAGGGATATGGGGCTTCTTTTTGAAGTAATGAAAACTATCTAAAATTGACGGTGATGACTGCACACATCTGCATATATACTAAAACCACTGAATCCTATACTTTAAATGGATGAATTACAAGGTGTGTAAATTTTATCTCAATAACTCAGTTTAAAATTTTTCAGTGAAGGCCGGGCTTGGTGGCTCATGACTGTAATCCTAGCACTTTTGGAGGCTGAGGCAGGTGAATCACCTGAGGTCGGAGTTCAAGACCAGTCTGGCCAACATGGCAAAACCCTGTCTCAACTAGAAATACAAAAATGAGCTGGGTGTGGCAGTGGGCGCCTGTAATCCCAGCTACTCAGGAGGCTGAGGTAGGAGAATCGCTTGAACCTGGGAGGTGGAGGTTGCAGTGAGCTGAGATAGCACCACTGCACTCCAGCCTGGGCAACAAGAGTGAAACTCTGTCTCCGAAATAATAATAATAATAATAATAATAATAATAATAATAAAATTTTTCAATGAAAAAGAGGGAAAAAAGTTATTTTCAGATGGCTTTTCTTCTGTGCATGGGTCAGAAGCCAGCAGTTAGAAAACTATAGTCACATTCATGGCCATCGTGGAAACAAGGCATGGGGGACCTGTCTTTGACCCATTATTGCCTGTGGACTCTTCAAAGACAATGCCCAGAATCGATGTCAAGCTGGAGCTTAACATCTGGAAGTTGGAAAGAATTTCAGAGGTCATCTAAGGAAAGCCTGTGCCAGCTACTCTCAGCATTTTACTTAACCAAACACTTCATCTCTGTTTTTACCAGGAACTTACACCTAGAGAGGAGAAGAAAACCTAAAAATCCATGTGGGGGATATCAGTGGCACGGCCTGGGGGGACGGAAGGACTTGGGAAAGAATGCATTTGACCTGTGAACAGAAGGAGAGGGTAGAGTGACAACAGCTGCCCTGAAGTGTGGATGAAATGTTGCATGCTTCTCACACCCAATGTGAGGCAACAAGCTAACTCCAAGTTAGAACAGGCAGAGACAGGTATGAGTCTAGAAAAGACAACAAGAGGAAGGAAGGAAAGGAATCTGACAAACATGGAACCTTCATTAGGATTTCATTCCACACTGAGTGCTTCCCAGTGGCCATCTCGTGTCATCCCTACCTCATCCCTAACCTCAAAGGTAATGTACCATTTTCACAGATGAGAAAACCAAGGCTGAGAGAGATGTGATGTAACTTTTCAGAGCCGCTTAGTTGACAAGTGGGGAAACTGAGATTCAAGCATAAGATCTAGGGAGTCCTCACCAAGATGGCCCTAAAGCAATCCTAGGAAAAGGATCTGCTATAGTCCACCCTGTTGCTCCAGCCAAAAACCTAAGACTCTTTCTTTTTTGATTTATCTCTTCCCCGACACACACACACACACACGTTGCCCTGAAGCCAGCCCATCAACAAGCCAGGTTGAATCCTTACCTGGCCCCTCAAGATCATGCTTCTACCTGGCTTCCCCTCCCCTGCCCAGCCTCATCCTGCACCGTTCTCTGCCTGGTGCTTCCTCTTTCCCCAATCCACTGGGAGGACAACTGTGCTTGCTATGCCTCTGCCTGGATGCCTCTCCAGGTCTTCTCACTGGAGCCCTCCCCTTCAGGTCTCAGCTCAAGAGTCATCATCTCCCCAGAGGGACCTTCCTCACAGCCCTGTCTAATATGGCCTCCTCCAAATACTTCCCATCACCATGACTATGTAACAACTTTTTTACAGAAATTATTTTTTGCAGTTTTTCTACATGTAGTCTTATGTGTTCCCTATCTCCCTAACTATAACCTAACTCCACTGAACTCTCTTGCTCCCCAAGGTAGCCTCAGAACTTAGAAGGTAGCCCTGGAACCTAGAAGGTGGTAGCTCCAGAACCTTGCTCATGGAAGATGCTCAAGGAAGGAAGGGTGAGAGAGAAGGTGGAAGGGTTTTCCCTCAGAGGAAAGAGAATCAAAGCAGACATTTCTATGGAGCAGGGGGCTCTGAGATGCTCTGGTTTTCAACTTATTTGCTGTGGACATCTGCACATCTTTCTTACGCATTTGTTTCTACAGATATTTATTGAATATTTTTTATTAAAAACAAAATCCACTTCTCAATGATTGAAGACAGATATCCTGGGACTCAGAAAATATGTGTGCTGAAGTTTACATTTGACCATGAGGTGCGGTTATGAAGTCTGTTTCTGGATTGGGAGTGGGAAGGGGCAGATCATCTAGGAAAAGATAAAAATCCAATGTGTTTCAGTTTATACTAAGTACAACCATGTAGAAAGACAACAAAATGAAGGAAATGATTCCTGCAGTGGGGTACAGTGGAACCTCTGGTCCCTGCATGGTGCACTGGAACCTCCTACCACCTGGCCATGTTGTCCTCAGACTAGATCCACCCAACCTCTCACATGTGTAATGCAGGCATAAAGCATGAAAAGCACGTGTCCACAGTCAGGACAACTGGTCTGTCACAGTGATCTCAGGTGATTCACAGATGGTGATACTGAAGATGACGATAATAGGGCAATGGTCACTAGATGGTGCACACTTGCAATGTGCTAATAGCATACTTTCCTTGCATCCATCTCATTTAGTCTCATTTGTACAATTTCTCCACACACATACACTCCACAAGATGGGAAACTTGCCTTCTCTACTATGAATCATCAGCATCTAAAGTCACATCTGGCCTGTGGATGGTGTTTAGGAATGAATTGTTGGGTAGATGGATAAAGAAGATGAGTCCACCAGCATGCAAACTCTTCGTGGAGGGACTTATATGGTTTACGACCACAGCTGATGCCTGCAAAATGCCCGGCATAAAATAAGTCCTCCATAAATATTTGCTGAATAAATGACTCTGTATTTCACAGATAAGGAAACTGAGGCCCAAAGATATTACATACCCTGCCCAAGGTAACATAGCCAGGAAGCGATGGAATGGTGATGATCCAGGCTCTTTATAGTAAGAAAAAGAGGATCTTTCTGGTTTCAGGGGAGGAGTAGGAAACTACATAGAATAGGGCAGGGGGCAGGAGTGAGTTTGAGATACCCCACAAAAAAATGCCATAACATGCTGTGACAGCTGTAAGCAACGTAATCTGTGGCCATAAAGCAGCTCAGTGCTGGACTCCTACACAAATCTGCCTCGGGACTGTCATACACTGTTTTAGTTCAGAGGAGCTGTTTGTTTTTTGTTTTGTCTTTGGTTCTTTTTTTTTTTTTTTTTTTTTTTTTTTTTTTTTTTTTTTTTTTTTTTTGAGGCAGAGTCTCACTTTTGTCGCCCAAACTGGAGTGCAGTGGTGCAATCTCAGCTCACTGCAACCTCCGCCTCCTGGGTTCAAGCAATTCTCCTACCTCAGCCTCCCACATAACTGGGACTACAGGCATGCACCACCACACCTGTCTATTTTTGTATTTTTAGTAGAGATGGGGTTTCACCATGTTGGCCAGGCTGGTCTTGAACTCCTGACCCCAGGTGTTGGGCCTTGGCCTCCCAAAGTGCTGGGATTACAGGCGTGAGTCACCGTGCCTGGCCTTGTCTTTGCTGTTTTTTGTTTGCTTGTTTGTTTATTTGTTTTTCCAGAGTCTCACTCTGTCGCCCAGGCTGGAGTGCAGTGGTGCGATCTCGGCTCACTGCAAACTCCGCCTCCCAGGTTCACACTATTCTCCTGCCTCAGCCTCCTGAGTAGCTGGGACTACAGGCACCCGCCACCACACCCAGCTAATTTTTTGTATTTTCAGTAGAGAAGGGGTTTCACCGTGTTAGCCAGGATGGTCTCGATCTCCTGACCTCATGATCTGCCCGCCTCAGCCTCCCAAAGTGCTGGCATTATAGGCGTGAGCCACTGCGCCTGGCCTTGTCTTTGCTTCTTAAAGGATGATGAGGAAAAAATTAGCTAAGCTTGCTGTTAATGAATCTTCCATCCCCATGAGATTGTTAGTTTTGAGAGCCCCAAACTGAACCTGAGCCAAGCGTTCCCTTCCCCCTCTCCAGGAGCTGGGGCTGCTATAGGGGAAGAAAGCAAGTTCATGGAAACCGCACCTGTCACCAACAAATTCAAGGTGTCTCGTTCCCATTTATCAAGCTGTCAGCTCCTAACCTGTCAGAAAACCATCTAGATGTGTTTGAGTTTATCAGCCAGATTGAGCGGAGCAACCCCCGTCCATCCGGTTGCTTTTCTTCTTGATAGCTTTATGGCTGTTTTCAGGATGACCTGCAAGGGAGGGATTCTCTTCCTGCTTCTCTTTCCCTCAACAGGAGAAAAACGAAAACAAACAAAGCCCTGCAATTTGGGGTAATGTAGGTGTCAACAACAGAACCGCCTATGGCCAAGGATAGCACAGGTTAGCTCTGCCTATTTTCGTCCAGTTAAAACACTGACTCCTGGGCAGTAGGCAGCTCAAAGTACAACATGTCAACTGAGGAGAAAATTAAAGCCAAAAACCTCTGCATAATTTATTCATCACAACCTAAAATTGACTCCCTGCTTGTCTGCATTCAGGTTGAGGCTCATTTAACTGCCTCCACTGTGTCTGTTTAAAGAGAAAATAGAGGAATCGGCTCAGTGGGGTAAGATAAACCAAACACAAAAACACCCAACAGTTCTTTCATTTTACTCCTCACATGACATTGTTCCTCTCTGCTGGTTGAGAATGACTCTACATCAAAATGATTAATTATTATTATTACTTCAAGTTTGGTGTATCTTGGGTGGGGAGGGGGGAATAATCTGGAATTTTTTCTGAGCAAAACTCCTCCAGACTAAGCCAGATACGAATAGGGCAAAGCCCTATTCGTAGACTCCACCTGGGTTTCCTTCTGCTTCTAAAATCGTCAGTACACACTAGACATTGTCAACATTTTATAGATGAAGATCAGAGAGGTAGAGTAACTTGTGCAAGGTCACACAGCTGGAAAGATCTAAAAGAGACCTAGTCTCAAATCCTTTAAATTTTCCTGAGTTTCATATAGATCATGCTCAGTAGGGCAAAGACCTACAGAGGTGTGTAGCAAGAGAGTGTGAAGTTAGGAGATGGATTTGGTAAACAAGAGAGGGTACTCTTAGCTTTAGAAGACCAGTTTTGGTCGACAGGTGAGGTAGGAGGCAGATTGCTACTGGATGAGCATGTTAAGTTTTGTGTCATATCTCCCCAGTGAGATTTTAAGCTCCTTGAAGACAAGTGCTTTCAAAGGGCATACACAGTTAGGTTCATAGGAGGATTCCCTTTGTAGTGAACCCAACAGGGCCAGATACAAAGACACCTTCCAAAGTTGGCAGCGAGGCTGTTGACAATGATGGCAGCGAAGAGTGGTGTCTGCCAAGGTGACGACAGGAGTGGGATTCCTGTCTCTGCTGCTGTCCAAGTGTGAAGTCTGGAGCTCCCATGACTGCCATATTTGGGAAGAGAATGAGCTTAAATTCCAGGATAACAGGGAGAGGCAATGAGAAGATTTACACATTGTGTTGGGAGACCCAAAAGGAGTAACGATTAAGCAAGGGCATGGGAGGAGAGGGGGGCGCTAAGCTTGCTGATAAGGATGGTGCTGAGCAGTTTCCTTAGCCCCACTGACCCGGGAAAGCAGAGGGGGAGAGAGTATTGGAGAGAAGGAATGGCATGTTTAATGGGAGGGGAGAGAGAAATCATTCTTAATCTTTATGTTCAGGGAGGAGGATGGTGAGGAATCTTAAAAACCCACTCTCATTTCCAAGGCCTGGGGAGAGCCATGAGGAAGGAATTTGAACGCCTGCCAGAGCAGGTGAGCAAAGCTTGGGAAGAGAATCTGGTGCAGGCACAGAAGTTCTAGCAGGAGGTACAAGAGTGTCTAAAATCTCCACTGGAGTGTGCAGACATCATCTTTTCTGCCAGCCTTGCATGGTAGGAAGTAGAGTGGGAACCTAAGGCTTTATTCTTCCTGCAGATGAAGGCTGACTACACCAGATATTGTGATTGTAGGGGGACAGGTGCAATGAAAGGAATGAAAAATCCCTCAAAGATTTGAGATGGCAGTGCCAGAGGAATGCAAGGCAGCTTAGAAAAAATTATGACACAAGTGTTATGTATTTACTGTAGAGAAGTTACATGAGACAGAGAAGCCAAAAAAGAAAAATAATTTAAACTCATGATTGCTCACCTAGAAATAATCACTGGTAATATTTTGGTGCAATTTTACCCCAGTGTGTGTCTGTCTTATACACACACGCACCCACACATTTATAGCATTGGATTATAGTATATGTACTCTTTGGAAACTTACCTTCTCACTTTAAAAATATATATGGAGCATTTTTCTAAGTTCATGAATAACATCCTTTTTAATAGCTATTGTTCTTCCATAGTGGGTGGACCATGACAACCAGCTCCTACAGTTGGGAAATTTAGGTGGATTTCAATTTTTTCCATCATCCAAAGTGCTCCAGGGAACGTCCTTGTACATATATTTTTGGGGGTCTTTGTCATATTATTTCCTTAGGAGTAAAGCTCTTAAATAAAAGGTTATGTACACGTTAAGAGCTTTTGAGAT
This sequence comes from Piliocolobus tephrosceles, assembly GCF_002776525.5. Classification (NCBI taxonomy): domain Eukaryota; kingdom Metazoa; phylum Chordata; class Mammalia; order Primates; family Cercopithecidae; genus Piliocolobus; species Piliocolobus tephrosceles. Next base: position 121,525,403 of record NC_045437.1, read on the forward strand.
ATATTGCCAAATTGCCCAACTGAAAGACATTACAGGTTTATATTCCTTCCAGAAATGCATGAGAGCACCTGTCTCTTTCTGTCCTCACGTTCATGGGGGATCATCATTTAACAAAATGGTAGATGCTGTTAAAGTTTGAGAGGTTGGAAGGAACACCATGACCTGACTCTGACTTGCATCTCCCTTGGAACTCTCCAGACAGAAAAGGAGTAGGCGTGGGGGATATTTCAAGTGCCCAGAGATAGGTTCTGCGGAATCAAACAACATTTTGGAGGATGCATTTAAGATACGCATGAGGGCAGTGACTAGGAGATTCTCTTGCCACCAGGTGTAATATGTAGACTCAAGAGGAAGCTTTTGACCCCAGAGCTGACATTGTAAAGACAAGGAGGGCAGTCCCGTGGTAGCATACCAAGAGGCAGCACCAGGATGGATCCCCTTAGTTTTCTTTCAGTCTCATACCACCTGGTGCCCTGACCCAGGCTGCCCCTTCAATTCCAAGAAAAGTCTCAAAGCTTTGCCTTTCTCTTATAAAAAATCATGCTGGCTTCTAAAATTAAAAAAAAAAAAAAAATCCAGTGAACCTCTCAGACTCTTCTAGGCAAACGACTGAACTTCATCTGGGTCTCATTTGAGAAGAGCAGGCATATAAAAATCTGACATACATGGCACAGATAAGATCGAGAGCTCACCTGGGGAGACTGACAAGTGTTTCACATTCAAAGCACATGTCTCTAATGCTAATCAGATAACCATAGAGTTTAGTTCTTACATCTGGCACAAAACTCTTGCTTTTATGTTTCCTATTTTTTCCCAGAAGGTCATAAAATTCACAATCGTATCTCATAATCAATATAGCATCTCTTCAGGCACTTCTGCACATTATGACTGCCTAAGTTTGGCCTGCCTCAGATAAGAGAACCACACACTGTTGCTTATTTTTCCTTGTTGAGATACTAGGCTCTGAGGTCTTCCCGTCTAGTGGCTTAGAAAGCAGATCTTGTTTCTCCCGATAAACAGGGTAGGATGAAGTACAGAGAGAGAGAGAGAGAGAGAGAGAGTGTGTGTGTGTGTGTGTGTGTGTGTGTGTGTGTGTGTGTGTGTGCTGGAGTGAGTTCACAATTGGAAAGGTTGACACATCACAGTACATTCTAATTGGAATTGTGGAGCTATTTACCTAGGAACCAGAAGCACCAACTCAGAATCAAGTGGAGAGTTTGCCCTCGGAGAGACAGTGAACTTTTAGGTGTCATTGCTGATAAGTGATAGGGAAGAATTCTGTCTGTACTTAGGGCAGGCGCGTAATAGCAGTTTGCTACACTGGTATGTCAAAGTGCTCTTGGCGTGAAGTTCTTTTTGGATGAGCAAAAGATACACCAGAAGAGACCCATGAGTGAATATGCAGAACTCATATTTTCCTAAACTAACTTAATATTGGTCAAAATGCAATGAAAACCACAAAGATGTATTTTTGGGCTCTATGGGCAAAGTAATTTAGTATCTTACAACTTTCTCAAGTCCATATTTGAGAGTAATAAGAGCAAAGATCCCATCAAAGCCTGAACGTTGGCTTCTTAGCTATTATGATTTCAAAATCCATCTTTCTGTTTTAGATCCACTTAGAGTGTTTGAGTAGCTTTCCTTGTTGAAGTAAGCAAAGTCGCCTAAACAACATCTTTATCTCTCAAATGCTAGGAGAATAGGCTTATATCTTACGTTCTAACCATTTTTTCTTCCAATAGATATTTATAATCTTAGGAGTTTTCTCTTTCGTAGTACAGTACCCTAAATGAAGGAGATCATTTCTCCCCTTTGAGAGTGACCCAGGTGAGCTCAATTGTTCTGAGATGAACAAAGTCCCACATACAGCATAGATTGTGCTGAGACAAGCAAGGTGCCCAGGGTGCACCATTTAAGGAGGCCGTCTCTCTTTCAGGGATGTGGAAGTGCAGGGCCGGCAACTGCAAGGGATGCACTTCCTTAAAGGTGTGCCCTGGGTGCGTCTCACGCACCTCTCCCTAGTCTTGGTTCTGGTCCTGGTTATGATCTGCAGATTGTTTTTGGACACGTCAACCATACCTACTATCTTTTAGAGCCGCCTTCACTGGAAATGTATTAAGGGCCCTAGTGAGCATCAGGAAATGTATTAAGGAGTGTGTGCAGGTGATACAGAGCGGGGATGCCTTATGGTAAAGAGGTCCCTTTGCTTATCTCCAGAGGCTTCAGCTATTAACAACTCAGATTGACTGCAATTTCTTTGATGGTCATCCTGGCTTATGTTGTATCTTTGCCTCAATTATAACATTTGGGCCAAAAGATTCAAAACAAATACTAATAGGCGACCCAAAGGCTCAAAGGTTGACTGTGTTTAACTGGATTATTTTACATTTTCTCAGTTTGCGCTTTATTTATACACAGTAACTTTCACTCAGTCCACCTGGCTTCTTACCTTTTGTCCAGCTTGAAAAATGAAATGAGTTTGGGCTTTGGCGCTATGTGTTTAATAGGCTCCTAATCTCTCCTCGTATGTTTTGTTGGCCAATAATAGGTAAAACTATGCCCCAGGCTTTCTGGAAGTGCATGTAAATATCTGCCTCTCTCTTATCTCCCATGGTAGTAATTCATCCAGGAAACTTACTTCGAACAGGTTAGGTATTAAACTCTCCCTCACATAAATCCACATTGGATGTCTCTGATCAAATTATAATTGTCAAAGTATTCCATCACTATGTCCAGTTAAATCATTCCTAATATTTTCCCATGACTGGGTGACTTTTTAAAAAATCTTGATTGTGCTACACAAGTGTTTTCCCAAATGCTTTATTAAGATTTGCACAAATGCTCACCATTTATCAGCAGGAAGTGTTTGCCTGCTTGGAGGAAAATCAAACTAGTAAATTATTTTATTTTATTTGCTTTTATGTAGCCCCCTGCATTTCTGTCCATTTGGGCTGCCTTCTTTGAGCTTGCTGTTATAACCAGTGACAACTCCTTGTGGCCTCATAAATCAGAATTGTGGATATTTATTGCTCAGTTGGTCTTTTAAAATCCAGTTGGAGGGGATCCCTCCTCCCTTAAAACTTTGCCTTTTATTTTGCTTAAGGCACTATGTTAGGAAACTGAAATATATTTTCCTGGTTTTAACTTAAACTAAATGTAAGGCAAGTCTTAAATAAAGCCAACAAAAGCAAGCCCAAGGTTTGAAAATGAAGGTCAACCTCTTGGTCATTGACTCGACAGTTCCAACCTGGCATTTGCAAGGGTTTGTCTGGCAGCAGCTGCCTATCAGACACCTGTGATGGTTCAGACGCTGAGGCAGATACCTAACACACTGCTAGACAAGCAAGGCTTAGTCTCTGCCCTTGTGGAGTTGACAGTCTAATCCAGGGATCACTGAACTTTCTCTGTAACACAGCAGATAGTAAATATTTTAGGCTTAGTATAGTCCCTGTCACAACCACTCACCTTTGCCTTGTATGGTGAAAGCAGCCATAGACACTCTGTAAAGAAATGAGCGTGAGGCGGGGCACAGTGCCTCATGCCTGTAACCCCAGCACTTTGGGAGGCCAAGGCGGGCGGAACGCTTGAAGTCAGGAGTTCAAGACCAGCCTGGCCAACATGGAGAAACGTTGTCTCTACTAAAAATACAAAAATCAGCTGCTGTGGTGGTACGTGCCTGCAATCCCAGCTACTCAGGAGGCTGAGGCAGGAGGATCGCTTGAACCCAGGAGATGGAGATTGCAGTAGGCCAGGATTGCGCCATTGCACTCCAGCCTGGCCAAACAGAGTGAGTGAGACTCCATTTCGAAAAAAAAAGAGAAATGAGCATGAGTGACTGCGTTTCAGTAAAACTTTATTTACAAAAACAGGCAGTGGGATCAGATTGGCCCCACGGGCCATAGTTTTCCAACTCCTGGCCAAATGAAAGAAGCAAAAAACTAAAGTAAGAAACTCAATGTAATAATTACCATGTATGATCATTGCCATAAAGGAAACAAATGGGGTGCTGAGGTGGACAGTTTCGGGGAGACTAGCTTTGGATGGAGTGATGGGGAAGGAACAGCTGCTGTGGAGGGATGTGATTTCAGCTGAGCCCTGAGGGAGGGGAGCAATCAGCAGTGTGAAGAGTGGGAAGGAGAGGATTTCAGGCAGTGAGAACCACAGGTTCAAAGGCCCCAAGGAGGGAAAGTGCTTAGTGAGTTTGAGAAGCTAAAAGGCAGCCACTGCGCCCACCTTTCATCCCTCCTAGCTTTCTTCACCCATGAAGTGGGGTGTGTGGGAGTGTTGGTCTACCCCAGAGTCTGGTCATAAAAGTGCCAGCTCAGGCTGCCCTGGGGGGCCTCAGTGGGACTCCAGGGTATGGATAATGACCTTTCTTTTGGCCAACCAGGGGAGATGGGGGTTGGGCTCACTTTTTTTTCTTTACTTTTCTTTCTTCTACTTCTTAAGCAAAGACTTTTCATCAGCACACAGAATATAGAAAGCTTGCTCGGAATGTGTCAGGCTAAGCAAAAACACATGGTCTGGTTATATTCTCCTAAAATAGAGCAAGAGAAAGGCGGGAAACAGAACAGCCTCCCATAAATCATCATTTGTCCGGGGAAAAAGTCTCTGACAGATATGTGGGGTACGTGTGTGTGTGTGTGTGTGTGTGTGTGTGTGTGTGTGTGTTGTGGGGTGGGGGGTGTGGTTTGATATCCAAGGCAGAATTTCACTGTCTGGTCCTGTCTGAAGGGCAGAATGCTTGTGTTCTCCTCATCTGGAAGCTGCATCTCAGTGTGACTGCCACTTGAGAGATGCCCTGAGCCTTGTGGGACATTGAAGCCCACTCCCACCCACCCCCCCCATGGGTACAAAACCTGCCCAGAGATGCTGGTGGAGGCAGGATCCCAGCAGGTAGATAGCCAGGGAATCTAGACAGAATCCACAATTCTGCCCAGCAAGAATGCTGCAATCCTGTACCATGGAGGAGCCAACAGAATCACCAGGCTCTGTGACTCAGTCACAACACCCTGACCTGTCCTGTCTATTCTCCATATAATACCCAGAGTGATCTTTTCAAAGCACAGCTTTGACCAACTCTCTCTCTTTTACACACACACACACACACACACACACAGACACACACACGTCCGTGCATGCATACCTTAAATAGTATAGTATTGCTCTTAAGATAAACATAAAAGTTTCTACCATGGCACAGAAAATATATGTAGTTAGGCCCCGTGGCTGTTTCTTCTCCAAACTCATCTTACCTTTTCCTGCAACCACACAGAACTTTTTACCGATTCTACCAACCCATCCTGCTTTCTGTGCCACAGAGCCTTTGCACATACTATTGTCTCTGCACAGAAGGTTCTGTTCCCTGGTACCTCTTCACCTTGTTCTCAGATCAAGCATCTGGCTTCCTCATTAGGTCAATTTTCTCTAAACTCCTATAACACTCTGCATTTTGTCTTCGAAGCACTTATTGCTACGATAGTTTTATATTATTTGCTTGTATTATGAATGTTGATTAATCTTTGATTGCTATGGGTTCTCACCTCCCACTCTCACCCTGCTCATCAGTCTTGGTGCAAGAAACAGCATAGAGTCCGTTTACAGTTTTTGGTTTTGTTAATTTTGTTTTCATTTTGTGATGTTTGTTCATCAGTTCTCTCAGATGATGTCTGGTACATGGTTGAAATGAAATACATGTCTTTTGAATGAATGAGTCAATGTACTGGCTATTTCCTCCTGCAGTGAGCACCTGTATAGTCTTTAGTAATTATGTCCTGTTACCTAGGGGTTTCCTTTCTACCAGGGCTTTGATCCAGTCAAAGATGCAGTGGTCTCTGACTGGATATTTTAGCAGGGAAGGGGGAAAGGGGAAGTAAGGAATGGCAATGCTTTCTGGGAGTGAAGATTTTCTGAGCTGGAGGGGATATTAGCGATTACCCATGGACTCCTCATTACACAGGTGAGGAGATGGAGCTTTTTAAGATCAATGGCTGGTTAGATTTCTAGCCATCTTTACAGCCCAAATTGTCAGTTCTTAGGACACAGGCTCTTGCCAGAAGCCTTGCATCCTGGCCCCTAGCCTCAGTCCAAGATCTTTTCCTGAGTAAAGTGCCCCCACTTTTATTCCTAAAGTAAGAGTAGTGTTGGCAAACTAATAAAGCTCCAGTTGTAGGTTCTATGACTAAAAAACCCTGCTGGAGCCCCAGATAGCTTCCTTCCACCAATCATAACCGGGGTTTGTGTTGCTGGCCCTGCCTTAGAATCTTAGCATTATCTGGAACACTGAGAAAGCAGCCACCACTTCCTGTCATTGAGCTGTCATCCAACACAAGAAGGTATCCTCGGCCAGGGTGGTTTCATTTTGGACTCACGCTAATAAGAACATGCCTCCTGTCATGGAATGACATGAATGATTATGGCACTTTGGAGTCAGATAGGCCTGAGTTTGAATCCCAGCTCTGCCACTTAAATCTGTGTGATCTCGAACGATTTACTATAATCCTAGAGCCTCAGCTTCCTCTGCATGTAAAGGAGGTATGGGATTGCACCTCATTTGGTTGTTATGATGATTAATGAAACCAATCACAGCAAACCCTTAGAACAATTCCTGGCATATAGTAGGCATTTAATACATAGTTTAAATTCTTCCTTTCCAAGAAGTTTATAATTCAGAGAAAAGGCATGGCTCCTTAACTTCTACCTTCTGGATCCTACTCACTCATCTATGTGTGCATACGTTATCCAGAGAATCACTAAGCACCAACTATTACCTGCCATGCAGTACACCAGGTGCCACAGGTACAGAGGGGAATGAGTAAGACATGGCCCCTGCCCTCCTACAGTTAAATCTAAAAGGCAAGGCAGTCATTTGACCATGCTGCATAGACAACATACAACAGAATACCTGAGACTCTCTGGAGCCACTAGCCATGTTATATGGCTAAAATTCAGGGCTCTGGAGCCTGCCTGCCCATGACTGATTCCTGGCTCTGCCTCTTACTGCTGTGCCTTCTTGGGCAAGTTAACCTCTCTGAGTCTTCATTCCCTCAGCTCTAAAACGAGGATGATAGTAGTTCCTACCTCACAGGACTGTTAGAAGAGTCCAGGCACCTCACAGCGCCTGGCACCCCACGATAACTCACTCAGTGTTGGCTGTTATCATCTGGGGTGGCATGAAATGCCACAGCCAGGGTCCTGAATGTCTCAATTCAACAAAGGAGAAGCAACTCCAAGCTGACTCCCAGCTTGGAAGGGAAGACGAATAGTTGGGGCCTGGGAGCTACAGAAGAACTGAGCAGCTGTGTCCTCAAGCTCCAGACCCCCTCTTCCCATGTCACTTAGGATGAATTCCTGGCCTGCCACATCTGAAAATCTGATCTGGAGAGACCACCTACTCCAGGCAGCCTGGGGGTGGGGCCTCTGACAGGTGATTTCTCGTAATGTGAACAAATGACATTGTGTTTGCTTTTTCTTCCACTTGTAGATGCTTTATCCTGCACAGATGCAGACAATGAGGCACAGTGGGCTCTCCAGGGTGGTTTTCATGTGTGGGGGTATTTCCTTACACAGGTTTGGTCACATAGTCATGTCAACACAGACAGGGCCTTTCTTTCCCCTGATGAGCTCCATCTGGCTTTGAATACCTGTCAGAACCTAGGATGTTATTCTTGGAAGAGACTTTAAGTTCTCTATAGCACAGGCCAACCGCCTCACTTATAGATGGATAAACTGAGGCCCAGAGTGAGACATAACCTGCACAAAATCACAAGTTGGAGTCAGAGTCAGGATTAAAACCCAGGCTTCAGAGTTCTCACATATGTGGTATTTCTACTTCACCATTTCTACATGCTATTTCTATTACTGTGTGTAAGGCTTAAGGCTGAAAAGCCTTTTCACATTCTTTTCAAATCTCAGCTCAAATTGGCTGTCTGGAGTCATCTGCCAGGAAGGCTGGTGTGGCCACATTCAGCTCCCTGAAGGAAAGAGCTGTCATTGATTAGCAATGCCTGCCATGGATAGGAGAGGGGGGACCCTCTGTCGCACACAATCATTACCCTTGGTCAAATGGAAATAAAAGGGGTACCATACCACTCATGGTGGAGCTTCATTCATAAGCCATGTGGATAGGAAGGAGATCCAAGGGGAGTTAGGTTAGATTATGTATTGGGAGGGGGAAGGATGAAGTTCAGAGAAAAGAATGTCGTACACACAACACCTTCTCCCACAGTGCACACACACCATTGAATTGCCCCTTGCAGGCAACCTTCTGATCTTTCTCCTACCAAATCCCTCTTCTCTCTCTAGGGGGAAAAGTCTTCCCAACCTATATGAAAGAACTGCCGTGGATTGTGTCAAAGATTGTGGTAGAAGTGGAAGGTGGAAGCGTAGTATGGTGATGAAGGGCATAGTCTGTGCAGGCAGAGAGTTCTGGGTTTGAACACCAGCTTTTCACGTGATGGTTGGCTTACATTAAGCAAATCGTTTAACCTCTTTGGGCCTCAGCTTTCTATCTGTAAAGTGGGGGTGATAATGCCTCTTTCACAAGTTTCTTTGAGGATTAAGAGAGAATCCATATAAAACCTGGAGGACAGTGGCTGACATATAATAAATTCTGAAAAAAACTGGCAGCTGAACATGAATATATCTTTAAAATATAAAATGCCACGCAGTTTCCTCAAGTTGTTGACTATTCACCAACTATCCTTCCAGTTAGATAACTGATGTGCATGTATAATGAGGTGCTTGAAACCCTATTCACCACTGGAAGGTTTTCTGAATCAGTGATAGCTTTATAAAACTTTGATGCCAAGTGGGTTTTCTTTACATCCTAATCCTTTGAAATATATGATGAGTAAATGGCTTATAGGGTGACCATATATGGTTAATAAGAATCCTTCATTGATCACACTACTCTATCCACTCAATATACTGGAGTTATCTTAGTGACAGGTATGAAGGCAACAATTCTTAGCAGTCTGTCAAAAACATTTCAGAAAGACATTTGGGTAGTGGGGAGAGAAAATGAAATGGTTTGATGATGATTCCTATATTTTAAAATTTGGTTAATGATGTTTCATTAACCAAAATGGGCTGTTTTATAGAACCCCCACCCCAGTGCATGAGTTGAACGACTTGTGACTCAGAGTGGTTGAGTGACTTGGATAAGGTCATACAGTGAATGAGTAGCCGAAGCAGATCGAGCAGCGGTGGCACCTGTGGCCCTTCCGCCCCCACCCCCCCACCGCAAACACACACACACAGTGGAGGGTGCAACAGAATCACTAGAGGAGCTTATTAAAAACACACACCCAAGACCATGTCATCAGAACCTCTTGTGGGGGTGGGGCCTGGAAGCTGTCTGCTTTAACCAGCTCCTCAAGCGATTCTGAGACACAACCAGGCTTGGCAACCATTGCTAGGCCCTGGCTATGCAAAGCGGGCCTGGGAAGCAGCATCATCAGCATCATCTGAGCTTGCCAGACATGCAGGGTGCTGGGCCTCACCCCAGACCTCCTATACCAGAATCTGCGTGTTCACAGGATCCCCTGAGGGGGATGTATGTGCAAACTGAAGTCTGAGTCACTTTGGTCTACACGACACAGAAACACGAAGCCTTTCAACAGCCTGTTCCAAGGTCAACACACTGAAAGAGACTGAAGGGGCTGGGCACAGTGGCTCTTGCCTGTAATCCCAGCAATTTGGAAGGCCAAAGCAGAAGGATCACTTGAGACCAGGAGTTCAAGACCAGCCTGGCCAACATAGCCAGACCCCACCTCTATTTTTTTTTTTTTTTTTTTTTGGAGACAGAGTTTTGCTCTTGTTGACCAGGCTGGAGTACAGTGGCGCCATCTCGGGTCACTGCAACCTCTGCCTCCTGGGTTCCAGCGATTCTCCTGCCTCAGCCTCCCGAGTAGCTGGAATTAATAGGCACCCGCCACCATGCCCAGCTAATTTTTGTATTTTTAGTAGAGACGGGGTTTCACCATGTTGGCCAGGCTGGTCTTGAACTCCTGACCTCAGGTGGTCCACTTGCCTTGGCCTCCCAAAGTGCTGGGATTACAGGTGTGAGCCACCACCTTTTTTTTTTTTTTTTTTTTTTTTAAGTGGATGTGGAGGCTGAGATTAATAATGCCTTGAGGTGAAGAGAATATGCAGACCTGGAATGAGGTAATATTAGGCCTTGATCTTGCAGGTGTCTCAGCAGTATTTCAAAATCTTGCTACCCTCTCATTCTTTTTTTGTTTGTTTGTTTTTTTGACAGAGTCTCACTCTGTCACCAGCCTAGATAGGCTGGAGTGTAGTGGCACTATCTCAGCCCACTGCAACCTCCACCTCTTGGATTCAAGTGATTCTTCTGCCTCAGCCTCCCAAGTAGCTGGGACCACAGGCATGCACCACCATGCCCAGCTAATTTTTGTGTTTTTAGTAGAAATGGAGTTTCACCATGTTGGCCAGGATGGTCTCAATCTCTTGACCTCCCAATCCATCTGCCTCGGCCTCCCAGTGTGCTGGGATTACAGGTATGAGTCACCATGCCTGGCCCCCTCTGTGATTCTTTATGGATCAGCTGGTTGAGCCTTCTCATTGTAGGTAGAAGATAATTTGATTTTTTAAAGAAATCTTAATATTTCATCACATGTACTTTGTGTCAGTCTTACTATTGCCTACATAAATGTAGACAGTTTTCTCCAAGCTGTCCTTTTCTCACATACGGAGAACATCTTTACCTTAACTTTCTAGTATTCTGATTTCTCAGAGATGCTACTGGCCTTTTATGCCCTTTAGAATAAAGGGCTGGTTTCGAAGATGACTTTTGTTGTAATGTTACTTTCAACACTGGATATATGTGAAGTGGGGGATAGACAACCTTTACCTTCGAGATGAGGTAGAAAGGAACTGATTTCTCTCTGGGAAAGTTTATTGCTTATTTTCTAGTTTTACAAGTGCTATTTGTCTATATTTTCCCCTTTAAAACTCAAAATGAGTTTTGCTTGTTCATGGTGTGGCTGCATCCAGCGTTTGGATTGGACCAGACCAGCCAATCGCTGCCCTTCCATTTTGCTGCTATGGACAGAGCCCAGATGCTTGTTGGCTGGCCTCTCCTCTCCATCTTCTAGCACTGGAAGACCATATTCAGCAGGCATGGCATCCCCAAGCCTGAAGTCATAGCTCCTAATGGAGACATTCTGGTGGGAGCAGGAAGGGAGATTCTATCACATGTCACAATGCAAAATTTAAACAGACTTGCCATTAGAGATCTCCTCCCTGTGGGTACTGTGTGGGGCCGCATCTCCCTCCTTCACCTCAACACACAGCCTTTCAATTCCCAGCTCTTACCCTGAATCTTTTGGCAGTGGGCCTAAGGCCATTGTGCTTTCTGGGCTCAACAAAGACTTGGAAGTTGGTTCAACAGTGACAGGTCTCCCAAGCCTGCCCCCTTGCAGGCACCAGTTCACCTGCCCTCGGTGGGTACTGAAGTGTGTCCACCAGGGCTATGGGGTTTGAGCTCATTCCTTCCCCATGGCTTAGGTTCAGGGCCAGTCTGATCCGTAGAAGAGACTCAGCAAACACCTGCAGCTGGAGTGCGTGAAGAGGCTGAGCCTGTTGGAGGTGAGGAAGAGAGGAGAGGCAGAGCTGTGGGGAGGGACAGCAGGGAGCAGTTGAGTCCTGACCATTAATATTTGCAACTTAGAGAAGGCAGCCACACAGTCCCCCTTGGGAGAGCCTCCAGGGAGCACTGCTGTCTAACCTGCAAAAATAGAAAAATAATTTTCTTTTCAAAAATGCCACACTACCCAATTGATTTGCTAATGGGTTCTGGCAGCCTTTGTATTAGTGTGAGCAGCCATTCAGACCACCATTGACAATGTCAAACCTATAAATTGCTCTTGTTAAAATCTGTACATCAAAATTAAATAGGCAACACCTGGTAAGCTGCCCCCCTCCCCACCCCCGCCCCACCATCGGGAAGGCCAGGAGTGCCTCTAGGTGGCCTGGGCTGTGTAGCCAGGGAACAGGCCTTCCTCCAGAATGCCCAAAGACATTCTGAAGTCTCTGGAAGAAAAGGTCGAGGGATGAGGCCAGAACCTGGAAGACTTTGGACGTGCGGCTAAATCTGACACGTAGACACATTTCTTAAAGTTTTCACCATTAAAACTCCAGAACGTTCATTTTGCTTGAAAACTCAGAGGATCTGGCCACCGTGACCTGCATTTTCTCAAGGCAATAATCAGCTAGAATGTTCCCTTTAAACAATCTCTTTACTCATCAGTTTACCAAACAATTGCTTTCCCAATCAGTCTGAGTTTAAGCTCGCTGAGTGCTAGGGTCTTAGGCTTTGGAGACAGAAAACCTTGGCTTCAAATGACGTTGGAAAGGCTGCATCCTTCCTTCAAGTGTTACTTGTGTCATCTGTAAAACGGAAACCTTGAAGTATTATGTTGATTAACGGATAGATTATCTCCAGGAACCTGCTTTGCAGGAGCTAACCAGCTTAAAGCTGTGAGCTGGGAATCTGACAGGTGTTAGGAGTAAGTGTTCTTCCTTTATTCTTGGAGAGTCCTAGTGTTTGTGCTCCCCAGGCCCCACCCAAAACTAAGCCAGTGTTTCTAACAAATAATTATTATATACATAATTATAGATTAATGATGATAATAGTTAACTGTTTTGGAGAGCCTCATATGTGCCAGACACAGTCCTCTCACATTGTGTCCATTATCTATGCTCCCCTCCTCCAGCCTGGTAACATTTGAGGTAATTATTCTCAGTTTGTTGCTAAGCGGTTAGGGCTCAGGAGGGTAAGTAACCTGCCCAAGGTCGAATACTTCGAAGAAGCCAGTGCCAAAGCATTCTGCCCCCCTTCACTGCCTCCTTCCTCCCGATGCTTGATCATCTAGAGTAAGACCATTCTCCAGGAATTGTTGGGCTCTGGAGTGACACCTGTTTCCCTGGAGCAGAAATGACACCTTTGAAGTAAAATGTTCTCAGCTCCCAGCTCCACAGGAAAAGCCTATTTGGGGGCCCATTATGGCTGTATTCTAGAAGCCGTCAACTCAGATGCTTAAATATAGCATTTCTTCAGTGCTCAGCCGCCGGCAGCAGTGAAAACATTTTGAAGGGTAAATAAATATTTATGTATGAGAGCTCTTTGTGCACAGTAAATGTTTGATTCTGTGGCCCCAATTCCCTGGGCCAAGAGTAAATTATGGAGCCCAAAAGACAGTGTGGGTGTGAATATGCATTCGGCACCTACCTTCATCCTGCAAGGCTATATATCAAGCATCTGCTACAGATGTGCCAGGCACTGGGCTCTGCAGCAGTGGTAACAGGCTATGAAGTGCTTCTCTGTGCCTGGAGACCTGTACAGTGCTTTGCACCAATTTCTCACTTAATTGCCACAGCCTTGTGAGATGCTTATCATTAGCTTCACTTTATGGAGGAGAACCAGCTGTGTGTTCCTATTTCTAAGTGATGTGTTGTATAAAGACATGGGCCAAGAATGTAATATTCTGACATATTCTCCCTTTCCCCACTAAACTGTAGGCTCATTGAGGAGTAATGGATGATCATAGTAGCTGAGATGCTGTCAAGTCCTATCTGGGTGGCGGGGCCTTTACTAAGCACTTGCTATTTCTTTGAATCCTCACAACGGCACCGATGAGATGGGCATAGTAAATTGCTCAGAAATACCTGCTAAGTCAATGCATGAACATCTCACTAATTAGCTTGCAGCCATGGGTGTGGGAGAAGCATCCATTTGGGTTATACTGACCAAGAATCTCTCTCCATGACCAAGCCCTAGTCAGGATCCTTTGAGTCCTCTTCCCAACTAGGCCTTGACTTTGGGAGTTTCATGTCTAATTTTTGCAAGAATCCTACTAAGCCTGTTTAGCTAGAATCCTCCACCCTTGATATCTGATCAAGGTCCTCATCCTCCACAATCCCCCAGGTGACGTCTGGTCTCCCTGGCCTGTCCTCAGCAAAAACCCTGTTAGGTGGCTCTAGCCAGAACCCCCCTTTACCCCTGATACTGCTTGGTCATTTTCCATCTGCTGACGCCCTCCCTGTTCTTTGGCTATAAACCTCCACCTGCCCACACTGTATTCAGATTTGAGCCCAATCTCTCTCCCCTACTGCAAAACCTCATTGCTGTGGTCCCACACCCATCGCAATGGTCCTGAATGAAAGGGTCATGAATAACTTTTATCTTTAACAAAGCTTAATCTCTGGGAAAAGTATCAGAGCAGACAGCCTCCAATTGGGACAGACCATTCGTGGGTTTGTCCACTCTCTTTGCTTCCTCTCACTTTTCCTTTCCTTACTACCCTTTGCCCTTTCTTTCTTCTTCATGGTATTTCCTGTTGCCTTTTGTTCTCTCCCTCTCTCTCTTTTTTTTAATCCCTTCGCCTTCTCCCCTATTATTTTATTTTTTATTTTTGGCATTTTCCCTTCTTCTCTGAGATTGTGGGCAAGTGTTGGAGGGGACTTCTGAGGGTGACAGGGCCGGGTGCCTGGTGCAGAATGCAGCCACTTGGGGGAAGTAATACCAGATGTGACGCTGGTGCCAACAATCAACCTGAAATGTAAACGTGAGCTGAGCTCCAGTAATAAAGTTCTTAGAGCTGGAGCACCAGGAATGCCAGAAAAGAGGAACGAGGCCTTGCTTCTTAACTCAGGATGGATCAAAATCTGGTCTTTGCATACATTTATGCCCACAACATCCCTTTTTGCGTTTTCAGAAAGGTGATCCATCTTCTCCCAAGTTTATTAGAGGTGGTTTTCCAATACCACTTATAAAATATTACAGGCGGCTCCATGATGCATGGCTTCATTTATAACCCACAGCACTTGGGAACTTTGGGGGAATATTTCTCATTAAATCTGTTTCCTAACTCTTTGGAGCTGCCTCCTACTTCCCCAAGAAACACTAGAAGATTCAAGACAGGCTTGAGCAGCCAGGCGAGGTGGGGATCCAGGGTGGTAAGCATGGATGCCAGGGATGAGGGAAGTCAGAGTGACCTTCCTACTTGGTTTCTCTGGGGTGGCACCATATATTTCTTACATCCCTAACAGCCCTGTGCATCAAAGACCTTAAATCATGGGTGTATTTATTCTGCATCTTTCTTTGGCAGAGGTCTCTCTTCTTGAGGTCTCTCTTCTTGAGACAGTTTTATAGGGATCGACAGACAGCAACAGATGAGGCTGGGCCTGGGTCAGGCTTTGGACTGCAGGAACCTCCTTCTTATAAAGAGGGTTCCCTTCTAGAAGGAGTAGGGCAGGAGCTCATTTCTTGGATTTTCCCATCCAATGCTGCAACTCCTTCTTGTTGTCAGAAGCAATATTTTTCTTACTAATAAAAATTGTTTATAGCTGGGAATCAGTTGTTGCTCTAACCAGTGTTGACGTTAAGTCACTATGCCTTAAATACTAGGCCAAGTGTCTGTAAGGGTTTCACAAGAACCTTCGTGCTTTGACCATTTGAAAGAAAATACTGGTACTAGTCTCTTACAGAATGCTGGCAGAAAAACATAGCCTGAACCCACCTCCGCCATACCAATGGCTGTTCTTGCCTGATCTTCTACCTGGGGCCAATTTTTCTCCTTGTGATTGTTATCTCCTGAGATAAAGGGACAGAACCTTATGTGTCATATTCCTTCTTCCTGCCCCCATGACTTAGATGCACTGTAAGCTAAATCTGTAAGATGCATTATGACTCACTGAAATTAAACAGAATTTGATGGGTTTTGTTTCGTTTCATTTTCTGAGACAGTCTCACTCTGTCGCCCAGGGTGGAGTGCAGTGGTGTGTAATCTTGCCTCACTGCAACCTCCACCTCCCAGGTACAAGTGATTCTCCTGCCTCAGCCCCCTGAGTAGCCGGGATTACAGGCACGTGCCACCACACACGGCTAATTTTTGTATTTTTAGTAGAGATGGGATTTCACCATGTTGCCAGGCTGGTCTCCAACTCCTGACCTCAGGTAATCCACCGGCCTTGGCCTCCCAAAATGCTGGGATTACAGGCGTGAGCCACCGTGCCTGGCCCAGGTTTGGTGTTTGTTTTTATATTATATATCGAATCGTGAAGGCTGGTATGCAACTTGTGGAATCCAACTCTGTGCTAGCCGTGAGAGGGAGATAAATCATTTATATATTGGGCGATTACACTTGCCATTTTGTTCAGTGTATGTGCAGGGTAAGCCTGAGGTAAAAATATGAATCGGCTCCTCAGACCTACTTTCACATCCTTACATGGCAATGTTTTGAGGCAGGTATTTTTTGTAAAATGGGTTTTCCCCCTCTTTATTGTGTTTTGTAACAGAAGTTCAGCAAACTATGGGCCTGGAAAACTGGACCCTAGACCAAGTCTGGCCCACAGTCTGTTTCTGTAAATAAAGTTTTATTGAAACAGAGCTCATTCATTCATACATCAATGGCTGCTTTTTTCCTACAAACAGAATTGAGTGGCAACTGAGACTGTGTATGTAGCCCACAAAGGCTAAAATATTGACTGGCCTTCTAAGAAAACGTTTCTGTACCTCTGCTTTATATATTAACAGGCACATATGACTATGCAGAGCTTGTTTCAGTCCACTGGGGCTCTTATAACAAAATATCATAGACTGGGTGACTTAGAACATCAGAAACTTACTCTTCACAGTTCTGGAGGTTAGAAGTGTAAGATCAAAGCTCCAGAGGATTTGGTGTCTGTTGAGGGTGTGTCCTGGATCATAGAAGGTGCCTTCCAGCTGCTTCCTCACATGGTGGAAGGGATGAGGCAGCTCTCTGAGGTCCCTTTTATAAGGACACAATTTCATTCATGAAGGTTCCTCCCTCATGACCTAATCACCTCCCAAACTCCCCGCCTCTAAATAGCATCACATTAGTGATTAGGCTTCTACATATGAATTTGGGTGGTGTGGGGTGGGAAATAAATATTTAAATCACAGCAGACTGTATGTATATTCAAAGCCATCCAATGCCGTGTTTTGTCAGTGGTTTAAGGAACTTTCAAGGGTAATTTTTACTAGCTGTGACCTCACCTTACACACTGGTTTCTGAATCTAAACCTAGAAAAGATTCACCTTGGCCAGTCGCGGTGGCTCACACCTGTAATCCCAGCACTTTGGGAGGCTGAGGTGGGTGGATCACTTGAGCCCAGGACTTTGAGACCATCCTGAGTAACATAGTGAGACCCCATTTCTACCAAAAATTAGCTGGGTGTGGTGGCATGTGCCTGTTGTCCCAGCTACTCAGGAGGCTGAGGTGGGAGAATCACCTGAGCCCAGGAAGTTGAGGCTGCAGTGAGCCATAATCTCACGCCACCGCACTCCAGCCTCGGCGACAGAGCAAGCCCCTGCCTAAAAAAAAAAAAAATTACCGTGATATATTTGACTGTTGTTCTTTGGGTCTTTTGCCTACACTGGTCAGCTGTTTCTGGCCTTGTGTATCTAGTCACAGCACATGCTTTTGAAAGATTCTGAAAGGAATCTTTCTCTGGAGGGTAATTTCTCTGGAGGATGGACTGGCTATAATAAGAGCAAAACCATCTCTGTATGTTCCCAGGACTGAGGTTTCATGGAACCACATGTGTATGACATACTACAGATAGGAACTTATGGAGACCCCAGTTGCTTTGAATTTCTCATGGTTTCATTCCTCCTGGACTGTCTGCGAAGATGGCGAACAGTCCCCATAACTGCAGGGATTCTTTGTGGCCCATGCTCAGTGACACTTACTGGAAGAGAAGCTTAGCTTAACCAAATCCAGTCAGGTTTGCCTGGAGATAAGAGCCTCGGAACACCCGCAGGTGAAACTCCGTTCACCCCACAGGTCAGCTTGTTCAGGGGTGTGCTGTCCTGACTGTTAGAGTCCGCAGACACGCTCATTAAAAATACAGATGCTCACATGCCCCAGGAAGTTCTGATCCTGGAGAGGTGGGGTGGGCATGGGACTCTGTGTTTTTAATGAGCTCTGCAGAAGAGCCTGAAGGACAGCCAGGTGTGGGAACTGCTCAGCTGGTCCACACTCCTCCCTTCATAGCTCGGGAAGACAGACCCAAAGCTGACCCAGCAAATGACCAGCCAGGACCAAATCCCAGGCCCCGACAATTAGTCCCCACCAATGGTTTCCAAACCCACTTGAGCAGAGCCCTGTGGCGCTCACAGATGCCTTTGACACTATCCTGGGTGAGAGAATGATAACCCGGGGGCAGCCCTAATAACAGAGTTCTGGCCTTCTTCATGATTAATCAGAATCCGTGTATATGCTTCAAATACTAGGGTCACATTAGACTTCGTTCCTAGCGCAAGAGCTGGTGAGACAAACATCTGCTAATTGGGGGGAAAAAAAAACAATTGAAATTCTCAGCCCTGCATCCTGCAGTGTAATCAATCCACCAAAGCTCCCTTTTCTTAAAAATCTCCAGAAAGGGAAAATTCCACCACTTACACCTGCCTCGGAAGGACCTGCAAAGTGCCTCCGAACCTCACGATCGTTTCGCTCAGGTACTGAGAGGGAGCTGCTACCTGCAGCCTCACATCCGTCTGCAGCCCCCTCAGGCTCTGGCTCTGTTCTCTGTACGTACCTAAATCACATCACACCTAAACATGGCCTGTTCCAATGGAGCCTCTTCCTTCGCTGAGTCTCCTCTGAACCCAGAAATCCACAGCCCCCGTTTGATGTGCCAGTGCCCTTCTGTTGCCATGATTATTAATAGTGGGCAAGCACCCACTGTGCGCCAGGCAGGGCATCAGGCCCTGGACAAGGCAGGGGTGTTGCTGGGGCGGCATGTCAGGTCCGGCAGAGAAGGGAAAGGGTGGCACACAGTCATCCACTGCCCTTCCTGTGGGCGGCAGTTTTCAGGATAATAATAATAAAAACTACTTGGCCAGGCATGGTGGCTCATGCCTGTAATCCCAGCACTTTTGGAGGCTGAGGTGGGCGGATCACTTGAGGTCAGGGGTGTGAGACCAGGCTGGCCAACATGGCGAGACCCCCATCTCTACTAAAAATACAAAAATTAGCCAGGTGTGTTGGCACATGCCTATAATCCCAGCTACTTAGGAGGCTAAGGCAGGAGAATCTTGAACCCAGAAGACAGAGGTTGCAGTGAGCTGAGATTGAGATTGCACCACTGCACTCCAGCCTGGGTGACATAGCAAGACTCCATCTCAAAAAAAAAAGCGGCTTGTAAAAAAAAAAAAGAAAGAAAAAGAAAAAAAAAAAAAACTACCTTTCAGGCTCTCCTTCCCCATTATTGCCCCACTGCCCAGTCGTTGGGTCTGCATCCAGCGTCACGCCCTACATGTGGGGCACATTCTTCCAGGAGGATTCCACCAAGCCAGCTCGGCGTATGAAGAACCGGGCCCCCACTTTTCACACTGGCAGCCCTGGTGCCTCTGTCAGCCAGGACCCAGGTGGCCCTGCCCCTAACCTGGGCACAGCTGTGGGACAGAAATGCTCAAGGCCCACCATCCCCGCCTGTTTTTTTCTTCCTATGCCTCCTTTTTGTGCCACAGTCCCATTTCACCATCTCTGCACTGCCACCTCCTGGCCAAAGAGAGTAGTGAACAGGGGCCTGTGGGAGTGGAACCCAGGTACCAGGGCGGCAGAAGGCAGCTCTCCCTGCAGCTCCCTAGGGACCCAGGGAACATCCCAGAGTGCAGTCTGCGGAGATGACACCCACAGGCCATGGAAAGGTGATGGGCAGCATTGGCCCAAATGTTCCCCCAGAAAATGTCCCCCAGCAGAGGCAAGCATCTGTTTTCTGTCTTGCTGCATTTCTTTCTGCTTTTTAGTTTATATTGCCCTTAGTTTCTGTTTAGATGTTTAAATACTTGCGTATTTGTGTGTGTGTGTGTGTGTGTGTGTGTGTGTGTGTGTGTGTGTGTAGGGTCTAATTCCTTATGTGCAGTGTATGTTCCTTACTTCCATAGACAATACTGACTCTCTCGTGCAGATCAAAACAAAGGGGACACCACGATATATTGAAACTAGAAAATGCTAGTGTGAGACATAATAGTAAAAATAACAATACACCCACGTACATTCACCATTTAATTGTGAAATCTTTTCTCTTTGAAAAAAGGACTGAGCTAATTTTTAGTTCCAGAAACCTGTTCTCTGTCATCAGATGGAGCTGATAAAAGGCTCTGCAAATGGAGAGATGTTCGAAGGGGAGGGGAGCGGCTCTGTGTTCCAGTAGGTCAAGTTGGAGACACCCTTTCTAAACCCCGGAGTAACTGAGCAAAGAGTAGGGAAGGGGTGAGAATGAGGGATGAGGGCCAGGCTAGGGGCTGAGTGTGTGTCCGGTGTTGAAAGACCCCAGGCAGGCTGCAGAGGGGATTGTGGACCCACAAGCCCTCAGATGCCTGTCCTCTGATGATTCGGGGCCTGTGCTTGCAAATCAGCCCGGAAACCTGCAGAAGATGCTGGAGCCAGGCAGTCCCTGCCATCACCAAGCCTCTCCCCTGGATGTCACTGTTGTGCTGTGCGAATGAGGCTGGGGAACACTATGGGACCATGAGAATCCCTCCCTAAAAGCAGCTGCCCCTTGGGGCTGGGGGAGGCACAGTAGGAAAAGGCAGGGCCCAGACTGTCTGCAGGCATTTGGGAAGTTGGGGCCCAGTGTCCCCAGCCCAATGGTGCTGCCCCATGGTCGCATCTGTGGGTGATACTAAGGCTCTCTGGTCCTGTAGGTCCTGCAGACAGGACTGATTCTCTATTACAAAGAGGCTGGGGAGGCTGAGAGGACTGGGGTCGACTGAGTCCCCTCTCTTGGTCTCTCAGGCCCTTGGACAGGTTCTTAAATCAGCAGCCATAAGAAAGAGCTAAAGGGTCAACGTGTGTAGTGATTACAAGCACAGACAGAAGTCTCGATCCCAGCCTCCTTGAAAACCATCCAGGTAAACTCAGGGAAATGGTTTCATCTCAGAGCCTCATTGTTACCACCCACATTTGACATGACTCCCTCATAGCATTGTGGTAAAAATTAAATAGAATACAGCACATAAAACTTAGTATGTAGAGTGCGGCTATTATTGTAACAAGGAATTTAGAAACAGCACTCGAAGAACTTCCCAAGTCCATAGCCTGGGAGGAAAATCTTGTTTCTAATCCAATCATGACATTAAGCACAAGCCCAAAGATTAGAACAAATCAAGAGATATTTGGCCCAGGCCTAATGGAACCAATGCCCTCTTTTCTTTGTACATGGTTTTGGGTTTCCCTAAGATGCTGGCTGCCTCTTCACAGAGCCACATATGCATGCGTTTTGTTGCACGTGTTGGGAGGAGGAAGCACCGGAGTTTAGCCCTAAAGCAGTCGGGATTGTTTTCTCTCTCTCAGTGTTGATATATCTGGGATAACTGAAAGCAGACTTAGAACATATTAAAAGTATAGCATGTGGAGAGGGCTCCAGGCAGAGACACAGAACCTCTGTGGAGATGCCAGACCAGAATGTGTGATCATCTCTCTTGCCTTAAGACTGCATTCTGGGCCAGGTGTGGTGGCTCATGCCTGTAATCCTGGCACTTTGGGAGGCTGAGGTGGGCAGATCATGAGGTCAGGAGTTCAAGACCAGCCTGGCCAACATGGTGAAACCTTGTCTCTACTAAAAATACAAAAATTAGCCAGGCATGGTGGCGCATGCCTGTAGTCCCAGCTACTTGGGAAGCTGAGGCAGGAGAGTCACTTGAGTCTGGGAGGTGGAGGTTGCAGTGAGCATCGTGCCACTGCACATCAGCTTGGGCAACAGAGTAAGACTTTGTCTCAAAAAAAAAAAAAAAAAGTGGATACCAATCAAGAAGCTTTTGATCTCCCTTTGGTTTTCTTCTCTGAAATGTAATTTTGCATAGTCAGTCATTAAAGCAACTCCCTGATATGTGTCAGTGTGATGTGACTTTGGGGGGCATGAGCTAGCAGGGTCCCATTCCCTTTCCAGAAGTTGAGTGTCAGTGTTGCCGATCTGCTGAGCTGAACAGGTACCACCCTGGGGCCTCTCCTTCCCTCCTTCCTCTTCCTTTCCTCGGGTGTCACAGGGCTGTCTCAGTTGGGGTCCTGATACTCATGTCTATTTCATCAACAACCTGTGGACAACTGGAGGGACAGACCCTTCGCAAAGTTGGCATGGGTTTATCGAATGAGGCCACTGCTCTCACCTCCGAGTGAGTTAGGGATACAACTGGAGGGACAGACCCTTCGCAAGGTTGGCGTGGGTTTATCGAATGGGGCCACTGCTGTCACCTCCGAGTGAGTTAGGGATACAACTGGAGGGACAGACCCTTCGCAAGGTTGACGTGGGTTTATCGAATGGGCCACTGCTCTCACCTCCGAGTAAGTTAGGGATGCAACTGAGAGGCCCATTTGATATTAAAGAGCCATCAAGTCACTGTACAAAGTAGCTTAGGGGATGGCAAGCCCAGACTTGCTCATGACTTTCACCCATAGACAATGGAGAAACTGGGAGGTGGAAGGTACCCTTTTAGTTTTGTTATACAGTTGAATTTTCTGTTTTTAGGGAACACTTTGGGCATCTTAACTCCGTATTTACTGACTCAACCTATACTTCCTCTTTCAGGTCATTTTTTTGGGACTACTACCCTAAAAGTGGCATGGTGTCTTTGACGTAGGGTAATAGGGACAGCAGAGGCAAGTATGGCATGCTTCCGTGGAGGAAAGGTAAATTGGAAAATGAGAAGGGAAGCAGTGCCCAAGCAGCTGCAAAATTGTTCAAAACCATTTTCTCAACTGGGTTAATTGTTCTTCCCCATGGTGCAGAGATACCTATGCCTTCAGAAGTCTACATTTCTTGATTGCAAGGAGCAGCCTATTAAGAGAGACAGATAGTCTACCAGGAATGGCTGACTCTCCACCTCTCTTCCCTTTCTGTCTCTCACTTCTCCCCTGCTAACACCCTGCCCCACTAGACAGAGCTGTCTGACTCTCCTCACCAGTTGGCATTAGCTTTATCATTGGAAAGGCTTGTCAGCGATAGGAGGGGTGGGCAGACTCAAACCAGCTCTGCTTGAAGAGTAAGAATAATTACAAAATCTCAGGCCATTATCCAATTACTTTGACATGTGGCCATTCTAGGGAGTTCTAACTGGATTAAGTTCATTATAAAAAGATTAGTCCTAGGATGGGGACTGTGTATAACAAAGTGAACCTTCAGAATGTGCGCTGCTGGGCCACCAAGGACTGTGGGGGTAAAACCGAGTGAATGGCTTTGTTTATTGAATTACTGCTTAGGGATTCACCAAGGATGGAGTTTGTGGCTTAAAGCAACTGTCAGCAGTTTCCTGTTTGTTTTCCTTTTTTCAACACTATTCTTCAATGCCATTGTAGTTATTGTCAAAGCACTAATTCAAGGTGTTTGTCCCTAATGTTCTGTGTGAGCATGGAGGTGAGATTATTGATCAAAATGGATCTGAGACACAGGGAGCTCATATATTATTCATAAACTGTGTATATGTGCACATATAGAGAGAGCGTGTGTTCACTCATATAATACCTTGCATTTGCATAATGCTTCCTAGCTTTACAAAGCACTTGCGCATTTCTCATTTGACCTACACAGCAATGCTTTGGGATAAATAGGCATTATCATACTGATTTTACAGATAATGAAACTGAGACTTAGAGAAGCTAATCTAGGGTCACCCAGCTAGATTGTCCCAGAACTGAGATTATTACTCAAATTTGCTATTCCTCTCCTAGCATGAATCCAGTTTGCACATATATTTTAAACACAAAGTATGTTCAGCTCATGGCAGTTGACTATTTGGATTCACCAGCTGGTTGAGATCAGTTTTCTTTCTCTATTCCCTATGAGAATTGGTATCAGATACCAGTTTTGAACAACTAATTTAGTTGCTAAGGACATTTTTCTCCTTCTTCTTGAGCTCAGGAAAATTTTACATGTAGACAACACCATGGAACTGTTCTCTGGAAGTTATTCAAAACCCTTCTTCTGGTGTATTCACTACAGTTTGTCCTGCTTTAGGAAAACTGATCATTTCATCTTCCTAGAATAAGAGCCCCAGCTCCTTTTAGAATCCTGGGATTAGGGACATGGATATTGGTGTCAGTGGAAAGATGTAAATTACCAATCAATCTTTTATATTAATACTTTATCTTAGCACCTTACTTTCTTGGGCCTCAAACTCCCCCTGGGTGAACTTGTAAGAATTAAAACTCTAAATAGATAAATCTGAGCTCTAAATGTTTGCTAGGATCAGCAGTGCCTCAACTTCCTCCCCTTAGCCCATTGCAGACATTGTTAATGGATCATCACACACTTTCCTACTTAGCCTAGGCTTGGACTTCCGCAGCATCTCAAAACAAATTGCCAAGCAGCCATCAAGAGTCAGAAATTGGCTAGTAAGATGGTCTCTGTTTACCATTCTGATCCTAGGCTCTGGTCACCCTCCACAAACTCCAGAGGCCTTGAAAGGCAAAACCAGACCAGCCAATGTCTAATGCCATCTTTATGGCCCATTTGGTGATCAGCAATTCAAGATACCAGGAAAGGCCAAGGGGAATGTGGAATGATTTAAAAGGCTTTAGATTTAGTAAGTGTATATAGTCATAGTATAGTTACAGTAAAGTTTAGGCCAGATGCCAATTTGCTAAAACAGAGAGGTTTCTGCGTAAGCAGAAATCTAGAATGCTGTAGACTAATGATTCCGTCTACCCCTCTTCCCCAGAAAGAAATGGGCATAGATACATTTTGCACAAATTTTTACTTCTTAAAGAATATCTAGCTTGTAGAACAAGGTTAAAGACAATATCTACTGTTGAAGTATAGTCGAGATTCTCATTTGCAAATAATGGAACGCTAATTCAAAATGGCTTTTTTAATAAAGAAAGGAAACTTGCTCATAAAACTAAAAATTCGAGGACTCCAGGCAAGGCTGGATCTAGTGGCTCAATAATGTCACTGAGACTGTTTTTACATGGTGGCTCCCAGCATTTTCATTTACCCTCTTCAGCATGAAGTTTGGCAGATAAAGGAGCTTCTTTTTCTAATAGTTCCTATAAAGGTTCTGGAGCTTATTCTTATTGGCCCAGCTTGGTCATTTGCCCATCCCTGAACAAGTCACTGCTTCTGGGGGATGTACTGTTCGGATTGGCCAGGCCTGGGTCATGTGACCTCCCTGGAGACTAGCCTGACCCCACTCCTCCCTTTCATCCCAAACAGCAACACTGAAAAAGATGCAGATGTGGTGGCCGGAGGAAAGGTGACAGCCTCTCAGTTGGCTCCTTGCTGTGTCCCAGGCCCAGTGCTGGGTGCTGAAAGGGGATATTACGGATGGGTCCAAAGCTTAACAGTCTGTAGACCTCTTTCATGTAAATAATTTTATTTGACCCTGACAAACACCATGAGGTGTAGGAATTTTATTATCATGACTATACAGATGAGGAATGTTATGTTCAGAGGGTCTCTGAAATTCGCTCAAATAGACCTGGTGCTTAACCTTCCTTTCGTCTAACTCCAGATTCTGTACCCTTTCCGTGAGCCTTTTATCATGACCTGTGAGAATTTTAAGGTGCAGACTTTAATTTCCTCTTTCAGTTACCTGAAAGGGCAAGTCAGAGGCTGGATTTCCACTTCTCCACTTTGGAACAAGTCTTGAACCCCAAATGTATGATAAGGAGAATTGTATCCCCTGCTGCTCTTCAATACTTAGGTACAGTGCAGAAATAATACCAGCAATAGTTCCTTGAACATGTACTATGTGCCAGGCACAAGCTAAGAACTTTACAAAGTGTGTCCCCTTTCATACTAAAAACAACCCTATGAAATAGTGTGTTTTACCCCATTAGATGCTGAGAAAAGGAGGTGTGGGAAGGATGAGATGACCTAAGGTAGGGAGTATATAGAGCCAGAGTTTGAACTCAGCTCTGCCTTCGATTCTGCTGTTCTTCCTGCCGAGAGATGGATGGCCCTAATATCTTTGATTTCAGCCACAGACCAATTAGAATTCAATAGAATGCTGGGTAGACAGGAGATAAGAAAGTCATCAATCCCAAACTTTGTGGAAGCCCCTCAAAAAGTGGAAGAAAATTAAATTTTAGACAAACTGGTGGTGATTTAAGAGGCCTCGAAATTAAATAAGGACAAACAAATAAGCTACAGGTTAAAACAGAAATATTGCCTTTCAAAGGTTTCAAAAGTTAAAATTGACTAGGTTTTCATTGTCCAAGTCCTGTGGCCTGGTTTGCTTTTATCCAAGAGCCTTACGTTTCCCTTGCTTCTGTAACTCAGGAATGACAACAGTCCTGGGGGATCCTGAGTGGTTGCATCTGGAGAAATGGGCAGGCCAGCCGGATCTTCACTTCAACACAGCGCGCACCCTCCTCCTGGAAACCCTGTCCTTTGCCACGTCTGGTTGCTGCAGATTGGCATTTTCACATTGGTTATGGTTTTCAGGGTATATACATCTCATGACAACACTGGCAGCTTTCAATTTATTAGGCACATTAGCAAATAAAGCTGTCCTGAAAAGCCCAGATTTGATATCTGGAAGATTCATTTCAGGACTGATTTAATGCAACCTGCATAGTACTTTATTTCACATCTCCAAGTTGGGACTAAATCATCCTTGTCTTGTTGATACCCATAATACGATGGTTGGTATTTGCAAAATAGACCAGGCTATAAAAGAATCTGAAGACTCTAGTTGCTCTAAATGTTTTTTTACTTTAAAAAAATGATAAAGATACTTTATAATTTGATGTGTCTAGGAGATAGAGTTTTTTTTTTTTTTTCTTCTTTGCTCTCAGCTATGTCATTTGAATAGAAATAATAGGAAGTATGTTCAGAGGTGTGGTTCTTCTTAACTGTTGATTTGCTGCTATGGGGAATCACCTTCTTTCTCTGGAATCACCGCTCTGCACAAAGAACTAGTGACATCTGGCATTCAATATGACAAACTATAGAAGCACCATCCAGAAACAGTCCATCATTTCAGTATACTTGTTCTTAAGCCCTGGGCTGCTATCATACTTTTTCAAGATGAAGACTTGAACAGAGCAAACCTGTTATTACCAAACCAGCTAATGGCACTTACCAAGGGCTATTACCCTCTGTTAGCATTTATCACCCGCATCTCATTTGACACTTATCATTTATTGCCTGACAGTTTTATTTATCTTTTATTTTATCCTCCCCCACTGTATTACCATCTGCTGAAAGCCTGGGCCCTAGAGTTAGCCCAGTTAATTCAATCCCATCTCTGCTACTTACTACCTAGGTAACCACAGCTATATAACTTATCTGCTAATCTCAGTTGGCTCATTTTTAAAACAGGGAAAAAAATAGAATAATAGGATTAAATTAAGTAACATATACAAAATCTTTAACACAGTGCCAGGTACATGGAAAGTGTTCAATAACATGGTAGCCA
This sequence comes from Piliocolobus tephrosceles, assembly GCF_002776525.5. Lineage (NCBI taxonomy): Eukaryota > Metazoa > Chordata > Mammalia > Primates > Cercopithecidae > Piliocolobus > Piliocolobus tephrosceles. The sequence goes on from NC_045437.1 coordinate 121,552,812, forward strand.
CTGGTATTATGATTAAGACAAGGATAATAACACTGATAGCATAAAATGTGGTCTTAAATGTTACTTTCCAATTTGTGTACCAAAGTCCCTTGCATAAAAGCAGATAATGCGCATCTGTGGAAAGTCTTGATTGTAGAGCGTCTATGAAAAAGAGCCATTTGTTTGCATTTTAAGATTATGTACATCTGAAAGTGAACTTGTGACCAGTCAAGGTGCTTAAGGAAGCTTATTTTATAGGAGAACTCTTAAAGTTGCTGAATGTGTTGGCAATGCTTGGTTTTTCTAGAAACTTGTCTTCCTCTATCTTGTTTGCATTATTAAGTTGCTTAGCCAAGCCTTCCTTTATAGAATCTACTTAGATAATCTTAAGCCTTTCTGAGTTAGCAAAAATTCCAAATTTCTGAAGTGTGAGAACCTGTAAGTTTTGCTGTACTTGTGGGATCTATTATGCTCACCAGACAGCAGTTCTAGCCGGAATTCCTTATCCAGTATGCATCTGTGCTCTTCCCTATTACCTGTTATAATGTAATGATTCAGAGGCCTGATGATGCTGGCTTCCCTTGTAAAATGTGCCCAAGCCCAGCAGTGATACCTGAAGGCCTCTTCTCATCAATCATAGCACTGACCCGTAGCCCGGCTACCTAAGTTGCCCAGGGGGTTTGTATTTGACCTGGTGCTGCTTTGTCTGCATTGGTTGTCTTTTAGTCTGTGTTTCCAGTTCCTCGCATGCTTCTGCCGAGGCGCCCGTTCCTTTGCTGCCTACAGGGTTTTTTGTACCCGTTGATGAGATTTTTCCATATCACTGTCCTGCAGTGGATCTGTAACTCTATCATGCCTTCCACTGTGAACAAGTATCTCTGCCTTCCAAATCAGGGTAGATCTCTATATAATCATTGTATAGGCTGGGCACAGTGGCTCACAACCATAATCCTAGCACTTTGGGAGGCTGAGGCGGGCAGATCACGAGAGCAGGAGTTTGAGACCTGCCTGGTCAGTATGGTGAAACCCTGTCTCTACTAAAAATAGAAAAATTAGCCAGGCATGGTGATGCACACCTGTAGTCCCAGCTACTGGGGAGGCTGAGGCAGGAGAATCGCTTGAACCCAGGAGGCGGAGGTTGCAGTGAGCTGAGATCAGGGCATTGCATTCCAGCCTGGGTGACAGAGTGAGACTCTGTCTCAAAAAAATAATAATCATCACCGTATAGAGAAAAGGATAAGGCAGAGGGGAAGGAGATTCAAAATAAAATCACTGTATCTAAATACCTTGAATTTATACTCTTATAAACCACAATACCCATGTATCAGTATTTGTTCTAGAAAGCAACAGTATCATCATTGGCCACTGTTGCAACCGTACAATCAGGCAAGGATATATTTGTCACTTTCTCAGTACCAGCCAATATGCTAGGCACTTTCTATATATTTCTTTCCTATTTCCTGTTTAAATGCTACTTTCTCGCACACACTGATGTCTGCTATTAGAATCAAACATTCTCTGTGAAAGTTAGAGATCTATCCATATCATTAAAATCTATCCATAGAATAGCACCTAAATGCCGGCAGGATTTTTTTTGGTGAGGATGGATGTTTATTTGCCTAGTATTTAGCCAGAATATGTTCTTTGCCTCATATTCTGTCATCATGGGCAAAACACAGCAAATGTTATGTATCAGAAGAAGTTCACCCTTCCTCCAAGTAGTTTACTCCCACCTGTCAGAAAATTGTTGTGATATATTGGTATGTTAGAACAAGATTTATTGCCGTATTCTGAGGAAAAGGGAATGTAATAAATATTCAGATCCACAGTATCTACCATGTGGATGGAGCCCCTAGATTTATGACTGCATTGTATACTTGCATTCTGGAAGTCAGAAGTTGCACCTAAGGTATTTCTGATCAGAAACTTTAGCGTGAATCTGAGGGTTTGCTTTGGGAAAAAAAAATACTCATAATGATTATAATTATTATCGTTTATTAGGGTCTTTTCTTTGCCAGGTGCTGTGCTAGACACCATTCTTTATTCTAGTCCTTAAAAATATACAGGGTAGCTGTTAAGATTCCCATTATTCAGAAAAGAAAACAGGTGCATGGAGAGCTATGTGGCTCACCAGCAGTCATGCAGCGAATGGGTGGCCGACTCATTCGGGATCCTCACCCAGGTCTGTGATGCCCTCTACCACCATCCTAGTTGCCTCCAGGTTCGCAGGCTCAGACAATGCCAGGCCTCCCATTCGGCTGCACAAGGCCAATGCCATCTAGATCCAACTCCCCCTTACTCCAACCCCTTATCTGATCTCCCTAGTTGACTGGACCTGCTAGGTGTATACTCAGTCCACTTCACCTCTGCCTCTCTGCCACCCTCCAAGGCCAGGCTGCCACCACCTTTTGCCTGGACTGCTCCCTCCTCAATGTTCTCTCCTTACTCACTCACTCTTCTCCTTGTTCAATTCATTTCCCACATTTTGGAATGTCTCTCTTCCAAAATGCGTGTTTGATCCCTCACTCCCCTGCTCACAACACTTTAAGGGTGTTCCCTTCTCTTAGGGTAGAAATGATAATGAAAGTCCTCCCACATGGCCTTACAGGGCCCTGGGTGATTTGACCCCAGCACTCACCCCTTGGCCTCTGTGCTCTGGGTGCACTGACCTTCTCCCTCCCCCTTCAGTATGCTAGACTCCTTCCGACTCCAAGGCTTCATATGAGCTTTTCCCCACAACTTAACCTGGTTGAGTCCCCAACCAGCGAATTCTTCCAGCGCCAGCTCAGGTGTCGCTTCCTTCAAGAAGCCTTCTCTGATTGCATCCTTGCTCCCATATATACTGCCTTGTGTGATAAACTCACTTTCATTGCACTAAGTCCAGCTATAGTTAACAAGCTATTTGTACAGTTGTTTAACCTCTAAGTACATCCCGCAAAGTAGAAGCTCCAGGACAGCAGGGATTACACTTAAATCTTTACCATGGTAGCCCCAGTTCCTGGGGTGAGACAAGCACCTAGTAGGTGCTCATTGAGTATGTATTCGTTGATTAAATGACTGAATGATTCCAGTGCCCCTCCCTTCGCTGAACACCAACCACCCTGTATCCATTAAGGGTCAGTATTAGCATGTCACCCAGTCTGGGAACAGGCCAGTACAGGAAGTCACCAGATATGGAAAGCTGCTCTGCTTGTTATTCCAGCATAATGTCAGCTGCTTTTATCATTCATTTTCTCCCTTCTGGGGAGATTCATTCTTTCTCAGTGGTCACTGTAGCTTGGGAGGTCTTTCACTGGTCACTTGCTCTAAGAGGAAAAGCTGCCTGGAGCGGTGGCTCACACCTGTAATCCCAGCACTTTGGGAGGCCTAGGCGGGTGGATCACAAGGTCAGGAGTTCGAGACCAGACTGACCAACATGGTGAAACTCCATCTCCACTAAAAATACAAAAATTAGCCAGGTGTGGTGGTGTGTGCATGTAATCCCAGCTACTCAGGAGGCTGAGGCAGAAGAATTGCTTGAACCCAGGAGGCAAAGGTTGCAGTGGGCCGAGATTGCATCATTGAATTCCAGCCCAGGTGACAGAACGAGACTCCGTCTCAAAAAAAAAAAAAAAAAAAAAAAAAGGGAAAAACCGTCGTGGCCCAGGAAGGCACGTGAATGAGCTGGTGCAGCGTTTGGTCTTGGCCTAATGGATGTTGATTTCCTGTCTAGAAATAATGGGATCCAAGTACCTTAATGCCATGAGCCAACTTTGGTTAGAATCTCTTTGTTCATTTCACTAATTTCACATCCACGTGATTCTCCCTAGGCTAGCAGCCCTAATTGTGCAGAGGAAACTAATTACAACTATGGGATTTCAGAGCCTTTATTTGGTATGCCAGGTTCATTGCATTGTTTGAAATTTGCTTTCAGTCTGATGCATTTTTTCAGTTGCCAGACAAATATAAACATTTGCTTCTTTAATGTTTGCCATCTTAGAAAGAATATTCTTCAAACAAAAATCAGACACAAATACAAAGGATGTTGCTCAAAGAAACCGTACCACAGTTGTCTGTGGGCATGGTGATGGGATTGTTCTGAATTTCTCCAGAGCCCTAAGAGCTTAGAACAGAATGTCATGATTTGTGCTGAAGCTTTCTTTTCTTCCTACTCATTGTAATCCTATATATCCCTATTTATGAAAACACCATGAAAGCTGAAATGCATTCAAACTTTCCTTTTGGCCAGGAGTTAGAGGCATGTGTAGATCCAACAGACTTTTCCACTTAAAAGGATCATTTCATCAGTGTGGCATCATGACCTAAGAATGGTCAATCCATTAATACTTATTGGGGTGCTATGGTATAATTAAAGGAATGAATTAACACACTGAAACAACAGAATGGAGGCTGCACTCCCTGACTTTGAAGAAGGTACTCTCTGATTGTAGAGATAAGATGGAATCCGGAGCTGACCACAGTAGGACAAATCATCCCTGCAGGCTGATGAAGTCAGGGAAGGCTTCCTGGAGGGGATGTGGCCAGAGGCCCTCAATGCACAGTGTAGTGGTTCAGACTTTAGGAACTAGAGGGAGAAGATGAATCCCAATTCACCACATTTTAGAGTGAGCCCTTACACAAGTTAGTTACCCTCTCTGAGTCTCAACTTCTCATCTGAAAAATGAGGGCAATACCTCTTTAATAGGGTTATTCTTCTTTTTTGTTGCTGAGTTTTTTCTTTTTGTTTTTGTTTTGTTTTGTTTTGTTTTGTTGTTTTGAGATGGAGTCTTGCTCTGTCGCCCAGGCTAGAGTGCAGTGGTGCGATGTCAGCTCCCTACAACCTCTGCCTCCCGGGTTCACGCCATTCTCCTGCCTCAGCCTCCTGACTAGCTGGGATTACAGGTGCATGCCACCACACCCGGCTAATTTTTGTATTTTTTTTTTTAGTAGAGATGAGGTTTCACCATGTTGTCCAGGCTGGTCTCAAACTTCTGACCTTGTGATCCGCCCGCCTCGGCCTCCCAAAGTGCTGGAATTACAGGTGTGAGCCACCGCGCCCGGCCTTGTTGTTTTGTTTTTAAAGATATGTGAGGTAACATACATAAAGCATTTAACATAATGCCTGACCCGCAGTAAGTGCTCAAGAATAGCCAGCGTGCATTGTTGTTTTAATTCCCAAAATAGACTCTGTCTTGCCTCCAGACCTTTGCACAAGTGCTCCTCTATCCTACAGCACTCCTCCCCAGTCTCAGAGGCTGCCTTTGCTCTTCTTTTGGGATTGAACTTGCATGTCAGTTCTAGTAGGAAGGCTGCTGTGATCCTGTGTGCTCCCACAGCCGCGTACGTTTCCCATCATCTTGTGGTATCAGCCTGTCTCTCCCACCAGCCTGACATCCACAGAAGGCAAACACTGTGAGATTGTCCTCTGTTTCTTCCCACAATGCAGTCAGTAATTATCAGTAGAATTAATGAATGAGTAAATGAATTAGCAATTTTTCTCTCATAATTCCACTCCCTGCAGAGAAAATGTGAATCATTGACTGGATCGTTTAAAGACTGGCTATTTAAGTAGAACCTCAGCCAGCAAGGAGGAAAGCCAGGCTTGGGTGGCTCAAAATCATCAGGCTGTTGAGCTCTCCAGCCTCTTCCCTCAGGCAGAAGCTTCCCGTAGGTTAATTATTCCTTTTGGGAGTTGTTGGCAGGTGATTACTGCTGTGCCATCTACCAGGAGGGCTCTCGCTCTTTGGCAAATGGATCTCTTTAGAGGACAATAAAGCTGAAATCCTGGTGGGCTTCCAGGAAGCAGGTGGAGCCCATCACTCCCTAAGGAACACTGCAGTTTGTGTACTTGTCACAACTCCAGAGCCACTACTGCCTATTAGAGCAGAGTGCAAGCTCTCAGTCAGAAAGGGAGGAACTGAGCACTCAGCACCAGCTTAGTACCCTGCTCAAGAATAATAAATGAAGGGTGACCTCCTCCTTGCCCCTCCGCATTCCATGGGTCACTCAGCCCTTCCTAGCCAGATTCCTCCTCTTAAATCATCTGTTACCACATCACTCTTGTGCTGAAGACCTTCTTTTCCTTTATCGCTTATTCAATAAAAATCCAAACTCTCCTGTTGGCCTTTGATGACCTCCAGGGTCTCACCCAAGATTATCCTTGTTTTCTCTCCAACCCTTTATTCACGTCAGTGCTTCAGAGCTAGACACTAGACTCAAGTTCTGGCTCCAGCACTTACTAACCATGCTTTTAGGAGAAAGTACCCACCTCTTTGGAGCCTCAATTTCCTCATACCTAAAAAGGGAATCACAGTTCTTACCTCCTCTGGCTGTTTTTGTTTGTTTGTTTTGAGTCAGAGTCTTGCTCTGTCGCCAGGCTGGAGTGCAGTGGTGTGATCTTAGCTCACTGCAACCTCTGCCTCCCGGGTTCAAGCAGTTCCCCTGCCTCAGCCACCTGAATAACTGGGACTACAGGCGCACACCACTATGCCCAGCTAATTTTTGTATTTTAGTAGAGATGGGGTTTCACCATGTTGGCTAGGATGGTCTCGATCCCCTGAGCTCATGATCCACCCACCTCGACCTCCCAAAGTGCCGGGATTATAGGCGTGAGCCACCGTGCCTGGCCTCCTCTAGCTGTTTTAAGAATTAGCAATGAAATACTATCTCACACCAGTTAGAATGGCAATCATTAAAAAGTCAGGAAACAACAGGTGCTGGAGAGGATGTGGAGATATAGGAACACTTTTACACTGTTGGTGGGACTGTAAACTAGTTCAACCATTGTGGAAAACAGTGTGGTGATTCCTCAAGGATCTAGAACTAGAAATACCATTTGACCCAGCCATCCCAATCCTGGGGATATACCTAAAGGATTATAAGTCATGCTGCTATAAAGACACATGCACATGTATGTTTATTGCAACACTATTCACAATAGCAAAAACTTGGAATCAACCCAAATGTCCGTCAGTGACAGACTGGATTAAGAAAATGTGGCACATATACACCATGGAATACTATGCAGCCATATAAAAGGATGAGTTTGTGTCCTTTGGAGGGACATGGATGCAGCTGGAAACCATCATTCTCAGCAAACTATTGCAAGAACAGAAAACCAAACACCAGATGTTCTCACTCATAGGTGGCAATTGAACAATGAGATCACTTGGACACAGGAAGGGGAACATCACACACCGGGTCCTATTGTGGGGAGGACAGGGGGGAGGGACAGCATTAGGAGATATACCTAATGTAAATGATGAGTTAATGGGTGCAGCACACCAACATGGCACATGTGTACATATGTAACAAACCTGCACGTTGTGCACATGTACCCTAGAACTTAACGTGTAATAATAAAAAAAAAAAAGTGACCAAAAAAAAAAAGAATTAGCAGAGATGCTGATCAGAAACCTTAGTGGGCTAAGGACTTATCCTTTCTCATATGCTAATGTTATTAAACACCCTCACCCTCAGCCCCATTTCCCTATTTCACCACCCCCTGCACATCTCTGCCTTGCATCTTTGCTAATGCTGTGTTCTTTTCAATCCCACAAACCTCTCTTGATCCATTGATAGTGAATATTGTTCACCTGTGTAAGCTGGCAGTGCTTTCTCTTTCCCTAGTGTGCTTGCCAGTATTATTCATGTGGAAAGCTCAGTTACAGTGTAAGCTTCCGAAGACAAGGACTGTATCTTATAGCAGCGGCTACTGACTGAGCTCTTTCTATGGGCCAGATGACCGCATAAGGTTATGGATGTTGCTCAATGTTCAGCTCTAGGTGGGGCGATACTTAAATCGTAGCCTAGGCTGCTAGTCTTGACATGCACAGTGTGGTTTAGATGTGTGCTTAAATTCTCACAGAAGCCCTATGGGGCAGGCATTCCCATTTTACAGATGTAGAAACAAACTGTGAGGGTAAGAATTTGGCCAGGGTTTCACAGCTAGGATATGGAGTTGCTGGGATCTGACCGCAGGCCGGTTTCCTTCCAAATTCATTGGCTGCCCATCAGGCTGCCCCATGGGGTGTCCCTGGGCAGTCGCTTATCTGTAATGTCTACCTTTACATAAATTGGTTGACTGGCTGAGGTGAGTACACTAGGACTTGACTGAAAAATTTTACAAACCAAGAAAGCAAGGGACTCCTGTTCCTCCTACCTCCTACTCTTTCTGTCTCCTAGGGAAAGAGGAAAATTACAAAGAAGAAATCTCTGTGTGTGTGTAGTGTGTGTGTGTGTGTGTGCGCGCGCGTGTGTCTTTTTCCCCTCTTCACTTTCCTCCTCTTATCTGGTCCAGAAGAATGATTTGAAATATATAGTGCCTTGTGCCAAAAAACCAAAAACAAACACAACAACAACAAAAAAAAAACTGTGTCAAGAACGGATAGGGAGTTGGCATTTGGGGAGAAATGGTCCAAACAGGTCCTGGCTGCTTACCAGGGAGCACCTGGCATATGGCAGCCGCAACCCCTGCAGGGGGCAGCCTCCATCTTATGAAGAGCCTGGGGTTCTCAGTGATAAAGCATGGTCTTAATCCAACCATATTTGAAACCACCATCCCATCCAGAACATTGTGATGGCTACAGACCTGGCAGAGTCAGGGTTCACTACAGAGGGAGGTAGGATTCCCTCCCCATTGGTTCTGTTACTCAGAAGAGTAGAGTGTCAAGGAGCATTTTCTAAAGTCTGGCTTCAGCTCTTGGGTACGTGACACAAACATCTGTAGGGAGCTACTAAAGTGGTTATTGCAAAAGACACCTCCGGGAGTCAACTCAGGCCAGAATATCATGGGCAGTTCTTCCTGTGCGTGGTGTGTGCTAGTATACACCCTCACCATACACCTACTTGCTATGAGTCACTGTGTTATTCACTGACACTTACTTAGCACAATGTAGGGACAGAGCTATTAAAGCTGGGAGGCTGGGCCTGCAGCCATGAGATTGCCTGACCCACCCTTCGGCACCCGGCCTAGGTCCTATCCCCTGATCCTATACTCAGTACACACACTCCCTTTCCTTCTCCAAGAGAATTTTGATCAGATCTCTAAAATTGTGACTTGAGATTTTTGCAGAGGGGACAAGTAGAGGAAAGGTCACTCTCCCCCTTCAACCTCAGGCTTAGTGACACCAGGGGCCATGTCTCGCTTTTGCTCACCCCTCAATCCCCAGATACTCCTGCAGTGTCTTGCACATAAAGATGTACAATAAGGTTTGCATGATGGATGGACAGAAAGATCAGTCAGTCAACTATTTGTTATTCCAGCTCCCTCATCTTGCAGATTTTGGTTTTGTTTGTTTTGTTTTTTTCTGAAAAGGCAGTCCATACATAACATAAGATTAAGGGAAACATGAAATTAAATGTGTTCTTTCTCTCTTTCAAGCACCTTTACAGCAGCTTCCCTGACTTCCCTAGGGAGTTTGATCTATGCCTTTGTTTACTTCCTGCCAAATCATGGGCTATACCAATAAGATGATTAGAGAGAGTCCCCCAAGTTTTCCCTGACAGGGACCAGGAGGGTCGGCTGTCAGCAGGTTATCAGGAGAGGGGCAGTCGAAGGCAGTGGCATTGCCAGACCTATGACATTCCAGGAGGCTTTGCAGGCTCTCTGTGGATTTGCGGTATTTATCCTCTGAAATAGGATGTTTCATCTTCATTGGGTCCAAAAGCTCACAAGTTATTGTCTAGGAGGCACATCACTCATGGCATGTGGCACCAAGAAAGTGGCCAAGGGACTCAGTGTCCTGGGCGGATCAGGCCTTTGGGGGGCCTCCTGGTTTGAGAGTTTCTAGAACTGAACCTTAGCTTCTCATGTGAACTGAGCCACAGGTGTCAGCTGCCAAGCCCCCTCCAGGCTTATTTCTAGACATGAGGGAGAGGGATTCCAGGCCGCAGACTTCCTTCCTAATCATAACAGTAGTACTGTCCTAAGGGTCTGTATTCACTGAGTACCTATTATGTGCCAGACACTAAGCTCGACCCTCTGTGTGTTTTATCTCTTCAGAACCTCCCCACATACAGTAGGAGTAATTACTGTCTCTGCTGCCCCAATGAGGAAATTAAAGCTGGGAGGGGTTTACATCATGTGTTCAAAGTCACACAGCTGGAAATGGCAGAGTCCGGATTCGAAACCAGATTGCCTGACCTCAGAGCCTCAAACAGCAAACCATTCAGCATCCAAGCGTGTCTTCCTGTGTTTACTGTTTGCATGAATGTACGCCTTTTTCTCTGGCACGCTTGTGTAGAGAAAATTACCAAGGGTTTACTCTCCTCCCCACTGATGGCTCTGCTCTCCCCACCCTCGGGTGTCAAAGGTAGGAGGGATAAGAATCACTTGAAGACACTTAAATCCCAGTCCTCACTCCCCAAGGTGCTGTTTCACCTAGAGAAATGGCCAGAAATCTGGACTGCCACTTCTCCCCAGGAATGCAGGGGAGACCTCCCTGGCCTGTGTGACACTGACTAGGACCTCACCTCTGTCTCATGGGAGTGACTTGTGCTGCAAGTCCCTGGACTCACTGAGGCTCTTCTACGTCTGCCTTCCTTAAGTATAGACACTGAGCTCAAAGGTAGGTGTGGTCCCCGAGGAAGGACACCCCACAGAATAAGGCAGGCCATCTGGAGCCTGACTTTGGGGAAGCACCCACCTCCTCTGCTGTGGAGGCTGGCCCACGCCACTTCCCTGTGGCCCATATGCATTCCACAGCACCTTCTTTCAGCTACAGCCCACGAGCCAGTATGAACTGTTTGCAGTTTCCCATTCATTTTCCTTCCCCATAGGTGCTAGGTTTTACTATCTGCTCAGGTACAAATAGACTTCTCAGGTAGACTTCGGATAAATAACCTGCCACTCAACAGAGACAGCTATCCCTCCAGATTAGCCGAGGAAAGTTTTAATTCCAAGAAGTCTCATTTCCAGTTGTGCAGAATTGACCCCCTCTTTCTGGTCTTCTCTGGCCCATGCTGACCTTGCTTCCAGAGCATACCTGGGTTTGAATTCTAACTCTACCTCTGTGTAATTATGAACAGCTTTTGCTAGGTTGGTTAACTGCTCTGTAACTCAGTTTCCTCATCAGTAAAATGAAAGTCTTGATAGCAGCTACTCATTGGATTGTCATGGTGGTTAAATGATTTAAATCACATAAAATAAAAAGTTTAACAGAGCATTTGGCTCATGTTAAGTCCTCAGTAAATGTTAGCTATCTCCATTATAACAGCAACAGTAATAGCAGTTCTTAATATTATTATAGAACATTAATAATAATAACATTTCCACACTTGGGAGTAAAATGGTTTATCCAAGGGTTTAAGGTAGAGTTGGGAGGTACTTGCTGGTGTAACCTTGAGCAGGTCGCCCAAACTCTACTAGCCTTGGCTTCCCCATCTGTGAAATGGACACAGTTAAAGTGCCCAATTCAGGGTTGTTGTGAGGATTGAACAGGTTCCTAGAACAATGCCTGGAAATAAGCGTCCACCAAGTATTGGCTATTATATTATCATCGTTATTACTTAACATTTTTATGAATAATTATTCATTATTGAATCTGGGCCAGTCATACATAACCTAATGGGAAGAGTCTTATACCAAGAGGCAGAGACAGACTAACCCAGGGACTTTGAGCAGAGGTGCTTGGATTATCTCAGCATGGGTTACTTTCTCTATCCATAAAATTCTGCCCACTTCTCAGCTTCCTTCCAGAAATATCATGAAAATGGGAGAAACAGGTATGAAAGTGCTTTGACTCTAAAGGTGCTATTTTAAGTAAAGTAGTGCCTACAATATTAACTACAGCCATTCCTGCCTAAATGCTTTTTAAAAAAATTTCAGTCCTCCAGAAAAGACTGTAGAATGCTAAACACTGGAGATATTTTTAAAGGTTTTTGGCATTTCCTCCTTCTAGAAAGATTTGCACATACACAAAGAGGCAGGCAGTGACCTACTGAGCCACTTTTCCAGGCAGAGGGAGGGAAGGTGGGCAGAGATGACATACACGGCAGCCTTTGTTGACTACCTGGGGCTTGGCCCCAAACCTGGTCCTTGCCAGAGATCCTCAAGGGACACCCAAGTAGTGAGGACTCAAGGTGGTTCTTGTTTAAACCACTGTTTTTCAAATAATGACAGTCATCATTTCAGTGCTATACAGAAGAACCTTTTAAAATGTAATCATTACTCATTTAATGCATAATAGAGAAAAGTACAACTAGCATATTAAAATCTTTATTTTTACTGGTATTTCCTTCTTAAATTATTTTCTTCTTAAAACAATTTTTAACATATGAGCCAATTTTAAAGGGAAGAGTATTCGTAAATATGACGCAAATCCTGAAGGTGAAAAACATTGCAAAAGTTTGGAACATGCCACATTCAACAAAGAGTACCTAGTATTTGTCAAGCACTCTCCTGGGTGCTGGGAAGGTAACACGTAATAATATATGATCTCTGACTTGAAGGTCTTCATCTGGTGTGAGGAATAGCTGCATCCACGCTAACTGGAATGCAGTGGGGTAAGTGATGTGCTGGCAGCTCAAAAAGGGACAAACTAAGCCAGATAAAGCAGAGATCCATCCTGCTAGGGCAGCCGAGAAAAGCTGAAGAAAGGAAATGACACTTGAACTGGATGTTGAACATGCCTCAGTTATTCAGTTCATCACAGGCACCCAGTCCTGAAGTATGTGCTAATATTTAATGTCCCTATGTCATGGCCCTTATATTCTTGCAGGCAGAATCTTGATGGTCAAGGACATATGTGATGTCATTGTAAGTTCTGACAAGTGTCATGGAAGAAACAAGCTACACGGTAAGGGCGGGGTCCCTACAATGTAGAACAGTTCAAGGAGACAGAGACGTGAACGGGCATGGTGAGCTCCAGGAATGACTGGATGGGCAATTTTAGGAAGAAGCAGTAGGTGAAGTCTTAGAGCAGATTGGAGCCCAGGAATCTCCGGTGTTGAATGCCACACTAGGCACCTTGTACTTTATCTTTTTTTTTATTGTGATAAAATGCAAATAACATAAAATTTACCATCTTAATCATCTTTAAGTGTATAATTTAGTAGTGTCAAGTCTATTCACATTGTACGACCAGTCTTCAGAACTCTTTTCATCTTGCAAAACTGAACCTCTATGCCCATTAAGCAAAAACTCCTTATCCCCTCCTACCCCCAGACCCTGGAAACGACTACTCTACTTTCTGTCTCTATGAATTTAGCTACTCTAGGTACTCCTGTAAGTGGAATCATGCAGTATTTGTCTTTTTATGACTGGCTGATTTCACTTAGCATAACATTCTCAAGGTTCCACCCATTAGCATGGTTCCAAATTTCCTTCTTTTATTTAAGGCTGAGTAATATCTCATTATATGTATATATCACATATTCATCCATCATCCGTCAGTGGACACTTGCATTGCTTGCACTTTTTGGCTGTTGTGAATAATGCTGTTTTAGGTATGCAAATATCTCTTCAAGACTCTGCGTTCAATTATACCTAAAGGTGGAACTGCTGAATCATATGGTAATTCTGTTTTTTAATGTTTTGAAGAACCATCATACTGTTTTCAAAGCAATTGCACTGCCTTCCATTCCTACCGACGGTGCATAAAGATTTTAATTTCTCTGCAACCTTGACAACACTTGTTTTGTTTTTTCAATAGTAGCCATCTTAATAGGTGGGAGTTGATGTCTCATTGTGATTGTGATTTGTATCTCCCTAGTGATTAATGATGTTGACATCTTTTCATACACTTGTTGGCCATTTGTATGTTTTCTTCATAGGAAAGTCTATCCAAGTCCTTTACCCATTTTTTAATCATGTTGTTTTGTTGTTGCTGTTGACTGGGATTTATCTTTTAAGCAATGACAAGCTAAAAGGTTTTTAAGCGGGGCTTTAACACGGTTAGATCCAGATTGTAGAAATATAGGTCTGGCAGTAGGAAAGATGAATTGACTGGTAGAAACACAAAGCAGGGCTCCCAGGGAGTTGGCTTCGTGATGGTCCAGCTGAGAAATGATGAGAGCTGGAACTAAGGTAGTGGTGATGGCTATCTGAATAATTAATAATTACTGTCTACTCACTCCTGAAAACTGCAGTCCCTCTAATCAGAGATATATGTTCTCTCTTAGAGAAATGAGCCCCTTTGCAGGACCTCATACCCACACCTTTCCCCACAGTTGGATAGACAGACACATCCATCCTGCTCTGGGAACCATAGCTTGTAGTTTTTTGGCTACCCTGAATTCCAAGTCACCGCTCCCAAGAGAAAACCAATGTTATCACTGAGAACCCTGTTGGTTGAAAACATGCCCTCAGTAGATCACTTTCTGAGTAGTAAGATGCTGAAACAAGCAGTGGAGATTCCACGATTCTACCTGACTGGGTTCCTGGGCTGTCCCCTGTCCTTTGACTCTCATAAGTTTCTGCAGCCAGCTGAGCTCTGAAATGTGTTGTTTTGGTAGTAGGGGGACTAAGACCTCACTTGTCACTGCCTTTAAATATAACAAATGGCATTCTCTTTCCTTTTATTGGAAAAAGCAATGGAGCTTAGAGTTGGCAAACCTAGAGCACCTCACCCTCAGAAGCTCAGCTTCCATTTTTGTAAAGTCAAGGAAACAACCCCCCCCCCCTTTTTTTTTTTTACAGGGAAGACTACAGATTGCCTTATTCAATATCCACTGTGGCATCTTTCTCATCTACCTTCTGGTCCTGCAGAGATGGGAATGCCAAAAATGACAGTCCCCAGACTCCTCTGCATCCAGGGCTCTGGCTGTGATTCAGTATCTGCCTGTGATGGTAGAAGACTGAAATCGAGAAATGAGTTAGGTGGGAAGAGAGGAGACCTGCCAGGGAACCCTCTTGCTGGTGCAAGTCATGGTGTCGCTCTGGAGCTACAGCTCTGAATATAGATTCAGAATCTCCACATGGCAGCTCAGATGGTCGAATTCCAGATCTGGCAGCTGGGGTGGCTGCTTCCCACTTCCCCAGCTTGTGCATAGTAGCAGCTCCCTTGGTGGGTCAGTTCTGCAGGGCTGTTCCTGCAAGTTACTTCCAGAGGTGCACACTGGAACCTGCTCCCCAAGCCCGTTCAACAGTTTGTCAGCATGTAATCCCTTTTGCTACAGAATTGACAGATGCTTACCAAATTGTTGGACTTTCCGCTTAAACAGTCTATAATGGCTTCTGTTACTTGCAGCCAAACCCAGACTTGTTTACAGGATTTGGGAGGATAACAGAAAATAACAAGCTAACACTTCTAGCACAGTTCCTGGCTCTTAGAAGGTGCTCGATAAATATTGGTTGACTCTGAAACTGAAATCGGAGCTGATTTCATCTTAATGGAGGAGGCAACTGCTTACCTTATGATGGGATCTCAGGGATGCGTTCTTTCTTTCTCCCCTCTACTCTGCAGAGTCCTCCTACTTGCTCATTGATTTCTTGAAGAAAACAATTTTGCCAATTAGAAACAAGGCTCAAAACCCAAATGCAGCTGGGTGCAGTGGCTCACGTCTGTAATCCTAACACTTTGAGAGGCCAAGGCGAGCGGATTGCTTGAGCTCAGAAGTTCAAGACCAGCCTGGGCAACATGGCAAAACTCCATGTCTACAAAAAGTACAAAAAAAAAAAAAAAAAAAAAATCAGTAGAGCATGGTGGCATGTGTCTTCAGTCCCCAGCTACTTGGGATTTTGAGGTGGGAGGATTGCTTGAGCCTGGGAGTTCAAGATTGCAGTGAACTGTGATTGTGCTACTGCACTCCAGCCTGGGTAGCAGAGTGAGATACACACACCCTCACACACCCTTAAATGTTCCTGTATTCATTATACTGGCTTGCGTTGAACTGTGGTATAAGTGGTTGATTTAGACTCCTTTCCTAAAAGAAAGGTTTGAGAGGGGAGGAGTGAGAGGGATGGAGGGTACTGGGTCCCAAACCCTAGGAGGGAGAGAAGTAGGACACAGGAAGAGGAAGCCAGGCAAAGACTGGGGGTTAGGAGTGCTCCGGATCCCAAAAGTCTGTGCCCCAGAAATACATGGACCAGTCCAGGCTGATAGATGACCACTTAGCTCCATGTCTGTGGCTCCTGTGAGTGGCCCAAAGTCTGCCACCATGACTGAAATGACAGAGCAGGAGGGTCGGAGGTGTGAAGAGAGACTGGAGAAGTAGACAGGGGTCAGATCATGCAGGGCCTTGTGGACCAGGGTATGGACTTCTGTCTAGTCCAGTGACTGGCAACCCCGTTCTGTAAAGGACCAGATATTATTTTAGGCTTTGCAGGTCAGACAGTCTTTGTCACCCTATTCGGTTCTGCTGTTGTGGGGCAAAAGCAGCCGTAGACAACATGTAAATGATTGACCATGGCTGTGTTCCGGTAACAGGCAGCAGGCTGGGTTTGGCCCACAGGCCATAGTTTGCCAATACCTGGCCTAGTCTAAGGACACTGAGAAGCCTTTAAAAGATATTGGTCGGGTGTGGTGGCTCAGGCCTGTAATCCCAGTGCTTTGGGAGGCTGAGGCAGGTGGATCACAAGGTCAGGAGCTCGAGACCAGTCTAGCCAACATGGTGAATCCCAGTCTCTACTGAAAATACAAAAAATTAGCCAGGTGTGGTGACAGGTGCCTATAATCCCAGCTAATTGGGAAGCTGAGGCAGGAGAACTGCTTGAACCTGAGAGGCAGAGGTTGCAGTGAGCTGGGACCGCACCACTGCACTCCAGCCTGGGCAACAGAGCAAGACTCCATCTCAAAAAAAAAAAAAAAAAAAAAAGATATTTAGGAAGGGGGTTATCTAATCATATTTATGTTTGTGAAGAGCCCTGTGACTTAAGGGTGGAAGGTAATTGGCAGGAAGCAGAGGGATTTGAGTAGCCCGGTTGAAGGGATGGTAGCTTGGGGGAGGATGCTGCCAGTAGAGGTGAGAAGTGGATTGAACAGATATTTGGGAGTAAAAATGATAGAATTTGGTGATTGGCCAGACATAAGGATTAGGGAGGGGGAGCTTCAAGACTGACACCTAGGACTGACTCGTGGGATGTTCTTGGGCTTAGCTTGCTCACCCTTCTTTTTATCTCCCATCCTGTGGTTTGTTAAACTATTTTCCCCAAAACATTCTCAATCAAGGCATTTCTCTTCTTTGTATGGATTCACCTGTCATTGCCCCAGTCCTAAAGGTTCTGAGCTGGAATGATTCTTGACTCCTTATTTCCTACGAGTCCCTACTACTCCCATCTAGTCAGGCATATGATCTGGTAACTCCGCCACTCAACACCTCTTAATGAAAGTATCCTTGCTTTCCACATCTACTCAGTTCCTGAGTTCAGATGCTAAGACTTTCGCTACATATGTTCAGGTATTAAGGGAATCCCAAAATGTTTGTCGGAATCACTTCAGTTCCTGCATTTAGGATAGTGAGAGTTCACCTAGCATGCAGTACTGGTAATTTCATATTCAACACAAGCGCCTGGCCCTAGCCAAGCCCTCTTCATCTTAGGTCCAGACCTCTTACCTGTGTACTTATCTCCCTTATAATCAGTTGATACATCACTGCCTGATCAAGCTCCATGAAGCTGTGTGTACACAGCTTCTGTGTACCTGCTGGAAAAACTTCTGATGGTTGCCCATTCCCTCCAAACTGAAGCTCCTGGCCCTTACCCTAGCACTCCACTATCTGCAGTTGCAGACCAGCCCTGATCTGTGCCCTTTTTCTCTCTCTCTTCTCTTTCCAGGCTCCTTCATCTTGGCCAGCCTATTCTCAAATGCATCATGCACTTTCCCACCTCTACAGATTTTTACTTGCTATGGTTCCCACCTTCCATTTCTTGTGTTCTATACAGAATTGAAATTAATTATTTGCAGTTTGAAACCTTGCCCCTCGACTTACTAACATTGCCGCACGGGGCCAGTTACTTAACTTCTCAGAGCCTCAGTTTGCTCGTCTGTAAAATGGAGTTCATTTCATAAAAACCTTGCATGGTTGGTATATGGATTAATATAGAAAACTCCCATAATGCGTTTAGGATGTGGCAGGTGTTCCATAAATATTACTTTTCTTCCTCTATACTTCCTAAGAGTGATTTACATAATTAAATGAGCTCATAATTAAATGAGCTTAGACCAGTGTCTCACATGTAGTATGTGCTCAGTAAAGGTCAGCCTTTTTGTTCTTATTTAATTTGAAGAAGGATAGCATTTATAAACAAACTGTTCTCCTACTAGTCATTCCATCATTATGATAATCAGTTTTGGGAACTCAAAGATCAAGGATGCTCCCTGAGGGAGCAGGAGGAAAGTGAACAGCTTGGAGCCAGGACAGGAGACGCAGCCAGAGGCAAGAGGAAGGCATTAAATGTGTACATTTCCCAAAATCAACTTCACCTAATTTTTAATTTTGCTAATGGCTAGTCTTTATTTGAGATGTCATGCTGAAATAACTCTTTTAATAAAAGAGAACTAATGCACTCATTTTTCCCCTTCCTTCCTCTATATCAGCAAAGACTTGGTGCAGTGATGTATATCACCCTTTTATTTTAATTAAGCATATAGCTTTGAGAGGCTTGTAAAAATGTTGCCAACAGAGAAATGCTTTAACGGATGTGAACTTGAGGTTGGCTTCTCCCATATATCTTTACTACAGAAAATTGCCCTCTTCATTTTGCACGTGAGGTGAATGGATGAGCCTGGGTATGTGCCTCGGAGTGGAAGCTTGAGAGAAGTCGAGTGTTCAGGAATGTAGAGTGTGGGATTATAAGCATTTTGTAGAAGGCCGGGGAGAACAGAGCAAGGAAAGGAGAGCTATTTTCTGTGCAGGATCATTTGCAGAGAAGTGTCCTGGCGGACAGAAGTTTTCTATCATTTTCCTTTCCACATGTCAGATGACAGATGATGTCCAAATAGACAGATTTTGAGGGGGAAAAAAAAAATCAGGGTTTTAAATCCGGGACCTGTGATTTCAACTCCAGCAATCTGACTCCAGAGCCAGATTAACCAAGAAGCTAAACCTCTTAACAACTCAAGGAGCAGAGCAATGTGTCACTATAGTAAGACTGCAAGCAGTTATCCCGTAGGATATAAATGAAGGAATGAGCGATGTGTGGTGGGTATTTATGCAATGGCCTATATCTAACCTATCAGTGAGTACAGCATGGAAAGCTTAGTGGGTTATATTTCTGATTCCTGTTTTTTAAAAAAATAGGGAGACTGGGAGTTTAAATAAGCTAGAAAAAGAAAGAAGCAGAGACAGACTAACTTGTACAAAAGAGAACTTAAAAGTCAAAAGAGAAGTTCACCCACCCAAGAGAAGTAAGCCTGAACCAGAAGCAGAGAGAAGCAGCAGTTCTGGAACCAGGGCAGAAGCTGCCTGAATGCGAATACACTTTCTTCATACCGGCTGGAAAGACACATTAAAACTGAAGAAGGAAGTCGGGGAGCTGTAGCCCAAGAGCGGGCATCTGTATTCCCTCCGTGCCGCCGTGACGGTCTCACTGGTGAATAATGCATTCTGAGATTATCCTCCCTGCCTCTAGTTAAGTTGTTGCCCTTGCTCTCAGCAAAATTAGCCCAGACGTGTATGGCTGCTGTGATTCCTTACGTGTGAGGCGTCCTGGAGAAGGGAGTTAGCCACCCGGTGAAGTCCGTAGATAAGGGGCCTCTGTACATGGGGACTGCCGGGAAGGGGTCAGAGGCTCCAGCTCGCTAAAAATCTTGACTACCAAAATAAAAACTAGGTGAATCAGGTAAGTGTGCATAGCTTACCCATAGACAGGACCGACTGCCTTATTTTGTAGTTATTTATTGTCCTCTTCTGTTCTGCCCAAATGAGGATCAGATACACAAAAAGCCTTTATATCCCAGAAAGAAGGTCATTGTTGCAGAAAGCCTGATGTTTCAGCAACACAAGATGCTAGAGATCCCTTCTAGAAAAAAATACTCACTTCCACGTAGTAGAAGCCCAAAACCTCACTTGATTCGAACACCTCTAAATAACTTAGTACTATATCTACTGAATATTGACATTAACTCTTCTCAGAGGAAGGTACTAGAATAGAAGAAAGCATATTGAATAATATCAAATTGAACGTACATCAAAGCCTGGCATCAAAGAAGTTTCCTTTCTTATGTGTTCTCACTTTTTAATCAATGAAAAAGTGACCTGATATGACAAATGTGTAGAATCCCAAACATAATGTTGTTATTACTATTAGAATCAAAAAAGTAAGCCTTTGGGAGTTTAATCTGAAAAAGAAAAGGCTAAAGTGTAACTTTATCTTTGTTAGACAAGGGACATTTCTTAAAGTTTTTATAATAAAGTTAATAATGTGCTTGTTTTTTTAAAAAAATCACATATTACCTAATTTTGCAATACAACAGTTCCCATACACCCACATATTCTTCTATACAAAGGTAGCCATTATTAAAAGCTTAAGTCTCTTTCCAGAGAGTTTCTCGGCAGAATCAAATGGAATCAGATTACATACCATTTTAAAGTTTACTGTTTTGCTTAACATATATCATAGTTATGTCTCCATCTCAAAACATAATTCTTTTTCTTATAAACTACGTGGTGTCCTGGTAGCTAAGTGTACTCAAATTTAGTGTGACATTAACAGGGTAATCACTGATAGAGATTTAAATTGTTTCTAGTACTGCTAATACAATGCTGCAACAAACTTCATTATGTTTGTATATATCCTATGTATCTTTTTTTTTTTTTTCTGAGACGGAGTCTCTCTGTGTCACCCAGGCTGGAATTCTGTGGTGTGATCTCAGCTCACTGCAATCTCCTCCTCCCGGGTTCACGCCATTCTCCTGCCTCAGCCCCCCGAGTAGCTGGCACTACAGGCACCTGCCACCTCGCCCTACTAATTTTTTGTATTTTTAGTAGAGACGGGGTTTCACCCTGTTAGCCAGGATGGTCTTGATCTCCTGACCTCATAATCTGCCTGCCTCAAAGTATCCTATGTATCTTTTGCGCATTACTACTAGTATATCTATAGGATAAAATCTCCAGAAGTGGAATGTCTGGGGCAAAGGGCATTAATGTTTTATGTATGAATAGGTATTGCTAAGTGGTTATGTACGGTGAGGATTTTTTGACTTTGAAGAAGGATGTTGATATGTCTGCAGAAGTTTTTAAGAAAAAGTGAAACAGGCATAAATTAAATCCAGAGTTCTTTGAGCTAGACAAAAAGTAGAATTTTATTATCCTTGTATAACCTTGAATGTGTCACCGCAGCTGTAATGTCTCCTTTCCTGAAGAACTTTAAGAAGAGCAATCTCTTATCCAGGCCCCACAAAGGCTCTACTGTCACATTGATGCTTAGGGAGGCCATAGCCACATGTCTGTTTATGGATCCAAACCACTAAGAGCTGAATTCTTCCACCTGAGTATAATTAATGGCAAGTGCAAGGAAGTTGTCAGAAACACAAATCGGGTTCACAAACCTCTTATAAAATACCTTCTCAAACCCTCACCGTAGTGCAGCCGTTGACAACCAGGCTGGGGCCCTCGGTGACAACTGATATACCAACTTCCCTTATCAAAGTATTACTAGCCCCAGGGACCCTTTAAATTTCATTTTCTTTTTCTTTTGCCCAAGTCAGAACATCAGGCAGAAATGCATATATATGTGAGATGAATGCAGTGCGCAGTTGAAATTTCTCCTGCTATGAGTCTCTCCACACCTTGAATTTTGGACTCTCAAGCCGTTTTTAAATGCAGCTTCATTTTTCTTCCCTGTCATTACCTGATTTCATCTGAAAATCTCAGCATGTGGTTCTCTTTTCCCTTAATTCATTAGATTTGGCATTGCTGTTTATTATATCAACTTGACATCTGTCTAATATAACATCTCTGAAGCACCAGGATGTTGGGGAAAAAAAAGCGGGGAGAGGAGGATTTAACTCTTCAGGGCTAACTGAAGACTGTTTAAATTTATAGAGGTGACTTTAGCCCTTTGTAGATCTTCCTCTAGATAGAAATATATTTGTAATCAAAATGATAATCCATACTCCCTCTTTCTTCTGCTGAGATGAAGGGAGAGAGACTTGGGGGAAGGCCGAGCTATTTATTCACAGATTGTTTTAAGTCAGAGTTGGTCTGTCCTGGGAGAGAAGATTGTATTAGCTTGATAAAGCTAACGTTTTCAGCCTGGGGAAAAAAGAATCACACAATACTGCTGCGAAGATTTCCTTGGCTTCTCCAAAGAGGAATTAGATTTTAACGTGCCAAAACCTTCCCAATTGGAGGGTATGCTTCTAGAGATAATATGGACATAAAAGCAGTACTGGATTTATGTTTTTTGATGGGAAATAGGAAACATTACAACAGACTCCAGGTTTTAGAGACAAGGCTGACAGGGAACCCCAGAAACAGGGGGAAGGGCTGTGGCCATCCTTCTTTAATACACAGTCTTGTAAAAAATTGTCATTACTGTCTGCATCAAGATGTGTCTTGTTTGGAGTACTGGTTGGAATTCCTCAGCATGGAATATCAATAAAAACAAGGACTTTGACTGAGATTTATGTCAGGGGACCAGTTCTTTCTGTGTCCGTAGTGCCACACACAGATTCAGAGGTAGGCAAGGGCACAAACTGGGGCTGAGACACAATGCCCAGGACCAGAGCAGAGCAGGAAGGGTTCAGAGCAGTTAAAATCCAACTCGTAAGTCTCAAGGTATAATAAGACTAGGACTTGGCTAGGAATTGCTGTTGATTCTGGTCTGGGAACCAAAGCTCACCTTACACTTGACCTTAGGTAGGGTATTGACTTGAGATTCTTTTCAAGTCTCTCAGACTCTCAACCTGATGATTATTATGCAATGATGTTGGGTCGCTGTCTGTTCCTAGTTACTCATCATCCTACTAGAGGGATAGAAAAACTCCTATTTAGCGATCCCTTCATTTATTTCCATCTCCTTTGTACCTCTGAAGCTGAACATATTAGTCATGTTGTATGACAAGGAATTCCCAGCTGTTCAAAAGGAGAGAGGGAGAAATGACAGGGAGAGACGCCGCTATCAATAAAACAAAGCACCGTGGGTGAGGTGTGCAGCATTTTGGTGTTGTCAGCAATCTAGCCAGCCCCGAGTCAATCTACCTGTATGAGGCTTCCCCAGTGGAGCTGGAAGAAAAGTTGCCTGGAGAAAGAAGGAAAAAAAAGAAGATTCTCCTTAAGACTGAGAAATACATTATTTTTTAAATTGGCAGTCCTTTTTGATGAGTTAAGTGGAAGCAAGTTGTGATCTAAATCAATGGAATTGATAATGTTTTTATCTTGAAAGGTTAACTGTATTTTTGACACTCTCCTAACTCCCAAGCAACTTGGCTTTTAAGAAAAAAGAAATAATCCTCTGGGCAAGGAGCCTGGGATATACTTAATTTAGGGCTGATGTTTATGACTGGTCATTGACCTTGAAATTCCATTAGCGCTAATGAAGGACAGTGCTGGATGCATCCTGGCTGAGTCCAGTAAGTGACGTGCTTGGCGCCTGCAGGGCCCCGCCCCTCTGTCTCCGCACTTGGCTGGGACCTGTCTTCCCTGGGTCCTGATGCCTTAGCAGCAGCTCTGTCTTGCAGAGCGAAGCGCCTCCCATAGCTGCAGGTTCTCCCAGGCCTTCCCTCCAGAGGAGAGGAGAGAGCTCTGTTGGAGTAAGAGTGTGGTGCTTGCTCTGTGTGTGTCTCCCTTCCTACAGCAATGACATTCAGAGGCAGAATATGCAGCTGGCATTCTAAAATTTTCCATCTAAAAAGAGCCTTAGAGATCACTCAAATGTGGGCTCCACATATGCCCATCACTTAGATTTAACAATTATAAATATTTTGCTATTTGCGTGGTGGTGGTGATTTTGCCATTTTAAATTATAGACATTGTCACACTTTATTAAATATTTCAGTATGCCCCACCAAAAAGTAAAAATATGTCCTATGTAACAAACCTGCACGCTGTGTACATACACCCTAGAACTTAAAGCATAATTAAAAAAAGAAAACCGTAACACTATTATCATACCTAAAAAAAGGAATATTAATTCCTGAGTGTCATCCCATATGCAGTCCGTATTACAAGTCCCTCAATTGTCCTAAAAATGTTTTCCAACAATTGGTTTGTTTAAACTACAATCTATACACAGTTCACACATGACATTTACTTGTTAGGCCTCCTTTTGTCCAAAACAACGCAGTTCCATACAGCAGCCTCTGGACACATGGAGCTGATGAGTACTTAAAATATGACCAGTCCAAATTAAGGTGTGCTGTAAGTATAAAATGCAAACTGGATTTCCAAAACGGTATTCAAAAAAAATGCGTAATATCTCATTAACAATCTTAAATTGATTATATGTTGAAATTATATTTTGGATATGTTTGCATAATAAAACATTAAATATATTTAAAGTTATAGCTTGTATGTAAAATGCTGTTTTATAACAACTATTAATGTATTGGGATGGAAAAGCTTTACAATAGAGGGACTGGTAAACCTGAAAAGTAGAGCCGAGTCTAAAGAGATAAGTCCAGAGATCTCGGCTCAAAGGACGGTGAGCTTCAATCCCTTAGAACGTGCTCAAACCCAGACCAGAAACCCAGGTTTGCTGCCAGGAGGAGCTGAGTTTGGAGATTAGTGGAGAGGAAAGCAGGAGGTATCGTTTTGTTCTTTGTGTCTCTTTCTTCTTATAATGCCTAAATAAATCTTCAGGCTCTATTCTCAAAACTCTAGGCCAGGGATTACCACTCAAATGTCTTCAAGTAAAGTAATTCAGTGAAGTGGGCAGGCATAATAAAATTATTTCTCTACGATAAGAAAAACAACAATGCAAGCTCAATGATAAATGGCGGTGGACACAGAGGCCTTAGTGTTAGGAGGCAACAGGGACTCCTGTGGGCGGTGCTGAACTGGAATTAAGAATTGCCTGTACCTTCTACAGAGAGCGGCTGCCACTAAGCTTTGCGCCATGGAGGAGAGGACCTAAATTGATGGATATCTGGAGTTTGCAAAAGAAACCAAAAATCCAGATAGATGTTTATGTGAATTTCCTGATTATAAAATGTTGACTTGTATTTTTTTTTTTTTTTTTTTTTTTAGAATTTGCAAGCCAAATTAAACACCAGTTTCCAACACATGCTGTAAGCAAAGGAGGAATCCATAAAAAGTAGTACTATGCCCAAAATATCAGCCCTATGTGTGAGAGCAGCTCAGGGGTATCCCTTGCTGTCCTGGCTGCTGTTTGTTCACATATGCATGCAGGCGTGATAGATCTGTGACCAGAGGACACATGCCTATGCGAATGACATGGGTCCGCATAGACAAGCCTTTGAGTTGTTCTATTTGGCAAAAATACAAGAAGCCTGGTGGGCACCTAGTGGTTTTCATGTCACCTTCACAGCTATAAGGGAGGTCACACATCCAAGTAGGGGATAGGTAGGCATTATGAGCATTTTTCAGGACCCTCTTACAATGGACTTGTAAGGTGTGTGTCTCTCCGTGAGAAACGTCTGTCATTCCTCCTCGGGTCTTACCATGGGAAGCATTTTTAGTTGAAGCAGGAATTGAACACCTTCACCATTTGTAATATATGGTATAGGGTAATGAAGGTTGCAGTGAACTTTATTATCTAGTCTACTTTTCATGTGATTTCAGGATAAAGAAGTTCTGTACTGAACCCTGCTTGCTGGTCTTCAGAATTGCTTTTAAGTGTAGGTCTTTGCCTTGTTTCCTTGCAGTTTGTTACCCTGATTAAAGGTGTTCCAAAGTCCCTTGTCTTAAAAGCAGGGAGAAGTCCCTGGAGCCACCTCAGGAACAATCAATCCAGAGCACTGTGTCCCTTCTCAGTTTAGCAGTGCAGTCCACGAAAGGTCTGGGAATTGGAGACACTGTTAATTCAGGCTCTTCAGTGTCTCCCGTCCTCCTCCACCGCTCATCCGTCTTGACATCACAATTCATTCCCACAGGGTGACATCATCTCTGCTGGAAACCTGCCCTTACTCTTCTGCAGACCAAACCGTGGACTGCATGGCATTCAGACAGATTAGGAAAGGGCAAGGGTATGAGAAGGTCAGGATGACCCAGGTGACTGGTCTACCACTGCTAAGCATCTGCCGTAGTCACGGTCCCTTCCAGAATGTTTGCAAGGAATGTAATGCAACCATTTAAAAAGACGAGTATTCAAAATGCAACAGCATGGAAAATGCTTACTGCAGTATGGAATTATATTTTAATCTATTGGAAAATAGGCATTACATTCAAATGATTCAAAATTCAGAAGATATAAAAGGGTATAAAATGAAAGTCTCCTTGCCTTTCCTGTGCACAGCCACCCAGTTTGTGATGTTTGGTGAAACAAGAATATGAAATGAAACCCCCCACCTCTCTCTCTCTGTCTGTCTGTCTGTCTGTCTCTCTCTCTATATATATATATACACACACACACACACACACACACACACAGATATATGTATACATATGTGTGTGTGTGTAATGAAACCTCATTCTCTATACACACACACACACACACACACACACACATATGTATGTATAAACACACGATTTATCCATAGAAGAAAGACTGAAAGAAATAAGCAAAATGTTTACAGTGGTTATTTTGAATAGAAAAACTACAGGTAATTGCTTCTACCTTCCTGTGTTTTCCAAAATGTCCTTATGCTATATGTGTTTCTTTCAAGAAATAATAAATGCATTTCTTTATCATACATATAATACATAGTCATTGAAGTTACTGAAGCAAGATTGGACATGACTAGTCATCAAAAAGAGGAAAATAGAAGTCATTCATTTTATCACAAACCCAGAACTCATGACTGATGGCACTTAACATAGTCACACACTACCTTCCTGGCCTTTTCTTTGCAGATACATGATTATACTTTACTACATAAGAAAGAAAGGCCCTCTAACTGGGGAGGATCCAGGTACATTTGTACCCAATCAACCAGCAACATGGAAGAGGAAAAAGGATAGACAGGAATTAGGCTCTTATGGTCTGCTTGTCAGTGTGAGGCCTTTATGACTGAGACTACCCCTCCATGCTGACCCAAAGCTATGGCTCTACACCGGCACAGGGCTTGGGAGGGCAGAAAGGCTGCCATCAGCCACATGGAGCACAGAGACTTAAAAGACTTGGTGAGAAAGTATAAAAAATCCCAGCTAGGCGTGGTGGCTCATGCCTGTAATCCCTGCATTTTGGGAGGCCAAGGTGAGTGGATTGCCTGAGCTCAGGAATTCAAGACCAGCCTAGGCAACACAGTGAAACTCCATCTCCACTAAAATTCAAAAAATTAGCCGGGCATGGTGGCGGGCACCTGTAGTCCCAGCTACTCGAGAGGCTGAGGCAGGAGAATCGCTTGAACCTGGGAGGCGGAGGTTGCAGTGACCCGAGATCATGCCACTGCACTCCAGCCTGGGCGACAGAGCAAGACTCCATCTCAAATAAATAAATTAATTAAATAAATAAAAAATCCCTACCTTGCTCCCATGGGCAAGGGGCACTTCAAAAATACAATCACTCCCTGAATTTCAACTTTCCAACACACACAACCTATAAATACTTTATTATTAAAATGATTTAAAATACAGAAATATCTAGAGTTGCAAAGTACATGTTTTTGGCCAGAAATTTTCCTTTTCCTCTATTTCAGAATAAAATAATATAGAAGATTCTCACTAAACCCTCTTCTCCCAAGGCCACTTATCCATGAAGAGGTAACCGCTGTGATAGTCTGGGATCTCAGCAGACCTTTTCTGATGCACTTGCGTTCAAATTTATAGTCATGCACAAACACATAATGGATGCGTGTTTTGGTTTTTTTTTTTTTAATTAAACTCTCTGGTTTTTCATTCTCTGAGCACTAAATCTCACTTATTTTCAACTCTTTTCCAGAGCAATAATGTTTCCCATGTATGAATCACCAAATGCTAAATGTGCTTTTCTCAGCAAATGCAATTCATTTGAGAATAACTCCCAATAAATTGCCTGTGGTGTTCTTTTATCGCTAGAGACAATGGGCAACGCAAAGGTAAGGAAGGGTCGCGCCAAACCAGTCATTAGTTTTAATTTGGTCTGGCAGTTTCAATCCTTACTGTATTTTTAAGTATAATAGTGTAGTACGATATGTTCAGATTTTCTTTTCATTCTTCTTTCCTTTCTTGAACATTAAAATATTGGGTAAGATGGGGAGAGGAATGTGATCTTTTCCTTTTGAAAAAAAAAACACCACCTACCCTATTTTGCAGACTCCATGGAATGTGGGGTGGAAATTCGGGCTTGCTGATAATTAGGGTTCAGGGCTTGCTGTTTTTACAGCTCCAGCTGAGTCCTCAAATAGGCCTTCATATCTCTTTCGCTTTCACCTCCTTTAATGCTTTGCTTCCTAGCACTCCAGAATGATTGATAATATTAAACCAGGCAGATACTGTCTTCTTGTTTCCAAAGTCAAAAAGTCTAGACATCATCTCTGTGCCCACGTGTGCCTAAATCTGTCCTTCTTTCTAACTGGGTAATGGTGGAAAGGCAGGGCAGGCGTGCTAACCCAGGCTCCTCCAAGGAAACATCATGGTTCAGCAAGGGGTATACGAGTTTCTGGAGGCAGACACACATGTGGAATTCCAATGCCACTTTTCTGTGTGTCCTAGGGAAAGCTGCCTAGTACTTGAGCTATAGTGTCTACATATGTAAAACCAGAATAGCAGTACCTGCCTCTGATGTTTTGAAGTTGAAATGAGCACACAGTAGGTGTGTTCACCTCTCTGAGTCTGCGTACAGACCTGAACCTGACTCCTCATATTTTATAGTCACACATTACCTTCCTGGCCTTTTCTTTGCAGACACATAATCATACTTCACTACTGTTGAATGACTTGCCTTCTGATTGACAAAATATTAAGGACATCTTGATAATGAAAAAACAATTTTCAAAAGAAGAAGGCTGCACCAGCAAGCATACAGGTGTTGACAAAAATAAGAAAGAAAGGCCCTCTGACTGGGGAAGATCTAGGTACATTTGTACCCAATCAACCAGCAACATGGAGGAGAAAAAAGGATAGAAAGGGATTATGCTCTTATGGTGCTTCATGGGTGCACTCCTGTTGATGAGCAGGGCTTGGACATCCCCCCTTTTTTTTTTTTTTTTGGAGATGGAGTCTCACTCTGTCCCCAGGCTGCTGGACTGCAGTGGCGCGATCTCCGCTCACTGCAAACTCCGCCTCCCAGGTTCAAGCAATCCTCCTGTCTCAGCCTCCCAAGTAGCCGGGACTACAGGCGCACACTGCCATGCCCGGCTAATTTTTTTTTTTAATTTTTATTTTAGTAGAGATGGGGTTTCACTATGTTGCCCAGGCTGGTCTCGAACTCCTGAGCTCTGGCAATCCGCCTGCCTCGGCCTCTCAAAGTGCTAGGATTACAGGCTTGAGCCACACTCCCAGCCGGACATCCCCATCTTTGTAAAGAAGGCTGTGAGTTTGTAACATTGAGAAACCCCAGGAATGTCTAGAACTCCTGTGGCAGCCTGTGGCATCCTTGTGCTTCTGAAACTAGCACAAACTGCCCTCCCCCGGAGACCAGAGGCCTGATTCCTCTTGTTTGGGGTTTCTCTAATTGCACACACATGTCTATCAGAAACGTATGATCTTCATAGCAGTTCACCTTCCTGCCGTCATTCCTGTCCCCAGAGCTGGAATTAGCATTTTGCAGTGAAGTCTGGGAGTTTTTACTGTGTTCAGAAAGGGACATTGAAGACTATGCCAAAAGGCTTAGAAACATGCTAGCACGTGATAAGTAGTTAAGGATGAGTGAGGTATTATTATTATTATTTCTAAAACAAGATTTTCTTGATTAGCCACACAGAGGAGAGTCAGAAGCTTTGAAATTTTGTGACTGCCTCTCTGAGGGCAGCTGATTTACTGCTGTGAATACCCAAAGACTGACTATCAGGACTGGAGAAATTGTCTATTTGGGTATTTTTCCCCCATTGGAACCTTCTCACCAGTCTTCTACCAGAAGCAAACTTAGCAGAAAAGTCCAGGAGGGAAACGAAAGTTTATTTTTGAATCCAGAATGTGTGGTCCCCAAGTTGGTACGGTAGTCAGCAAGCGCAGGCGAACAAAATTTGGAGTCTTCATTGTCTCCCCTATTCGGCACATCTCTAAGCTTCTGGGAACGGAGGAGAGTGAGGAGGGCGGTTTACACAGGGACCACAGGGCCTCGGTTTCGGTTCCCACTTTGCCAAGGGCCTCAGTCAAGGTATTGACCTCGTGCCTCAGCCTCCGCAGTAGTAAATTGAAGGGGTTTGTAAAATCCAAAATACATCAAAGTGCTCTAAGCTATTGGGGTTCAACCAACTCAATTCCCCTGTCACCCCACAGAGTGTCCCCACTTGGATCAGAGAAGCTTCAATGTGATCATTTCTGTCCATCAAGGTTTAATGGAAATGCCCATATGACAAAGCAATTCTACGTTGGATTATTTAATAATAGTTCAGAAACCAGTGAACTAGGTACTGGGAGGGGCCACCATGATTCTCTGATCTTTCTGGATTGTAGAGGGGGATCATACTGGGGGGTCAGGGACAATAACAGGAGAAGAAAGGAACAAGATGGGCAGGGCCCTCCAGGAGGGCCAGAGACAGGCCTTTGTGTTCCAACCACGCATGCACAGCAGAAAGACCATTCCTGAAGACCCTGCTGCCCCCATTCTTCACTCCATGCCCCACAGGTGTCCTCTTTTTACCTGAGCAGGTAGAACAAAGAGCAGGCAAGTCGGGGGTCCTGCCCTGGCTTACTGTGACCTTGGCATCATGCCACAAAGCCTCAGCCCTCTGATCTAGAGAATGGGATCCCGCTCTCACCTCTAATGAAACACAGGTGCCGAGAGGTTTATAACTCATCAGAAAATGCCAAAATAAGTAAAGCCCTGACCGGGAAAACTGTACTGGAACAGGACTTTCAGCTTCCAGGGACAACAGGTTTGCACCCCCAGGAAGCCCAGCTGCTTGTGAATTCCTTGTCTTTTCGTCTCCAGCCTTGTGTGTAATGTGGAGACTCATGGCTTATCCCTCACTGCAGAGAACTAAACGAGGAAGAGGCATATGGCAAGAGAGTGCCAGTCTGTGGCTTTTTAAATGAAAATTTACATGTAAATATGAATTAGCTGAAATATCAGTTATTTTTTAATTGGCTCTGCAAATCAGCACAAGGAAAACCTGTGCCTGTTGGTCTGCTGATTGAGTGATGTTGGCTTACAGATTCTCATCAACAGTCAATGAAGAACTAAGCTCTCCCCTGCCGGAGACCCTTCCATGGTTCCTTCTTGTCCTCAGATCGTATCCAAATATGATCCCATCTGCCCATCACCTCCTGTCCTCCTAACCAGTCACTATTCCCATTCTCATTCACTCAGCCACTACCCCTACTCTCATTCAGTAGCCTCCCCTGCCCCATGCTAACCACACTCACCTTCATCTGCTTCTCAGATTCATGTATGTCATGTGCTCAACCCCCTCGGAATCCTGGTGCACTGTCCCCGCTGCCCAGCAAGCTGTACACCAGTGGGTTCT
Organism: Piliocolobus tephrosceles; assembly: GCF_002776525.5. NCBI lineage: Eukaryota > Metazoa > Chordata > Mammalia > Primates > Cercopithecidae > Piliocolobus > Piliocolobus tephrosceles. Next base: position 121,584,320 of record NC_045437.1, read on the forward strand.
CAAACTTCGGTGCTCACGAGCATCATGTGGAGGGGTTATTTAAAGCACAGGCAGTTGTGCCCCAACCCCAGAGCCTCTGGTTTAGAACAGCTGAGATTAGATCTGGGTATTTCCATTTCTAACAAGTTCCCAGATGATACAAATGCTGCTGGGTTAGAGACAATACTTTGAGAACCGCTGCATCAGTCCCCCACTAACACACACGCTTCCTTTGCGTAATTCCTGCTCTTCCTTCACATCTCTGTTTCAGCTTTACTTCCTCTGACTGCTTCTCATGGATTGAGCTCTCCTATTATGCATATTCCCATCATACAAACATCTTGTACTTCTTTACAGCACATAACGAAAGTATAAACATTCATCTATACAGTTGTTTTCTTACATCTATCTTCCCTACAATTCTATACGTTTTATAAACAAACATCTCTAATGTTCCCCACCTATCCCTTTTGCCTGACGCCGTGCCTGACATACATTGTTCAACAAATGTTCGTTGATATTTGGATGAATGGACGGGTACATGGATCTAGAAAGACTCCATTTCAGGCCCGGCGTGGTGGCTCACACCTGTAATCCCAGCACTTTGGGAGGCCAAGGCAGGCAGATCACAAGGTCCAGAGATCAAGACCATCCTGGCCAAAATGGTGAAACCCCACCTCTACTAAAAATACAAAAATTAGCTGGGCGCAGTGGCAGGCGCCTGTAGTCCTAGCTGCTCAGGAGGCTGAGGCAGGAGAATCACTTGAACCCGGGAGGCAGAGGTTTCAGTGAGCTGAGATCGCGCCACTGCACTCCAGCCTGGGTGACAGCACGAGACTCCATCTCAAAGAATATCCATTTCAACTATGGGCAGAGCACTAGGAGGACTGTCCATTCAAATGTCACAGGGCATGTGGCAAAGAGGTAGCCAAGGAGAGAGGGCACCTGCCTAGTTAGCCAGATGAGCTGCTCCACCCAGGCCTCCCTCACGCCCTGCCCTCTTTATAGACAGCAGAGAGACACACAGGGAGGATCAGAGTGCTCCACACAGTCAGGACTGTGTTCTTGCTTTAGGCTATATGACTTTGGGCGAGTCCTTTTTCTTTTGGAGCCTCAATTTTCTCATCTGTAAACCAAGATGGTTGGACCTTTTAGCTCTAAAATTTGTTGAGAATTATGGTTTCTGAAAAAAAGATGCTTCCTTTTTAACAGGATCCAATAATAGTTGGGGTGTTGGTCCTCTTCCCTAATCATGGCCAGATGATGTCAGCAAAAGAAGTCAAACTGGCAGGACTGACTGGATTATTGGATTGAGGATGGAGATTGTTTTTATTACTATTATCTATATAAACCTATGGGGTAGAAGTGCAATTTTGTTTTGAGACGGAATCTCGCTCTGTTGTCCAGGCTGGAGTGCAGTGGTGCCATCTCGGCTCACTGCAAGCTCTGCCTCCTGGATTCACGTCATTCTCCCGCCTCAGCCTCCCGAGTAGCTGGGACTACAGGTGCCCACCACCATGCCCAGCTAATTTTGTTTTTGTATTTTTAGTAGAGACAGTGTTTCACCATGTTAGCCAGGATGCTCTCAATCTCCTGACCTCATGATCCGCCCGCCTCGGCCTCCCAAAGTTCTGGGATTACAGGCGTGAGCCACTGCACCTGACCTGCAAGTTTGTTACATGCATATATCACAGGGTGATGAAGTCAGGGTTTTTAGGATATCTGTCACCCCGGTAACGTACATTGTACCCATTAAGTAATTTCTCATCATCCAGCCGCCTTCCACCCCCTCACGCTTCTGAGGCTCCATTGTCATTCTACTAAACATGTGTACACATTGTTTAGCTTCTACTTATAAGTGAGAACCTGTGAAATTTGTCCAAGTCTGACTTATTTTACTTACAATAATGACCTCCAGTTCCATCCATGTTGCTGCAAAATACATGATTTCATTCTTCTTTATGACTGAATAGTATTCCATTGTGTATATATACCACATTTTCTTTATCCGATCATCCATTAATGGACACTTAGGTTGGATTACATATCTTTGCTATTGTGAATAGTGCTAAGATAAACATACAAGTGCAATTGTTTTTGTTTTGTTTTGTTTTGTTTTATTTGAGACAGGGTTTCACTCCCATCTCCCAGGCTGGAGTGCAATGGCACAATCTATGCTCACCGCAACTTCCGCCTCCCAGGCTCAAGTGATTCTCCTGCCTCCGCCTCTTGTGTAGCTGGGACTACAGGCACATACCACCACACCCAGCTAATTTTTGTATTTTTTGTAGAGATGAGTTTTCACCATGTTGCTGAGACTGGTCTCAAATTCCGAAGCTCAGGTGATCCGCCTACCTCAGCCTCCCAAAGTGCTGGGATTACAGGCATAAGCCACAGTACCTGGCCATAAGTGTCTTTTTATATAATAATTTCTTTTCTTTTGGGTAGATACCCAATAGTGGGATTGCTGGATCAAATGGGTAGTTCTAATGTAGTTCTTTGAGAAATCACCATACTGTTGTCTGTAGAGGTTGTACTAATTTACGTTCCTACCAACCATGTATAAGTTCTCCCTTATCTCCACATCCTTGCCAGCATCTGTTATTTTTTGACTTTTTAATATTAGCCATTCTAACTGGGGTATGATATCTCATTGTGGTTTTAATTTGCATTAGTGATGTTGAGCACTTTTTTGGTATATATTCTCGCCATTTGTATGCCTTCTTTTGCAAAATGTCTATTCACAGAGAATGAATATTCTCGTTTCTCTTTTCCCGGGGCCTCTGTGTGGAGCCACCATTCCTCAGGAACTGGGAAGGGGTTAGTGGTGAAAGGGTGAGAGACCACAGACACAGCCTCATAGGCCAGGGCCTCAGGGACATCACAGAGCACAGAAGTCCAAGGGGTGCTCACTTCCTGCTTCCTGTCATCTCACTTTGGAGCAATGTTCCATCCAATGGCCTGGCTAAGGTTTCGGAACTCAAGCATTTAACGAAGATTTGAAATATATTTGTGAAATATTGCATGAAGGCCTCAAAGAAATTTATACTCTTTTCTTTCTTTTTCTTTATTGCAATCATCACTGTCGATAATAACTCTGAACCTACATGGCAATGCTTATTTTCATTCTGTCTCTGATTTATTGGAAGGGATCCACAACAGCAGTACAAGTGCCCAGCATCACGTACTTGTCATCTTTGCTTTTTGTGGGTTGTTTTTTAGGAGGCAGGGTCTCGCTCTGTCACCCAGGCTGGAGGTTACCATAGCTCATTGTAACCTCAAACGCCTGGGTTTTAGTGCTCCCATTGCTTCAGCCTCCCAAGTAGCTGGGACTATAGGCATACACCACCATGCCCGGCTATTTTTTATTTTTTGTAGTGATGGAATTTCCCTCTGTTACCCAGGCTAGTCTTGAACTTCTGACCTCAAGTGATCCTCCTGCCTTAGTCCCCCAGAGTGCTGGGATTACAGGTAAGAGCCACCACATCCAGCACACTTTTTATGTTTTCAGGTTTGCACCTGTCTAGAAGTTCTTCTCTTTGTTTTCTGTTCTTAAGAGAATACACTGTGGTTATCTACAGAAATAAACTGATGGATAAATGATTTAGAAAAACGGAGAGAGCAAAAGGGTAGGAGAAGAAAAGAGAAGCCAGGATTTTTACTTTCTGGCTCATTTAGAGAAAATATGCTATTAGACTGACTTTTACAAAAGAGATTCAGAATACTTTTACCCAAATGTTTGGATGTTATGGTAATAGCCTTCTCACGTAATGCCTTTTAACCTTACACCCTGTTTTCTTTGGGGTTTTTTCAGGGCGGAGGCTGTATTTCTCATTTCTGTGGGTGTACCGGGGAGCTCTGATTGCATGTTATTAAAAAGCAAGCTCTAAGGACCAGAAGAAAGTGAGGGCGTTTGCAGGTTCAATGGTGTGAGACTTAGAAAAGTTGATAAGAAGGATTAGAATTGAAGGATAAAAAGACTCTTACAAAGCCAAGCCATTATAGGCCCCATTACTTTATATACATTCTCCAAAAATCACATGAATGAGGGGAAAGAAAGGAAGAAAAAAACTGGCTACAGTTCAGAATGTCAATTATGTCCTCTTTTAATCCCCTTTTCATGATTTATTTGACATTTTGAACAGTGGCCAAAAAAGCTATTATAACTATAAAACATATTCATTGGTATAAATCTCATTCGTTGAACGATTTAATTAAGGTATTGACATGCTTAATTGATACGCTAAGCCAAGACCATTTTTATATCTCATTTCCATATGCTTTCTGCTTTAAGAGAAGTGAGGAGCTGGATCTTTAAAAAAAAAAAAAAAAAAGTCTCCCTCCATAAAAATGCTATAGATTCAATGGTGCCTGACATCCCAGGGGACCACTTCCTGCCACTCTCCTTGATTTCAAGCCAGCCACTCCTCTAAGTGGCGCTGCTCAGAGGGAAGGTGATGTATACCCAGCTTGAGTGCCTGTCAGGCCCTCTTATGATCAATAGGAGAATATTTATATTAATAAAGCACCAAGTTAATTAAATAAAATGGTCCTCTGGGTAAACTTAAGATACTAGAGGATGGGCAGGAATCGATATATTCTGCCATTTGAACATTAAGTATGTGCCTTGAAATTTTATGGAGCTTTTAAAAACTCGCTTTGTAATGTAAAAAGTTTGAAACCACAAGTTTTCTCTGCCAAAACCTTGTCTCTGGCTTCCAGAGCTGAGGGGGACCGGAAGGACTAGAGTTGCTAGAGATGGGAGCTTAGGGGAAGCCCCACCCGACCTCCCCCTGTTCTGGGGAGCTAACCCTCTGGCTGGATGCAAAGGTTGGGGGTGTCTCGGAGGACAAGGCTGGGCTGAAGCACAGAGACCTGAGCTCAGCGCAGGTCCAGGGAGGATGGCACGTCCTCATCCCCAGAGGAACCTCAGGAGGAGATCCTGGGGAGGCTCAAATGCTAAGATCATTTGCAAGAACCTCTGTCCGCAGCCCCACCCCTGCTTGGCTTCTGCCTGCACCTTTCCCTTTGGTTCTCTCAACCTGTCTCTGTATGTCCATTCTTTTGTGTGTGTGTGTGCATACGTGTGTGTGCATGTGCACCTGTCTGCATCCTCTTTCTCTTTGCCCCATATCCGTGTCTTTCGCTGTGTGTCTCTTCCTTTCACGGTCTCTTCTGTGAAATGCCTGTCTCTGTGTATGTGCATTTCAGTCTCTGACTTTTTTTTCCCTCTTTTGCTTTCTCTGGTTTTATCGTCTCTGTCTCACTGTGTCAGTCTCCCTCTTTAACTGTCTTTCTCTCCCTCTCTCTGTCTCTCTCTCTCTCTCTCTCTCATCTTTATATCTGTCTATCTTTAAAGGGATCACACATTCATGGACTCAGTGCCTCAGCACTCAGAGGCTGACTTTCTCCTCTGTCCCTGGCTCCTGGAGCAGCCTCCTCCACAGGGTTTGGAGATGGAAAAGAGGAAAGATACCCACTGAGTCCTGCCTCAAGCAGCTGGGTCCATTTGCAGGGGTGACATCATACTTGTTGCCCTGCTTGTCCGTTCCCAGGGACTATCTTCTCATTTTCTTAGTGTTGACCTGCAATGCCTAACACCCGGGATACATTGTAGTCACCCTAGTAATGATGACGCTTCATTGAAATGTAAGCCCCAAGACAGCTTTAACAGGGTTGTGAGGATTTCCTTCTCCCAAGAGAGTAGCCACAACTGAGGAATTTGTTTTAGTGGTGACAAATGAACCTCCCATTCCCACCTTGCGTAATGATGGCTTTTCCTGCACGGCTCTGGACCCCTTTGAAGCTCATCCAGGCCTCAGCCTCCTTTGGAAGGCAAAGGGTGCTTTGACTTGTCCTGAGTCTGCACAGAACGGCTGGACCAACATTCTGCCCTCGGCCCGGATCCTGTGCTTGGGCAGGGGCCACTTCCCAGTGTCTTCCCACTGTCCCACCGACGCCCTTCAGGCTCCCCTTCTTTTCCCTCCTCTTTGTGGGAGTCTCCTGTCAACTTCTCCTCTGCACAGCAATTGCTGCACAGTCAACCATTTTCCAACCAGCCTCACAGGGGCTGGGCAGCTTTAACCTGTTCCCATCTTCGCCATCTTCGGGAGATTGTGGTAGATTCCACGAGAGAGAGTATCCTTGCGGGACCCAGGAAACTTTGAGGCATGACAGGCTAAGTGGAAACCAATTACTACTTTCTTTCATATTGAACTTGACCTGGAGTTGCTGCTTTACAGTTTTAGTGTTCCTCTGTAATATTCTGTGGGGCAAGAAGGCAGGGTTTTTCTTTTACTCACAGTGTTGAGTGCTGACTTGAACAGATACAAGGACTGATAACAACCAGTACTTATCTAGTGCTTTTTATGAACGACACAGCATGCAATGAACTCAAAATTCATGAGCTATTTTATAATAATTCCCCCACATAGGTATTTTCATGGTCCACATTATACAGATGCAAAAACTGAGGCCCAGTCATGCAAGTGGCAAAGCTGGAGTTCACACCAAGGCCTTTTACGCTCCTGAGCCATGCCTTCACTACGGTACCTCACTGCCTCCTGGGGTCTTGGCCATAGGCACGACTTCTAGCAGGCATGTAAGGCAAGGAGTGGTGTTACCAAGAAAAGTACGGCCTGGGCCATAGTGGATGAATAGTCTCAGAAACACAAGGGAAGCGTTTTAGAAGTCACATTCCCCCCCCCCCCCCCCCCCAACCTGCTACCTCAGAGGTCCTTTTCTCTTTGCTGGGGACAGGGAAGTTGATTGTATTTGGCACGAGACTAGTGGCAGCAGTCTCACATTTGTCACTAATGAATTTCATCTCTGCAGTTCATTGGGTCCTCCCAGCGCTCGTGTCCCTTGGCTAGTGCCTTTCAAGCTAATGGCCAGAAGCAGGTCTGGGATTAATTATTAGTGTTAACTTCCAACTTGGTGTAAATCTATTGAACTGCATCCATTTTTACATAAATAAGCAAGAGAACAGCATCTATTCTCCTGTAGGCAACAGCAGCACATCCACAGGTGTGAATTATTAGCAATAACTGTAATTGCTTTGAATGGAACAATAAATAGTGCAGGGGGTCATGATGAGAAACGTCATTCTATAGTATTAACATAGCTTAATGGCTTAAGCTCCTATATACTTCATCCGTTACTGGGCTTCCAGAGGCCAGCTTTGCAACTCAGGGTGCTGAGGTCTTGCTGAATTGCTTTCCTGCTTTGGTGGAAGATAATTTTGAGCCTTTCTGAAACATATCGATTTTATTGGCAGATGACCCCAGGATAGCATCTCACCTCTACCATTGAGGTTTCACTTGTTTAATGGTCTTCTGAAAAGTTACAAGAAAGCACAGGCATATACAAGCCCCATGTCCTCGAGGTGCAGCACTGCTGCCAAACTCCAACCTCTGGGCAGCCGCAGCCCAGGCACAGCCCCTCCCCACCCTGCGCTGGCATGTTCACATTTACTCGGTGGAGCAGAGTGGGCCACATAAGAGGAACTCTAGTGCCATATCATAAAGGGTATTAGGGTTAGGCAGATCCAGAGCAATGTTCAAAGAATCCTTTCTTCATGATCAAGCTGAACATTTAAGGTTACAGTGGGGTAGACACTAGGAAGTGGCTTCAACGTCTCCCAAACTGCAGTGCCTTAGCCCTCTGACTTCCTCTCTTTTTCTTACCTCCTCACCTCACTGCCACCCCCAACTTTGTTTCTGCACATCTTCAGCCTCTGGGAGGGTTTCCAGAGCTTTTAGACAATTTGCCTGGAAGGAGTCAGATCACAGGGTAGATTATCCCAAAGATCATCAGAACTTCTTCACTGCCAATGACCCCCTTCTAACATCTCCTGGAGGCTATTGCTTAAAGTATCTCCTTCTGCACCTGAGTTTCATTATCTGTATTATCCTAATCTCTATGAGTGCCAGAATTCAGAAAGGAGGAGGGGAGAAGTTGTTCTTGGAGATGAAACACTGTCAGGCACACAGCACAGCCCTTTTCTGGATTGAATGCATTTTCCAAATCTATGGGACCCTCGCAGGCCAGGTTTAATCTGTATTCTGAAAAATCAAGTTATCTGTCCACTTTGCCTACCTTCCCACTGTAACTGCTCATTCCCACGCCTCAGCTTAGCTCACTAAACCTTTCCCCGTCAAAGGCTTTATCTGTGGCTCCTTAGTTCACAAGCCTGTTCTAGGAACATTAGTTCTCAAGCATGATATGCCACCAGGGCTGTAGAGGTAGAAGGATGGAGGAGGACAGCCAGAGCTCTTTGTAATCCGAAGGGACAGACTGGACTTGGGGGGAAAAAAAAGATTTCCATAGCTTGAGATGTGTTCTCAGTCATCCATGGACCAAGAAATGGCATAAAATCATGTTCACTTATTTTTTCCATCCACTTAACAAATATTTTTAAAGCTATACATCAGGCCTCACGCTCAGCAAAAGCTCCTGCCTACACAAAGCTAATAATTTAGTCAGAGAGCCATCATAAAACACCACATTGCCAACCTCCACATAGTCAGCATGGTGAGGCAGCAAACAATCTTTCCAGAACCAAACTCACTCTTTCCTGTGCCCAGGTAGCTACTCTGCCTTTAAGGTTTTTGATAAAGTCAAATTTGACAGGGCCCTGGGACAAGTTACTGAGTTGTAAAGGACCACCTTGGTGGACGATCTGCCATTTTATTTGAGCTTTCTTTTTCAGGAAAAGATAAGAGGATGTAGAAAAAAGGTTGAATCGATCATCCTCACTCCCCTCCTTCCTGAAACCAACAGAAATGGGCCCAAATGGTAACTAAGAATATAAATTTAAGAAAAACATGTTAGAAGCGCATTCCCCATCCCCTTAATTTTTGCTAATTGTCACTTAAGTAGATCTTCACCTATGGGATACTATGCCTCTGAACCTAGGCTATCAGGCCACAGACTAGGAGGCAAATGAGGGTGCCCAGGTCTGTAGTTAATCACAGAGCAGGCCAAATGCACACACTTCATTTCAAAACAATTTCATAAACGCTCCCCTGCCCCTGATACCTCCCCCTCACTCACAAGATTTCATCTCCTAATTGCAAAAGCTTTTTGGCATGGGAATGTCTTTGTGAAGAAGAGAGGACTCAATTTGGGCCATCTCTCTACAGAAGACATGGGAACAAGGACGCTTCTCCAATTAATCAGCAAATGCTTGGCTCCAGCTTTCGGGCCAAAGGATCGATTTACATAAAGCTACTTCTCGAGATGAATTTGCCTCCCCCTCTCCTCCTGCTGCCTTCCCCTTGTCCAGCCAGCATTAGACATGCTACTGGATTTCAGATTGACAGTGTCAGCTACGACAATCAAATTAGGGATGAAAGCCTCAGATGGCTGCCAAGCAAGAGGGACAGAGCGGGTGGGGACCAGTATGTCAGCCTCAGAGGAGGATAAATTGTATAGAAATGGGTTCCCTTTCCCAAACCCCACTGGGCAGACACATAGCTTCAAACAATAAGAAACAAACAAAACGCCAGTCTCCATCCTTTTGAATCAGGTGAACAAGCACCCTGTCCACACCCAATCAAGGTTGATAAATTAAACCAGAACTTCTCATTGGGCCCAAAATTGGCAGAGGACTATCTCAGGTACCTAATTAGATCTTTACAATCAGATGATTTTCAGCACCAGATTTCTGCACACAATGTGAAGTCACCAAAATCGGAGGTATACCCCCTGAAGCATATATAATGAGGTACGCATGCACTGTGGAATCAGACGCCTGTGGTTGGAACCCCACTGATATTTCCTGGACCACTTAGTGACACAGGGAAGCCTGGACCAGAACAGAGGGCGTAATTGGGCTGATAATGAGAGCTCCTCAATCCCATCTAATGTAACTAACTGCCATGTCGCTAAATTGAGATAATCCCAGGGATTAGTGAGCTGTTGAGAAGCTCAGCCTCTGTCCCATTTGCTGGAGATGATCAGTCAATTATAATGCTGTTTCATGAACACAAAGAGCCTTAGTTGGAGTTGCAGATGATTAAATGAAGAAAGCTTCTGTTTGGACTGGAAGCATTGGTTAACCCTGATAGCCCTGAAAGAGTGGTGGTTTGGAAAAACTCAGATTATGAGTTATTATGGCTGCGAAGAGTTATTTGTTCACAGGAGGAATGACTGAATGAATGGAATATTCTAAACCATGGATTTCTGCTCCGGATTCAGGGCTTTCAACCTTGACTGGTTTTCCTCCACATTTCCTATCTGTATACTCAAACCCCCCAAGCAGTCTTGTATCAGGCTCCTTAGATTGGTTCCAACATCTAAAGACTTTTTCCCTCCCTTGGCAATGAGATACCATGTAGCTACAGCATCAAGTTCCTTATTCTAGAACATACTGTCCAATACAGTAGGCACTAGCTATGTGTGATCACTGAGCACGCAGAATGTGGCCAGTCCAGATTCAGGTGTGTGTAAAATACGCATCAGACTTTAAAGACTTGGTATGAAAAAAGGAATATAAAACATCTCATTAATAAATGTTTATATTGATTACATCTTGAAATGGCAATCTTTTGGATATATTGAGTTAAATATCATATTAAAATTAATTTCAACTGTTTCTTTTTACTGTTTTTAATGTGGCTAATAGAAAATTTTAAATTGTATTCTTGGCTTGTGATATGTTTCCATGGGACAGTGCTGTTCTGGAATTAGCAGATCGCCCCTGAAGAGTTGACAGTCTCTGCATCCTCACTGGTCACAAATCTGAGCCTGCAGGTCAAGTTCTTCCCAGGGTGAAGCATCCAATTGGCCAGCACAGAGGCCAATTATTTTGTTTTGATTTTGTTGAATTAACATCCCCAGCTCACTTTCTGATTACTCCTGTTGTCCACATGCAGCCTGACTTCCTCATTTACTTTACCTGCACAACCCTGAAGCATTTGAGTTTGCAATCTTTGGAACACCTGCCCAGAAAGAGACAAAACAGGCACTCACATTGGTAACTAGTCACAGAGCAAACCCATAACCTCAACTCCATGTGTAGCCTTTTGTAGAAGCTTGCAGCCTGACATGTTCTTTTCCTTTTTCCCTTTGGTCAGAATGCTCCCCTGGGACCAAGTGTCTTATCTTCATAGTGCTTGGATCTCAGGCCTTCACCCTCAGTCACGGCTCCAGGACTCTTTCTCAGCCTGGCTGCTCAACCCTGCTCATCACCTGCCCTGTAGTGATTCCTCCCAGATTTCAGCCTTCCTAGAAAACTGCACGGAATCGCTGGTCTGTGAGGCCCTATCAGGAATGTCCTAATCCCAGCAACCTGTCTCCCCTTTAAGCTTGAAGGAGTCCAAGGACAAAGTGCTTGGTTTTCTTCTGCCATGTCTCTGGCCCCCAGAGGAGGGTGTAGCCATCCATGAACTCTTACCCTTCTGGGTCAGCCTCCCTGGGCTCCTGAGTGGATTTCTGAAATACAGATTAAATGTCATCATTCTCCCCACTTCAGCCTTCTCCTGTGACTCTGCCTATCCCACAGGCATTTTGTCCAACATCAGCAGTCTCATGTCTGAGACACAGGAGGCCTTTGAATCCTGCTCCCAAAATTTTCCCTAAAATTAGACTTTAACATTTAAGGTAGTAGGAAGCTATATTTGTGAACTTCATGCTAGAACCTGAAGATAGGAATTTGCATTATATACTGCATTAGAGTTTAGAAAGCACTCGCTTGTCCATTACCTCTGATGCCTATCCCAGTTTCTTAGAAGTGCAAGTTGAGGTTCAGAGAATTAAACTGGTACTCTTAAAGACACACAGCCTGTTGAGTAGCAGAACCGGGATGTGAACTTAGCACCTAATCTGATGCAATAATCATTCCACCCATGGTTCTCCAACTTGTTTAAAATTAGACTCAAGCCCATCCTTAGGGTTTCTAATTCAGTAGGTCTGGCATAGACCCCAGGAATCTGCATGCTTTTTTTATTACGGAAAATGTCACACATACATAAAAGCAAAGCGCAGATGATAAATGAACCTCCCTCATACTTTATCACCTAGCTCCAATAAATATCAACCCATAGCCAACCTCGTTTCATCTATTCTTCTACCACTTCTTCCTCTCCTATATTATTTTGAAGCAAAACTTAGAGATCATTTTATTCTTAATTATTTCAGTATGTATCTCTCAAAGATAAAGACACAAATGAAAGAAAACATAACAACAGTTCTATTCTCACTTTAAATTTAAAAAATTAACAGGAATGAATGTTTATTTTGTTCTCATAGCAGGGTTCATGGTCCATCTGATCAGAACATTCTTCTATGACAACTGCCCAGTACAATCCCAACTCTTGATAATATCTTTGTACTGTTCTGATTTTTCCCAAACTGTCCACCTTGAAAGATAAAACCAAAGTACCTGATGAAATAAGCCTGCATTCCCTGTGAGTCCTGGTGATTCAGAGTGGCATCTCTCTCTTTTCCTTCTGAAAATTTAAAGAGATTTTGGGCCCCGACTAAAATAAACTATAAAATCTTTTGCTTGGTGTCTGGAGCAACCCATAGTGTGAGTTTAGAGACAGGCTTTCTTCTGGATAAAAAGGAAGAAACAGTGAAACTGCTGCTCTCTCTTTTTTTTTTTTTTTTTAAGATGAAGTCTGTCTCCATCACCCAGGCTAGAGTGCAGTGGCACAGTCTCGGCTCACTGCAACCTCCCACTCCCGGGTTCAAGCCATTCTCCTGCCTTAGCCTCCCAAGTAGCTGGGATTACAGGTGCCCACCACCACACCTGGCTAATTTTTGTATTTTTAGTAGAGTTGGTGTTTCACCACGTTGGCCAGACTGGTCTCAAACTCTGACATCAGGTGATCCGCCCACCTCGGCCTCCCAAAGTGCCAGGATTACAGGCATGAGCCACCACCCACCCTTGCTCTCACTTTTTGAGGTATCTAGATGTTTATTTTATATTTGTAAAAGTAAGGGAGTCTATTTCTTGGTATCTGGGATAAATAAGGATGTAAACTGCAGGTGGACAGAAACTTGGGACTATCCACTTTTCTTTCTCAACTTCAACCATAGTGGAACACCTAGTAGGTGTTCAATTCATTGTTTTGGGAAATGAGCATCTCAGCTGACACTTAATCTGTCAGTATTAAACATCTGAATGGCATGGCCAGGACTTTTCTGATGAATTTGTGAGGGGAAGGATTGCAGGAAGAGCTTTTATTGATATCCTTCATCCAGTAACTTTTTAACATCGAGGGAACACGCAGTGTAAGCTCTCACTGCAATGAAATATTCAGAAACACAACTGGAGCAGTGGGAAATAACTGGCGTTTTTTTGTCCCCCATTGATACTTTGATTCCCTGGATCCCTGAGATAGGTGGTAGTTCTTTCAGGAAATGAGTCAGTTACTCCATTGTAATCTTCCTCAGACAAAGGCTGCCATTGACTAGACACCCAGCGGGAGGTACCAGAGCTTAGCTGGGACATATGCTTGGTGCTCATTTGATTTCGACAGTGACCCAACTGCAAACATATAATCTTGCTTATTAAGATAAATTGCCTGCAGAAGAGATGTACCTATTAAGATAAATCCTCCCTGAAGTCCACATTGTAGAATCCCCGGGGGATAATTTTTCCTGCATGTTTGTCCCTCCTGCTGTATAAAATAAGGTAAGCAAAACAGTGTCTGTCCCTTTAGTTCCTAGCACAGAGTGATGTGTCACCGGGTTACTACGTATTAGAAAGTTGGAGTTCAGGGGGCGGGAGCAAAGGCTGCAGCTTTATGTAAGATGGTAGTATTATTGAGAGTACAGGAAATTTTAGATTCGTAGATTATCCATCAAAAATTTTTAAATCCCTAAATGAGTTTTGATTGATACTGAATGCACCAATGGGCAGGTTTCCTCCTACTAGGCAGAGAATGTGAAAGTAATTTAAATATATATTCAGGCCAAAGAGAATCAGAATGGTAATCCATTGCCTTGATCTCAAATCCAATAATGGTTCCAAATATAAATGCTTTTAAGATCATCCCCTAATTTAGCCTAACTAATCAAGAGTTGATGGAATTTTTTTTTAATGTTACTGAAAAGATGCCACATTGGTCTCAGTGCAGAGGGATTGAGGAGGTAGACAAAGAAGTGTAAACCTCATCAGACGCCAGATTGGGTTGTTCCCACGTTCTTTGGTCAGTTACTTTCCCATGTGGCCTCTTGATCTTCGGTCCTAGATATGCTCTCTTTTGAGAGTGATATTTTAACCCGCTGAGGACTTGTAGATTCAGAACTATCCCCGAAGCCTTCTTAGGAATACTTTGGGGTAGATCTCCTTGGGTTCCTTCTATTGCTACTGGATCCTATCACCTGCTTCTTTGAATTTCACTGCTCAAGTCTCCTAGCTGGCAACATCTTCAGCAATCTGTCCTTGGGGTGCTGGAGTCACCACCCCCAGCATTCATGGAGGGCAGGCAGAGCTTGGGAATTTACATTTCACCTGAGTGGTCCCTAACCAAGGACTGTCTGTTGCAAGGCTGCAAAAGCCCAGCTTCCTTGCTCAGAGACAGGAGTTCCCCATGGTATTGGGCTAAGGCCAAGACTTCACCTGATTGTACTTTTATTTGCCTTTTCCATTCGGTTTCCATCCCTCACTGGTCTCTCCCGGGAGTACTTCATTAATCAATCACTTAACCCCCGTGTCCTTGGCTCGGTGTCTGCTTCTGAGAGAATCCAACACAAGACAGACCTTTTATTTCTGAATCCAGCTCTCCCATTTTATCCAAAAGAATCTAGAATCAAACATGGCTACCCCTGTCCAGATGAGAGATGAGAGAAACTTTAATCCCTCCCTCAGATTTTATGAAAGGAGTATAGCAACATTTATATATCTTATTCTTTGTAGAGTTGAAGGCATATGTCCTGGGGGTGCTGAAAATTGGACATTTTCAGCAATGTCAATCCAATGCTAAATGGGAGGAAACTACACAAAAGGAAATGCAGCTATTCATTGAGTGCCTACAGTGTTCTAGATGCTGTGCAGAGTGCTCTGCAGAGCTCTACAAGCTGTAGTTTAATGTCATAATGGCACTTGTATAGACTTCCAGGTGGGACTGTGATATTTCTGGGTGCAGTATCCATATGACTTAGGAAAGCAGTCCCATTTGACAGTTGGAGATGTGAGACAGTCATGCAATTGACTAGATTCACACAACTACCATGCAAATGATTCCATGCGCGGTGCTCTACATGTAATCATTTCGCTCTCACAATTAACTGTTGAGGTTGGTAACACTAACATCCCCACTGTAAAGATGGGGAAACTGAGGCAAAGAGCATTTTAGTAACTTGAATGATCATACAGCTCATAAGTAACCCCACCCACTTCAGAAACAACAAATCTCCAAGTTTTGAGGAGCTTCCAAGCCCCATTTTGTAGCTTCAGAATTAATTTAGGAGTGACATCTAGGATCAAAGTCCCTCCACAAACTGCCATTTAACACAGAGAGGATTTCCTGGTAGCATGAATATGACCAAGACAAGTGCATTGTCCCCAGCAGGGCAAAGAGGAGAACATGTTCCTGCTCCTAGTCTTGCAGGGGTAGGGGTGAAGGTGGGAACTGTCATTGTCTGCTCCTCCGAGAACAAAGCATGCCTGACATTGAAGGGAGGGCCCCAGGAAGCATTTCAAAAGCTCCACTGGAACTAGACAGCCTTTCACTCCATTTATCAAAGCGTCTGCAGTTCCCATTTCAAGGTAGATGAAGCAATAATAAATTTGTGAAGAAAGTTAATCTGTGTCCAAAGCATTTTAGTAAATTAAAAAGGGGGGAGGGTGGCTGGAAGGGGGATATATTGGTTCTTGCCAACTCCTATTTGACTTACTGTCTCCTTAATAAGTCCTCTTTGGTCTTGTGTTTTTGGATGGAATAATCGGTCAGTTAATCATTTTCCGGAAGCTGGAAAATGCACTTTAGCTAATGCAGTTCTCCTTTTCTCCCAGAGCCCTAATTATTTAAAAAGGCATCCCAATTCCTAGCCCTACTCCCCAACCAAGAAAGCCTTTCCCACCAGCCATCTTCCTTTACTTACCCAGAAAAATCCAGCACACCTCCCACTCCTGCACCCTACTCCAATCTCATACCTTCCTTCTAGTGTTTAAAAAAACAAAAATCCCCTTCTTTGGTCACTTCTGAGCATTTCTGCCCTCCTCAGCCCTGAGCTGCTTCCCTCATGAAAGGGGAGGCACTAAAACCCTAACAAGCAATTGGCCAGCACTAGGCTCTTGGGCATTGTGGATAGATTTTGTTATTTTTATTTAAGTGTCAGTGGAAAATGGTGGCTCTTGTCTCTCTCAAGGATAGTACTTAACAATAGCTCCATGCTCTGGCACCACGCTGAGATAAACACACTATTAGGAACTCTCACAAAGGCCCTGTGATAATTGTGAAGGGACCGTTACCGAAAATGAAGCACCCAGCCCTGAACCCTCCTCCACGCCCCATCAGTAACACCATTAAAGCTGTCAGTTTGTCAGCCCACTGGAGGTATTTATGAAATCAATATACAGTCCTGCAGATGGATGGCAGCAGTATTGTTAGCTGGAGAAGGGAGGCTCAATGGAAAATAAAATTAATAAAATTTACAAGCAGATTGTCATGGGGAACAGATAAATTCCCTACAATCTACTGTTTTGCTCAATTGGGACAGGAGAAAAGCAGTGACAGGGAGATGGGAGAAAAGCTGTGTTTTAACTGGGCTCCTGAAAGTAGGAGCAAGGCTGGTTATATTTACAGCAAGAAAATAGTGAACAGAAACCAAAGCGTTGCCCCACCCAAGTGCAGGATTTCGCCTGTGTAGGAGGTCTCCCAGCAACATGGCCAGATTTTTCTGCTTAAATAACACTCTCCTCTCCTCATCCCACTGTATTGCAAACCAGAACCTTTGTACGACTGCTACTCCTCCCAGTATATTTTGGGATGTTGTCTACTCAAACAAGGTTAGCGCATTACTGGAATACATGCCCCCTCATCCAGCTTCCAGCTATGGTTCAAGCTGACAGCTCTATACCTCTCTCCTGTTTGCTGCCCCTGCCTCTGATTTTGATCACATCAACCACTTTCCAAAAGTGTGACTGGGGCTCATCTTCCAGAGCCGCCAGAGAGAGCAGCCAAGCCTGGGGGGGTAGTGGGCAAAGGCTCAGTGGCCTACAGACCAGCTTCATTTGGCAGAAAAGACTGGACTCGTTGTGACTTCCAGAGCCTTGGGTGCTGCCCAGATGCCTGGTGGAAATTGCATTAGTCGGATGACAGGACCTGGGCCCCTGCTCCAGAAGCTGATGGAGAGCAGCTGAGTGGCCTTAGTGACACCGCCTGACCTCTGCTGTCATCATGGGCTTTGTTCAGCGCCCGGACTCCAGGCTGGAGCCCAGCTCATTGAATCAGGCCTGGCTGGGGGAGCCTGAGACAGGGCTCATTGTGCATCTGAATTTACTTACATCGGTTGCAGACAGAGGAAAGTGGATTTGAGATGGGGAGCACCCTGTTATTCAGCCCTAGAAACCACTAGTACTCACACCTGCACTCTACCCCAAGTCTGAGCCTTGTTTTGTGGGCCTAAAAGTGGCCCCAGATGATCCTCAAGTTTCGTTTTAGCTAGCTGCTCAGAGCACATGGCTTGTCTCAGCAGGGGATGGGAGATCAGAAAAAAGTGGACACCTCTTTTCTGTTTCCTCTTTTCCCTCCTGCCCCTTTGCAAAATGTTCATTTAGACTGCCCAGGTTTTAGTGGAGGGCAGTCATCTGATCTCTCCTGCCAAATATGTCTGGAGTCATCTAAAGCTTTTGATTAGGTGCCCTTGGAAAATCAGCATGGGAGTGTCCACAGGTACAATCTGTCTCTAGGTCAACTCAGGACCCGTTTAACCTGTGACCAGCAAGGTCTCCTTATAGGATCCCATACCAAGGAAATAGTTGGACAAGTATCCCCAAAATGTGCATGCAGAGAAATTCACCCTAGTGTTTCTTTAAATAGCAAGTAAATAAATAAATGCCTACCCAACAATTTGGGACTATGTAGCCACTCATACAATTGGACGACATACAGCCATTAAAAATGTTAGTATCAATGCGCTACTAATGACAGGGACAGATGTTCTCAATATAGCAAGCAAGAATAATAGGTTATAATAGACTATATATTATGAGGTCATATTGGTGGAATTTTATATATATAACTCGTGATTGGTAGCAGTAGTTAGATCTGCATCGTTAATTTTTTTTGCCTTATATTTGAGGGTTTTTCGGGTGTTCTTTTAAAAAATAATTGCATATGTATAGTGGGGTGTGTGTGTGTGTGTGACACACCTTTTATATCTGAAGAAAGTGTAAAGGGCTCGCTGTGTCCCTAGCCCCTGGCTCTGCGCCCCCCATCACACCACAGTCCTCAGAGAGGCTTCTGCAGCCCACGGCTGTGCGGGACCAGCCAGGAAGGAGGCCTGGCATGAGTGTTTTGCAGGGCCAGTTTGCACGCTCTGGAGGCCTGATGGGTCTTTACAGATCGATTACTTGTTGAGATCTAAGCAGGCCTGAGTTCTGAGTGAAAACAAGTGCACATGTTTGGTCTAGCAAAAACTAAAAGTGGGAAGCAAAACAAACAAACAAGCCCGTCTCTTTCTTAGAAAGGAAATAAGGCTTTGGGAAGGCTTACAGCCTAGGACAAGACTTAGGTTTAGCCAGCTGTGGGACCTGACAGTATCCCTTACCGTCCTTAAAGCAACATGCTGGCACTGCTTAATGCTAGATGAGGTGCCTGTGGGACCCCCACTTTGGATGGATCTGTGGAAATGCAATTTGAATGTATCATGCCTGTCACTAAGAAGATCCAGGGGCCCCCAGGAATCTCTGGGACTCTAGAATAAGCTGAAGTGGTCATCCTGTGTCAGAAAATCAGAATAGGCAGGCTCTGTTGCAATCCCACATGACAAAGGCAGATTGTCCTGAGCAGCAGAGGACAGCCCTGAGAGACGGGAGATTGAGCTGCGGCGGTGACCCCACGGTGGGGGAGGAATGCCTGTGGGGCTTGGGAGCAGGGGCGGGGAGTGGGGGCAGGGGGTTGTCTCCGGGAGGTGGGAAAACAGAGAATTGGGTGCAGTATGTGCAACAAATAACCCAGCATCTTGGCTCGTGGCCTGGAGGTGCGAGACCACCCACAGAGCCCGCCCTGGAGGCGAGCTGCTCCGCCTGGTAACCATTTCAGCAAAGGCCATCACTTGAAGAACAATGTGAATGCTTATAGCAGCCTGGGGCCTGAGACCAAACAGCCCCCATACACTCTGACCGCAGAGGCAGCAGCCTGGGTGGGGGGGATTGTTATCGTTTAATGAGATGCAGATCAAGACAGCCTGGGTCTTTAACGCAGTGTGCCTCTTCTCTTCTTGTTTAGAGATTTGAGTGAAAACCAGATCCAGGGGATCCCGAGGAAGGCGTTCCGCGGCATCACCGATGTGAAGAACCTGTAAGTGATGTTTTCCTTGCTTCACTACAGATGTGGCTAACTCGGGCTCTCTGACCAGAGTGAGGGTGAGGGATGGGACAGGAGAGCGGTCCAGGTGCCTTCAGAGATGAGATTGAGGGCTGTGCTCAAGTGGTTTCTAGGGAACACACGTTGGATGCCACAATAGTGTCACAGAAACCTGTACTTCGCTGGTTAGTCATCCCCAGATAATAAGCACTGGAGCCTCAGTGCCTGGTGAGTTAGAGCCTGGCCCTACCGAGCCTTGGTGCAAGCCAGCTTTGCCCAGCATCATCATCATCTTCTGTAAAATGGGGATGGTAACCTTGTGGGCATGTTTTGTGCAACTGAGAAAGTGTTTAAAAGAAAGAAATATCTTAGTGTCTCATACGTAGTATGTGGTCAATCAATTGGAACCTTGGTGATGATGGTGCCGAAGCTCTCACTCTTATTAATAGCATCGTCATCGGCTCCTGAGAGAGAGCATGGAGACTTGTATCCCAGGAAGTTGGGGAGACATAGCCAGATCCACTTCCACTGCCCTAGGATTTTTTTAATACTTTTTATTTTGAAATGATTTTTGATTTGCAGGAAGTTTCAAAAAATAGTAAACAAGTCTGTGTACTAGTTTCCTCCAATGGTAGCATCTGACATAACCACAGTACAGTATCAACACCAGGAAACTGGCATTGGTACAACCCACAGACCTTAGTTTTCAGATTTCACAGCTCCACGTGTACTCACTTGCGTACGCCTGTGTGAGCGCAGGCATGTGTAGTTCTGTGTGATTTCATCACGTGCAGATTCGTGCAGCTGTCCCCACAGTCAAGAGGCAGGACTGTTCCAGCATGACATTTTTGAACTTTGACAATTTCCTACCTGGCTTCTACTACTGACCCCTTATTCGTGACTCCTGGGCCCCTACAAGGACCATGCCTTGAATTTTCTGCCTAAACCATTGTGCCCACGGGGTCGGAACATGCTTTCGGAGAGGGATAGGGAAGACGGTCTGGTTTGGCTGAGCAAGCACTTCTGCCCAGTAGCCTTCTCTGCAGCCCCAGATTCAATTTGAGACGTCTTAAGGGAGGCTCAAAAAAAAGACATTGTCACTTTTCCCTATAATGAATGCAGAGGTTTTAGTTTACTGGCACACTGAAGGCAGCTGGTGATGGCTTCCAGATGCAGGTTATCTGCCTCCCCTGTGGCCTTAGCGGAAAGCTTTTGGTGTTTAACATGCAAAGCACACAAGAGGGCAGAGGCGTCTCTGGGGGTGGATGGAAGGAACAGAGAAGCAGAGAGGACTTTGCAAGGGGCTCGAGGACAAGGAGGCTGCTCGAGCTGCTGCTTCTGAGGGTGTTTTCCCAAGGGCAGGAGAGGACAGGGTAGAGCAGCCACAGCCACAAAGAATGGGATTTCCTTTGCAGGACAGGTATAGGTTTCTCTCAAGAAATAACCTCCTGAGAAAACGAGATACAGAAAAGCCAAACCTTCAAAACCGCTAAACAAATAGAGATCTTCTCTCATCCTAAACTGGCACTTTTAACATTTCAGAGTGCTTTTCTAGCATTTCGTTCCATGCAGTCCAAGAACTCAAGACTGGTCACATGAACCAAAAACAACTATGTTAATTAGCCTGCCAGAATGTCAGGAGGCAAGAAAATGGAGGCCCAGAGAGGGCAGTGACTAACTCAAGGTCAACCAGCTTTCTGATGATTGAACCCCAAAAGAACATTTTGCGTATATAAAGTGATGTATCGGTCAGATCTCATGACACTGATTTTAAATGGATCCATTAGCCAAAAAGAACATATTGTATTGATGTATAAGCAGGGCTGGACAGTTAATTACCAACTATGTTTTTGATTGTTAAGAAAGCAAATAAATCCCACTATGGTTCTTTTTTTTTTTTTTTTTTTTTTTGAGACGGAGTCTTGCTCTGTCACCCAGGCTGGAGTGCAGTGGCACGATCTCGGCTCACCGCAAGCTCCGCCTCCCGGGTTCATGCCATTCTCCTGCCTCAGCCTCTCCTGAGTAGCTGGGACTACAGGTGCCCACCACCACGCCTGGCTAATTTTTTGTATTTTTACTAGAAATGGGGTTTCACCATGTTAGCCAGGATGGTCTCGATTTCCTGACCTCATGATCCACCCGCCTCAGCCTCCCAAAGTGCTGGGATTACAGGCTTGAGCCGCTGCGCCCGGCCCCACAATGGTTCTTAATAGTTGCTAGGGTTTCTCAGATTTTGTTTTACAGGGTCTCTTTTCCCCCCTTATAATATCCCTAACTATGCAAAGGCCTCAGGACTTAAAAGGTTCAAGATTCTACAAACCCAGACTCCTAAGTCACTCCAGCACCCACCATCAGCCCACCCTCTAAGCCATGCAAATGTGTATTACTCAGGATCCTGAACTCAGTGAGGATCTTCTCTTTGTTTATACTCACTACGAGCAGCTGGGCTTCGGGGAAGAAGGAAAGGGAAGTGAACTCACTGCCTAAAGGATGAATTAACCAAAAACACCTAAGGGGAATTGAGTACTGTGTACTTCTAATCAGTTCAGTCAGCAGGCACTTGTCAGGCAGAACCCCTAAGGCCCCAGAAGTACAATTCATGTCCTCCAGTAGCTTACAGTGAAACCGGGGACAAGAATCATGTACATACAAGAAAATGTTTAGTAAAGTACCAGTCAACGTGAAAGTTAGCTAATGAGTAGCTGTTCGTAACGAGGGGCTCTCAGAGCTCAGAAGGAACAGACAGCTTTGGGCAATGTAGCCTAGTGGTTAGAAGCATGGTTTTGGCAGTCTGATAGACGTATGTATGAATTCCATGTGTTCTAGGTTCTGAGTCTGTGATGTTAAACACATTACTTGACACTTCTAAGCCTAGGTTTCCACTATATAAAATGAGGATAATAGTTGGACTTACCTCCTAGGGTTTTTGTGGAGGTTAATAAAGTAATGCATATGAATAACTTAGTCCCACGCTTGATGCATGGAAGGTATTTAGAAAGCTCTAACTACTGTTGCTCCTGTATTCCTTTGTTACAATAATAAGACTGTAGCTGGGCCTGAATGGTGGTTAGAATTCACAAAGTAATGAAGATGGTGCGTGAAAGTGTAAAGGCAAAACTGTGTTTCCAGCAGACGTTTCATGGGAGTGGAGGGATCTGAGGCAGAAGAGTGTGTGATTGGGTTAGAAAGAGGTGGAAGCCGGTTGCTGGAGAGCCTTGACTGCAAGGAGCATGGGCTTTAGATGTAGGCACTAAGAATGTGGACGGCTTTTGCCCTGGGACAGATCATGGTGAAAACATTTATTCTGGAAGAGGAACCGAGGACAGGAGGAGGTGGCAGAAGGAAAGGTCGGGGCAGGAGATGAGGCTGTAGTCCAATGTGAGGGTTCATGCTCGTACCTCTCTCACACTCTCCCGGGAGAGAGCAGCCAGAAGTGGAGAAAGAGGCCAAAGTAAGCAGTCCCTGGGGACAAAATCAACAGATCTTGGTGGTCAGCAAGTTATTAGAGGCCATGGAAAAAGAAGTGAAAAATGATTAGTTCCAAGTTCAGACAATACAGAGAACGACAGCAAATTCTCATAATCATTCATTCACACACCCATCAAACTATTTTTTGAGTTCCTTCTAAGTGCTAGTTCTGGGGAAAACGGCAGGGATTAAGATGTATCAGTAAATCTGTGAGCTCTGTCTTCTTGGAGCTTCCACTTCACAGAAATGGAAAGTTCAGGAGGAGGAGCCGAGCTTGGAAGATCCTGAGTTGGTTTGTAATCACATTGGGTGTGAAGTGCTGTCAAGTCTTCCGTCAGCATTGTGGACAGAGCATCTTCTCTGTGTGAGGAAGTTTGTGATCTGACATCCTGTCCAGTTCCTGCTGGTTGAAGGATGTCGCTAAAGCCGCGCTATGTCTCTGGTCCTCAGCTTCCTTGGTTTTAATAAGAGGGAGTCAGACTAAATAATCTTATAGCCCAAGAGAAAAACTCATGGGAGTAATTAGAGCTATAGGACCTGAGCTGAGGATCTGATGCTTCATGGAGGGAAAGCATCTGGACAGAGGTGATAATGAAGCTGTGTGTTTAAATATGCATCGGCACATGGAAAATAGGAGACACTTAGCACAAATTAAATTTCTATAAAACCTGCTAAGGAAACACTCCTCCTACTACCAGTCCTCAATTATGGAGATTGTCTACCTTGTGAATGATAAATAGCAAATTTGAAATATCAGAGATGCACATCCTTGTCATCAGCCTGTTTGAGAACCACTCCCCAGCCCCGAGCCTACTCCACCACAGTGTGTGAGCCCAGGGAATTCACACCATTCCACTATTACCTTAAAGAGTAGAAGATGAACTACTGGCATATCCAGCTTCAAACTGCATGCTATGTAAAATGGCAACCAGTTGGGCCTATGTGTAACACCATATGCTTTATTAAAAGGAGAAAATCAAAAACTATCTGGTTTAAAAAATAATTTTTGTAGTTCTGACGTCTGTTTTCTTTGCTTGCGCTGACATTTCCCTTCAAGAAGGAAGAGGCTGTGGCCGGGCACGGTGGCTCATGCTTGTAATCCCGGCACTTTGGGAGGTCGAGGCGGGCGGATCACCTGAGGTCAGGAGTTCAAGACCAGCCTGGCCAACATGGTGAAACCAGTCTGTACTAAAAATACAAAAATTAGCTGGGTGTCGTGGCAGGCACTTATACTCTCAGCTACTCAGGAGGCTGAGGCAAGAGAACTGCTTGAACCCAGTAGGCAGAGGTTGCAGTGAGCCAAGATCACACCATTGTACTCCAGCCTGGAAGACGAGTGAAACTCAGTCTTAAAAAAAAAAAAAAAAAAAAGAAGAAGAAGAAGAAGGAGAAGGAGAAGAAGAAGCTGTGATACCCACATTTTTCACATAAAATTAACTTTTCATCAATGTGTATAATTTGGTAAAAGTCAGCAGATAAAATTAAGCCTAGGCCTCTGGAACTAACCTACCGTCAGTAACACGCCCAACCATCTTTTGGACTTCCGCCACGGACACTTCCGTCTACCCAGATTCCTTTCCCCACAGCCATGCCGGCAAACAGGAACAATAACAGGACCACAGAAGCTGCTGCAGAGCAGAGTCCCTATTCACCTAAGCAAGTAGGCAAGCGTGCAACTTTTATCAGAGCCAAGAGAAAGGATGCAGGTGGCCTCTGAGCCCTGTGGACCTGAGGAGCCACTAACATGATGCTCTCAACGAAGGGACTGGACGCCAGCCCCTCCAGACCACAGGAGGCCCCTAATTGCTTCCTGCTTCTCCAGAGAAGAGAGAGAAAGTAATTATCTGGGGATGCCACTCTACGCAATTACCGAAAGCTGGTTTAGTGGGCTGGTCTTATTCTCTGCTACCTACCTAGAAGGGCGGGAGGTGCTGTATTTAAAGACAGATAGGCAGTTCGATGGACGAAGTGATCTATCTGGATGAAGAAAGAGACCGTTAGAGAGACTGTCCTGCAGAGACCAACACTCATCACATCACTATGAAATGCCTACTGTATGCAGAAACTGTGCTAGGTACTGGACAAAGGCACAGCGAAAAAGAGAGAGAAGGAGAGGAAGAAAAAGAAATCATAGAAAGACATAGAGATAGAACCAAAGGAAATGAATTGGGAAAACAAGAGAGATGACAGACCACAATCCAGCCGAGCCTAATAAGAAAAAGACAAAAACCAGTATAGATTGTTTTTTTTTTTTAATGTCCCCTTGCCCTGTCTTTCTCAGCAGTTATGTTTTCCTCTGTTTTTCAGTTTCTATTTGCGAGGACTCTGTAGGACATGCATTCCAGAAGGGAAAATCAATAACCCCTGTCTCTGCCAGCTAGCAGAATTCGGAATTGACGCTTTGAAAACAAAGCTGGGCAGGCAGCCTTTGTGTTCTCTAGTTAGTCTGTGTTGCCGCACCGCCCGCGTCTACCCTCCTGCTTCCTGAGATTAATGAGGGCTGTCTCCGCCCCGGTGAGCAGGCGGTAATCTCATGTGAGGATGAGGGAGGTGTGGGGAGGGACACCAGCACCCGTTCACCGGTAGCATCTCTGTCTGCTCATCTCGGCAGCCATTTGTTTTGTCACTGCACCTGGAGCAGCGTCCACACTCCTGGTCTTGTCCTGCAAGGCTGTACATGAACTGGGTGCTCTCACTTATCTCATGCTTCCCATGCTCCTTTACATTCCCTGAACATCCCAAGCTCCTTACTGCCCCAGGACCTTTGCACTTGCTGCTCCCTTAACATAAGATGCTACACCCTCAGACTTCCACACAGCCAGTTCCTTCTGATCCTTCACGTCCCGGCTCAAATGTTGCCTACTGTCCCCCACTGCCTTCCCTCTCTATCCCATCACCCAGTCGTATTTCTTCAGAGCACTTTTCACCCTCTGAAATTATCTCATTTATTTCTTGTTACTGATGTTATCCTGTTATTACTTGTCTTGTACACAGATATCCTGCCTGTTTCAATCACTGCGGCATCCCCAGTACCCAAATGGTTCATGGCAGAGTGTAAAGTGGACTAGAAATGTATTGAAAGAATGACTTTGAGGGCCGGGCGCGGTGGCTCAAGCCTGTAATCCCAGCACTTTGGGAGGCCGAGACGGGCGGATCACGAGGTCAGGAGATCGAGACCATCCTGGCTAACATGGTGAAACCCCGTCTCTACTAAAAATACAAAAAAAAACTAGCCGGGCGAGGTGGCGGGCGCCTGTAGTCCCAGCTACTCGGGAGGCTGAGGCAGGAGAATGGCGTAAACCCGGGAGGCGGAGCTTGCAGTGAGCTGAGATCCGGCCACTGCACTCCAGCCTGGGCGACAGAGCGAGACTCCGTCTCACAAAAAAAAAAAAAAAAAAAGAAAGAATGACTTTGTTCATTCATTTCATGGGTGTTTGCCTATGGCCTGTTACATATCAGAAATCATACACATTGTTAAAATGTTTTATATGAAAATTATGTATACCATACCATAGAAATAATATACCATAGTAGTATTATTATTGTGTAAGAATAGTATAGGAAAAAATAAGACACCATTCTTGTATCCAAAGAACTCACAGTCTAATGATATTCCCATTTTCCAGATGACAAAATTAAGTTTACTAGTGAGGGAGTCAATTAGTAAACCAGCAGTCATAGGACATGGGTTAAGGCTTCGCTGGAGGTAAGGACAACTATGTGTGGAAGCCCAGGAAGACAGGTCTCATTCTGGCTTCACTCAGGAAATGACAGAAGTTGGGTCTTGAAGGTTGCGTAGGAGTTCATCTAGGGGAAAGCTATTGCAGGCAGAAGGAACAGTGTGTGAAAATTCACCAACATATATAAAGGGACAGAGGTGCGTGAAAGAGTTGATGCTTGTGAGAGATTTGTGACTGGAGTATAGCTAGCAAGAAAGGCAATAAAGAGCAATGAGGTTAGGGAGATGGGGAGGTTCAGGAAGGGAGGACCTGGAACCCCATGGTCCATAGAGCAATGGGGGTTCATTGAGGGGTTCCTAATAGAGGAGTGGCATGATCAGATTTTCACTTAAGAAAAACAGCTCCAGCAGCAGTGGGGAGCGTGGATTGCTGAGAGGCAGAGACTGAAGCTGTGTGGGCAGTGAGGAGACTTGTGCAGTTGTTCAGAAATCGTGGGAGGCCTAAATCGAGCAGGTAAAGTGGATCTAAAAAGGCAGAGTCAAACTGCAGGGACTCAGGGGCTAGCTGAGTGGGGGAACTGAGTGCCTGTTACCAGGGCTTATCAACCAGAGACAGAGGTGTCCTTCAGTGCAAGCCGGCTCTGATGCAGGAAGAGTGCCTGGCTCCCATCACAAGGGATGCTGCATCTTGAAGGGGGATTTAGGAAAATCTGCTCATTTGAGGCAAGGCCATGCAGATTCATCATCTTCCCAAAGTGCAGCAAGTTTCCCAGCCTTCCCTGCTTTGCATTCCTGGCTGAGAGTGTCAGGTTCAGAATTGCTGCTAGAGGAAGTTGCACTGGGCCCCAGTTTGCTAAGTGCTACCCAAAAATGCTATCTAAAGAAAGGGGTCAAAGAAAGGGGTCATGCCTCCCTGCCTGACTGCCTCACTCCACCTTTCTCTTTCCCTTCCTTTCTTCTTTTTTTCCCTCCCTCTTATCCTCCCTTCCCCCTCATTCCTTCCTGTTGCCCTCACTCCCTTCCTCTCTTCCTGTCTCCCTTTCTCCTTTCATTTCTTCTTCTTCTTCTTCTTTTTTTTTTTTTTGAGACGGAGTTTTGCTCTTGTTGCCCAGGCTGGGATACAGTGGCACAATCTCGGCTCACTGCAACCTCCACCTCCTGGGTTCAAGTGATTCTCCTATCTCAGCCTCCCGAGTAGCTGGGATTACAGGTGGCCGCCACCACACCTGGCTAATTTTTTTGTATTTTTAGTAGAGACAGGGTTTCACCATGTTGACCAGGCTGGTCTCGTACTCCTGACCTCAGGTGATCCACCCGCCCCAGCCTCCCAAAGTGCTGGGGTTACAGGCATGAGCCACCATGCCCGGCCACCTTCCTCCTTTCATTTCTCCCTCCTTCCCCCTCTTTCTTCCTCCTTCTTTCTCTCCCTCCCTTCTTTCCTGTTTTCTTCCCTTCGCCCTCTCTTCTTCCCTCTCTCTTCCCCCCTCCCCCCTCTCTCTTTTCCTCCTGTCTTCCTCCTTTCCTTCCTCTTTCCCTCCCTCCCCTCTCTTCCTCCCTCGCATTCTTTCTCCCTCCCTCCTTTTCTCCCTGTCTTCTTCCCTTCTTTCCTTCCTTTCTTCCACTCTTCCTTTTTTTCCATTCATCCTTACACAAATTACCACTGAGCCCTTACTCTTGTCAGACCTGAAGCAAATCTTAAGAAAGATGAGGCCGGGCGCGGTGGCTCAAGCCTGTAATCCCAGCACTTTGGGAGGCCGAGACGGGCGGATCACGAGGTCAGGAGATCGAGACCATCGTGGCCTACACGGTGAAACCCCGTCTCTACTAAAAAATACAAAAAACTAGCCGGGCGAGGTGGCGGGCACCTGTAGTCCCAGCTACTCGGGAGGCTGAGGCGGGAGAATGGCATAAACCCGGGAGGCGGAGCTTGCAGTGAGCTGAGATCCGGCCACTGCACTCCAGCCTGGGAGCGAGACTCCGTCTCAAAAAAAAAAAAAAAAAAAAAAAAGAAAGATGCGTAAGACACAGTCCTGCTCCTGTAAATTTTTGTCTACAGGGGGAGACATACACAGCAAGCATATATCAAACGATAAGCATGCCCCAGGGCACTCTTCTCTATTTGCCCCAGGGCCAATAGCATAAGTGCTCAATAAATACCAGCTGATTAGTTAAATTTCCTGAAATGAGAAAAATAGTAGAAGAAACAGGTAGATTTGACTCCATTCGTCTGATAAAGGCGCATACAGTATTATCTAAAAGCAAGGAGAGAGTGGTGGTAAATGCCCCATCCCAGAAATTCTGCCTGGGATTGGAAGTTACACTGATGACATGTAGAATTTCTTCTAGGCCGAGATGACACAGTTTCATAGACAGTACAACAGGTCTTCTGGCAGACTTTGCATATTTCCTAAAACACTCCTCCCTGCGTTATAACTGTCTATTCAGCTGTCCTCCTCCTCCTGTAGCCTGTAAGTTATGTAAAAGGAGAGGCTGAGTTGGCCTTTTTCATTGTTCTATTTTCAAGAGTTAGTCCTGTGCCTGGTACACAGTAGATGCTCAATAATAATCAATAAGCAAAGGAATAAATGACTTGCAGAACAAAGAGATTCCAGTTTTAGGGAACAGCTGAAACCCTGAATGAGTGAATGAATGAAGGGGCATTATTATATCCTAGCAAAGAAGAAAAAAATCAAGGCAGCAAGAAGGAGCCCAGAGAAGCATTGATGTTTTTTCAGGATATTGGAGACCATTATTTTAAATCCAGCATTGCAATTTATTATCTGAGACAATTTGATTTGTGGATGATTTTTTTTTAAAACTCATCACAAGTATTTAACCCCTTTGAGCACTAAATGCACAGCAAGCAAGGTGTTTAAAACAAGCATATAAAATAGAATCCTGTCTTTCATGTACTCTGGCAAAAAGGCACAGTGATTCTGACCCCCTCAAAGTAGGACTCAGGGGTCTTAGGAGACATTTGCCATTGGACTGAGTCTTTGCCTCGTGATTTTTAGCTCCACAGATAATGTAAGGGACTTAGGAGGAGATGAGTATTAACGTGGAGATCACACACTGAGACTCTAGTATCTGTTGATGTTCTGATGCTTTATCTTATTAGGGCCAAGTGAGTATAGTGATTAAAAGTATGAGTTTTGGAATCAGGTTTGATTTTTTTTTTTTCAGCCTTGTCTCTCACTACCTGTGTGAGCTTGGGCAGGTTTCTCAACTCTTAGTCTATAAAATAGAGAAAATACTAGTGAGGAGTCCAGGAGGGAGAAACTGTGTGTCTCGCATTTGTACATTGCTTTCCGGTTTGCACACAGCCTTCACGTGTATTATCTTATTTTTGAGAGAGAGAGAAAGTAAGTCTAGCTTTGTCAACCAGGCTAGAGTGCAGTGGCAGGACCTTGGCTCACTGCAGCCTCTGCCTCCTGGACTCAAGCGATTCTTCTGCCTCAGCCTCCCAAGTAGCTAGGACTACAGGTGTGAGCCACCACACCCAGCTAATTTTCTTTTTTCTTTTTTTGTAGAGATAGGGTTTTGCCATGCTGCCCAGGCTGGTCTTGAACCACTGGGTTCAAGTGATCCGCCTGCCTCAGCCTCCCAAAATGCTGGGATTACAGGTGTGAGTCACTGTACCGAGCCATATATATTATCTTGTTTAATTACCACAACAGTCTTGCAGGACCACTAGGGAAAAGTTGCTCATCCTCTAGATACAGAGGTGGAAATTGAGGCTCAGATTCAGAAACTCTCCCAAGGCCACAGAGCTGGTCATGGAAAGGCTGCAGTGGGATCCCAAGTTTAGTGTGGACTCTCAGGCAGTGTTTTTCTGAGTGATTTGGCCAGGAAAAACCCTGAGATTTGGTGAGCATGGAGGGATGCCTTGAAGGAAACAGCAGATATAGATCCATGGGGGAATGTTGGAAAAGCATTTCTGGCTTGGTATTAGCCAAGACCCAAGGTAGGAGCAGGCCATGAAGGTCACAGGTGGGACAGAATTTCCAAGAAGACCATCAAGATTGTCTGAAAGTATGAACTTTTGGCCAGGCACAGTGGGTCACACCTGTAATTCTAGCACTTTGGGAGGCCGAGACGGGTGGATCACGAGGTCAGGAGATCGAGACCATCCTGGCTAACACGGTGAAACCCCATCTCTACTAAAAATACAAAAATTTAGCTGAGTGTGATGGTGGGTGCCTGTCATCCCAGCTACTTGGGAGAGGCTGAGGCAAGATAATCACTTGAACCTGGGAGGCAGAGGTGCAGTGAGCTGAGATTGTGCCACTGCGCTCCAGCCTGGGTGACAGAGTGAGACTCCGTCTCCAAAAAAAAAGAAAAGAAGAAAGTAAGAACTTTGAAAAAAATTAATAGACCTTAATTTTTAGAGCATTTTTATATTTTTAGAGCATTTTTACGTTTACAGAAGAATTGAGTGGAAAGCGTGGAGAGTTTCCACATACCCCCAACACACAACCACACAGTTTCTCTTACTATTAACACCTTGTGTTCGTGTGGTATGCTTGTTACCACTGCTGAGCCAATATTGATACATTATTAACTAAAGTCCCTAGTTTACGTTAGGGTGCACTGTTTGGTTTGTATGTTGGATGGGCTTTGACAAGTGTGTAATGACATGTATCCACCATTACAGTGTTATCCTGAATAGTGTCAGTGCCCTAAAATTCCCTGTGTCCCACCTATTCATCCTTCCTTCCATTCCCCCAAGCCCTAAAGTGTGAGCTTTTAATCATGCAGATAAATTCTTTCATCTTCACAACAGCTTATATTTATTTGGTTTTTCATACTCTCAGATAAGAGTCTCCTTTTTCTTCTTTGAAAGAGGGTGAGTGACTCCCATGTGTCAAAGTGCATAGAGCAAGTCAGCAGGACAGCCAAGCCCTGACCCAACTTGCAGCCACAGTGTGAGGTGTATGAGTGTGAAAGTCTCTCCTTCAGAGAAAAGACCCGTGGTCCAAAGACCTGCCCATTCCTAGAGCTGTGCTTTCCTGTAGAAACTCTCAGGAGGCTGACATAATGGTGAAGTGTTCAGACTCTGGAGTCAGGCTGCCTGCAGTCCAAACCCTGGTTCTTACCACCTTTATGACCTTAAGCAAATTGCATACCTCCTTCTTAGCCTCAGTTAACCTGTATGTTAAGTGGAAATAATATTATCCCCCTTTATGATGTTGGTTTGAAGATTAGTAATTATTATTGCTGCTTTTATTCCATCTCTGAGAATTAATTAGGCCCAGGTTATCACATCTTAGAGACTAAATCTTCCCTTCCTAGACAAATACGTACCCAAGAAAAAAGTCATATTTACAGTTTCCTGGCTCTGAAATGACCCTCCCTAACTAGTAAAGATATTTAACTTCATCGCTCCTTCTGTTATTTCTTTGAGTGGGGCTGACCTGTTCTGGCATATGGCTTCATTATAATGGGCTAGATATAAAGTAGGCCAGAGAAAAAGAGGGTGTAACTTCCCTGCCCCGTCCCTTCCTCTTGTCCACATTGAGACATGGAAAAGACCGAAAGAACTCAGGAGTCCCAGCTCCGCTATTAGCCGCTTCCTACCTAGGGTAGGCTGAAAATTGGCTCTTCTAAAAATGCCTACATCCTAATCTGTAACGTATGTGAGTGTGTACTCCACATAGCAAAAAGGATTACAAATTAAGAATTAAGTTTCTTCAAATGGATAGATTATCCTAGATTTTTTGAGGAGATCCAATGTAATCAGAAGGGTCTTTGTAAGAAAAATGACATGTGCTGGAAGCAGAGAGAGAAAAGACCATGTGATTCAGGGAAGAAGGACCGCCCCATCCTGGAAAAGACAGGAAAACAGATTGTTCCCTGGGGCGTCCAGAAGGAACGCAGTCCTGCTGACACCTTGACACGAGCCCAGTGAAACTGATCTAGGACTTCTGACCTCCAGCATTCTAAGACAATAAGTTCGTGTTGTGTTAAGACACTCAGTTTGTGGTAATTTGTTATAGCAGCCGTGGGAAACCAGTACTAGAACCACCCTCAGGCTGTCACCCAACCCTGTCATCTGGATTTCCTCTTCTATTAAAATAAATCATTGACATAAAATCAGTGAATTTCACTTTGTATTCTGAGAAACTCTGGTGCTTCAAGAGCCACAGATAGTTACTTTTCAACAGTGATAAAGATTTAAGTTGCCTCTTTTAGACATTAGTGTGCGACATGAGATTTTGTGTCACAAAAAGCCTAATGGGGAGAAAAAAGACTTGGAAAAAAAACCACTGGACTTGATAAATAATCTTTCAGTTCTAGTCATATTGCAAAGTTTGATGGTTCTTGGAGGCCATCTTCCACCAGGAAGGAGCTAGGTTTGGTCATCGAGATAAAATTCAGTGGCAGGGTCAAGAAGCCAGCACCAGGTGGGGACAGCAGAGAAGAGAATCGGGATAACACCAGGTCTCTGGACTCACAGCTGGACTTTGGAAGCTTGACTCCAAGGTTGAGGGTCTCAGCTGGGCTCCCCGTGGGAGGAAAGGAAAGAAGAAGGGTTGGTGTTGACTGGGAGGTAATTACCTGGAATGGGGCTTAGGGCTTTTGAAAGTTCTCAGATATTTCTGGTTAGGGATTTCTGTAGCAGGGCTAAGTTTAACTGGCTTTCTTGCCCATTCTCCCTTCCTTCTTGTAGCCCCAGATAAACTACTTTGCATCTGGGGGCAATAGCCAGTTCTGGAAAGAGAATTATTAGAGACTCATGTGAAGACATGGTGAGCCAATCATCAAAAATATTTGCTAGATGAATGAATAAGTTGTTTGTGCAGGGTGCAGGACAGTGGTTTTCAGAGCCTGAGATCTCTGCCGCAATACTGCTCACGGTACGTGTGGGTCTTTTATTGGAGCGGATGTTTCAGAGCAGGCTTGTATCAGAACTGACACATCCATATGCATAGCGCCTGCCGTGCCTGCACGGAGCTTCCGTGTCTGCCACAAGCATTCAGCTCTATAAATGGACGTGTTACGATGTGTCCATTTACACCGACAGCTATTATTTGCCATTGTTAACATTCTCCTTTAAAGTTCTCTCTGTAAGCAGTCCCGAGGCACAAGTGCGCAAACCTAAATTACTTTTAAATGCCAATGATCAGTTCTTGGGTACTGTGTCTGCCAGCAAAACTTCCTAGCCAGACAAATAAATACCCAGTGGATAAGGTTTGGTATATACAGCACATGGTCCAGTAGCAGTTCTGAGATTTCCCAGCTAATTAGCATTCTGTTTTTAAGGCTGCACTCCTTTTTCTGCTAATAGAGACAACACCATTTCTTGGGCTCAGAGATGGGGTATTTGTCTGAGATAACTACTAAAGCCCATGATTTAGCCCCAGGTGATCATATATTCCCACTGCTGACGTGTACACCAAATAAACAGAGGCTGTGTCAAGGAAGGAATGAAGCCTCAAACAGAGACATTCCTTCTTGGTAGGTAATAAGCTTTTATCAAGTCCCGACTGCACATCGCACACAGTTCTTACTAATTTCTACCTATTATCTCACTTAATCCTGGTGACGACCTAATGATTACCATCACCAGTTTACAGAAGATAAAACAGAGGCACCCAAAAGTGAAGGGTCACATAGTCACTGAGAGGCAGAACTGGGATTTGAACTCAGTTTACATCTAGAACCTATAATCTGAACCACTTGCTTTGCTATACTGCCTACGATTAGAGAAGAAGTGAAAGGCAAAAACCGTGGTCCAAATCCCACCTCCAGACAAGTTCAATTTTCTTTTTATGGGGTTTCAAAAATCAGTAAATTTTGCTTGAAAATCTGGATTTCCAGCTTCTCTGGAGAAATGAAATGTGTTAACACTGGGCGCCCAGTCCTACCTGGCAACAACAGGCCAACCAGAGTGGCAGGTTCCCTCTTAAACATAGTATATGCTCTCCTATCTGCAGGGGGCCTGCTCCATTAGTCCTACAAGCTTCTAGGGAGTCCCACTGACATGTGG
This sequence comes from Piliocolobus tephrosceles, assembly GCF_002776525.5. Classification (NCBI taxonomy): domain Eukaryota; kingdom Metazoa; phylum Chordata; class Mammalia; order Primates; family Cercopithecidae; genus Piliocolobus; species Piliocolobus tephrosceles. Next base: position 121,618,920 of record NC_045437.1, read on the forward strand.
CCACCTCTTATCCCAGAAAGACCCCATTCTTCAATAGAATAGTTGAGATTTTCTCTTTCTGTTTTGCTAGCTGGTGATCTTGGGCACACTGCTTCTCCTCCCTAAGCCTTCATTTCCTTTTCAATAAAATAAGGATGATTAACCTGTAACCAAATCATAATTTTTGCGTTTCTTTTTCTTTCTTTTTTCTTTCTTTTTTTTTTTTTTTTTTTTTTTTTTTGAGACAGATTCTCGCACTGCCACCCAGGCTGGTGTGCAGTGGCGCCATCTCAGCTCGCTGCAACCTCTGCCTCCTGGATTTGAAAGATTCTCCTGCCTCAGCCTCCCAAGTAGCTAGGCTTACAGGTGTCCACCACCACACCCAGCTGATTTTTTGTATTTTTAGTAGAGGTGGAGTTTCACCATGTTGGCCAGGCTGTTCTTAAACTCTTGACCTCATGATCCGCCCCCTTTGTCCTCCCAAAGTGCTCAAATTACAGGCGTGAGCTGCTGCGCCCGGCCAAGCCATAATTTTTAATGTGAAAGTTAAATGAACCTATAGTCCCAGCTGCTCGGTAGACTGAAGTGGGAGAATTGCTTGAGCCTGGGAGTTCAAACTTGCAGTGAGCCATGATGGCACCAGTGCATTCCAGCCTGGGCAACACAGTGAGACCCGACTCAGAAAATAAATAATTCAAATGAGATGACAAGTGGAAAGGACTTAGTCGGTAGAGCTCAGCACAAAGTAGATGCTCAATAAATACAATGTTAGTATTCTGCACCCCCATCCTCATGCATCCTTCATCCTTATTGATGCACAGAGAGATAATCTTACGGTTAGGCTATTGGCTTGTGAGGTTAGAGGAGAGGGAGCGTTTTGGGGTTTGGTTTGGTAGTCTGGATTTTCTCTGACTCAGAAACAAGAAATTTAACATTTTATTTGAAAGTACTTGATTTTGAGATGTTAGCACCTAATGCAAAATCTTCTTAGGCACTAAGTGTCCGTACTGTGTTGGCCAAATCCACCCATCTGTGGGTCCCATTCAACTACTGGCCTCTGATGTAGGTCATGCCTCCCAGTCCCTGGGGTGAGCCTGCTGCAGGCCAAGGAAGTAAATGGAAGATTCTGGTGGTTTTTCCTGCAGCTGCAGGTGTCAATAATCTTGCTAATATGTTAGCAAGTCTCAATGCCATAATTCCTTGAATCAGTTAAAATCCAACTGCCTGCTGACGCCTTGAAAAAGTGACTCTAATGGTGGCAATCAAGAAGACTGGGGGGAGGCAAATATGGGAGCAGATCTTCCCAAAATCAATTCACATGGGCGATTGCTAATTGCACAAAGCAGAGCACTGTTCCTGGACTTGAACTTCCCTTTCTACCACATCCTGTAGTGTTTTGAGGCTGAGAACTCTGCCTACATCAGGGTATGGCCCCGGCATGTTCCAGAAGTGAGTGACTTTGCCCTACTTCTTCAAAGTTACACTCCACTGGTCATTTTCACTGAAGCATCCCAAAGACTCCAAATACCAAGGGACCAACACATTCTTTAGCTTGACTCATCATCGTTTATTTAGATAGACTGTTTTCTCAATACATGCACATCTATGTGCCTCTCTGTCACCAGCACCATCTCGACTCTGTCATTGATTCCTGTTTTTTGGGAACCAAGTAGAGTCAACGACTCATAAGTCCTACAGTTCCCTTCCCTGGCCTACTCTAGAATTTTTCTCCACTTGTTTTTTAAAGTCCTAATGGTAAAGTAATAATTGCATAGTTTCATTGTAGCCACGGGCAACGTTTCCATGCATGGTTTGAAAACCACCGGCTCCAGAATCTCCTGGACCTTATTTAAAATGCAGGTTCCTGAGCCCTGTTAACAACGAACTGAATCCTAATTTCTGGTCAAGGCCCAGGAATCTACACGCTTAAACTGCTCCACAGCTGATTCTGTAACTTTTGAGAACCACTGGCATGCAGAATATAGACTTGGCATTGAAATGAGGAGAGATCTGGGTTCAAGTCTCAGACTCCCCACTAGTCCTGAGCCAATTGCTAACTTCTCTACTAAGCTTGGTTTCTTCATAGAGACTAAATGCAGTACCTAATGCAGACAATGTTTGTAAAAGAGTTAGCACTAACACATAGTAAGCACTTCAAATGTTAATTGTTATTCTTATGTCATTTAATTGCTATAACAACCCAGTGGGGTTGGTGGGATTATCCTTCTTTAAAAGATGAAGAAACTCGGACTCAGCAGGGTTAGGTAGTTTGTCCAAGGTCATACAGCAGAGTCAAAATATGAATCTACATTAATGTGACTCACTCTTAACAGTGTTTAAAACAATTGGGGGAAATCAATCCAAAATTAAAATGAGAGCAAAGAGGCCTGAGAATAAAAAGCGGGGAACTTCCACGCATGTAAGGCAAGTGTCTGTTGTCTGTGTTGGATTTTCCTGTGCTGTTCAGCATCTGGCCAGGAGTGGGGATGAGACAGGCAATGGTTGTGGCTCACATTGAGTCCTTTGTGCCTCATATCCAAGCCTTCATTGCTCTTAATTTGTCAATCCCTTAGTATGTTGTCAGCCAAGGAGGTCCCACATCATGACAATGGAGAATGTGGGAGGGCCTCATCTGGAACAAAGGCAAAGAACAAAGCCTCCCTTTTGGTTACTTTGATGCTTTTTCTCCAAACAGTGGAGGGTGGAGGACCTCTGGTTCTCTTTGGAGCCCTTTTGGGTTTCTCCCTGTGAGCGCCCTACAAGCTGAGGATGGAGTCTGGCCCAGCTTTCAGCTAATGCTGACTCGACCTGCACCTTGGAAACATGACTCCGGCTAGACTGTGAGCTGGCTGTCATCTGTCCCGGGCCAGTCTAATCCACACTTCTTATAGAGAGAAGGAAAAAGTGAAAAAGCTATCTTGAAAAAGAGATGCCAAGACTCACAGAGTTTCCTCAGATTGGGTTACTGTACCACAGGTGGGGTAGGTGGGAGAAGGTGAAGCTGTTTAGGAATGAGATAACAGTTTGAGATAAGGAATTAAACCATTAAATAATCTAACCAATATAATATTAGTATTGTGTTTAACAAAGCAGATTATCAAATCATATGTTCCCATTTAATTAAATAAAATAGAAGGTACACTTAAAAGTTTGAATATGATTTTGTATATATATTTGCATGGGGAAAAAAGTCTGAAGGACATAAACCAAATGGTAGCAACTGTCAACTCTAAGTGATAGGAATTTAGATGATTTTAGTTTTTAAATCAACTTTATTGAGGTTTAATCTACCTAAAAAATGCATCCATTTCATCTATATGGTTCTATTTATTTTGACCAGTGAATAGCCACGTAACTACCACCAAAATGTCCTTCTGTCTTCAGTCAGTCCTCTCTCCCATGCGTGGACTCTGGCGAACACCAATCTGCTTTCTGTCACTACAGTTTTGCCTGTATAACTATTTCATATAAATGGAAGAAAAGGAATCACATAGTATGTTATCTTATGCGGCTAACATCTTTCACTTAGCATAGTATTTTGAAATTCACCCTATGTCGTATTGTCAGTAATTTGTTCTTTGTTACTACTGAGTAGTATTCCAGTGTATGGGTATACTTCAGTGTGTCTATCCATTCCCCTATTGATGGGCGTTCGAGTGGTTTCCAAGTTTGGGTTGTTATGAATAAAGCTGCTATGAACACTGAATTAGATGAGTCATTGTGTGAATGCAAGTTTTCATTTCCCTCGTGTAAATACTTAAGAGTGATTTTATATTTTTTCCTTACCCATTTTCTTTTTTTCTTGCTTTTTTTTTTTTTTTTTTTTTTTTTTGAGACAGAGTTTTGCTCCTGTTGCCCAGGCTGGAGTACAATGGCACAGTCTTGGCTCACTGCAACCTCTGCCTCCGAGGTTCAATTGATTCTTCTGCCTCAGCCTCCCAAGTAGCTGGGATTACAGGTGTCCACCACCACGCTTGGCTAATTTTTGTATTTTTAGTAGAGACGGGGTTTCACCACATTGGCCAGGCTGGTCTTGAACTCCTGACGTCCGGTGATCCACCCACCTCGGTCTCCCAAAGTGCTGGGGTTACAGGCATGAGCCACCATCCTTATCCATTTTCTAATATTTCTACAATGACCAAACATTACTTAACAACAATGATGTCAAATACCAGAGTAGGGAAAACCTGTCCTCTATCTCATTGTCTTAGAAAACTAATGTAAATTGCGAAGAAAGCCTACATGAGTACATATGACCCATGGTTATCTTGACTTCAGATGGCGTATTCAACTCCTTCCCATGAAATTTAGATGTGATTAGAGAGATTTCTTGAGTTCTTGGTAAGAATTCAGAGGCTACTGAATTGGCAAGGGTGTTGGGCCGTCTTTTATACTGATGGTGGGAATGGAATGCCAATTAGTATAACCCCCTCAACAGGCAATCTGGCAACAGCTACCAAAATTGAAAATACACATATTCTTCAATCTATCAATTTAACTTTGATAAATTTACTTTAAACATAATCTCATTTAAGTCCCCAGAGATGTTTAGGTAAGTGTTATTTGCAGAGAAAATGTCTTGGGAGCTACCTAAATTCCCGCCAATAGGACCCAAGGCAAATGAATCATGGTATGTTCATTCACCGAACTATTGTAGAGTTGTTTAAGGAATGAGGTTGATCTTTAAATATAATATGAAACATATCCAGAGCTCATAAATGAGAAAACTAGGTGCAGATGGTCTGTACAGTGTTTTACCACTTGTGTTTTCAAGCGTTATGCTTGTATTTGTTCACATGTACCTTTTTTTTTTTTTTTTTGAGACAAGGTCTCACTTTGTCAGCTGGGTTGGAGTGCAGTGGCTCACTGCAGCCTCAACCTACCTCCTCCTGGGCTCAAGCGATCCTTCTGCCTCAGCCCCTGCGGTAGCTGGAACTACAGGCACATGCCACCACACCCAGCTAATTTTTTTTTTTTTTTTTTTTTTTTTTGTATTTTTTATAGAGATGGGGTTTTACCATGTTACTTAGGCTGGTCTCAAACTCCTGAGCTCAGGTGATCCACCCACCTTAGTCTTCCAAAGTGCTGGAATTACAGGCATAAGCTACCGCACCTGGCTCACACGTGCTTTTATATATGTGAAATATTTGTCGACAAATTCATAGGAAATGCTGACAGTAATTGCTTCTGGAAAGGCAAACTTCTCAACTTGGGCAGAAGGATGTTGCTTTTCATTCCATACTCTTTGATCTCTCTGGATTTTCTTTTGTCATGTGCATATATTTGTGTAATATAAAACAATTTTATGAGTTAAATCCATCTGATCTCAGCCCAAAGAATGGGGGTGCCCCCATTTCACTTGATGCCAGAGAGCACTTTCCCAGCAAGAACTCACAGGACTCTGAGCTGGCCATGCCCCACACTGCCTCTGTCTCTGCCACGGTTGCCCCTCCATAACTGGAAACCATGATCATTACCATTTGCATAAGTACAACCACATTGACCCACGGCTGTGACTGTCAGTTTTGAATGAAGGGAATTATTTGTATTCAACGGGCATTTCTGATTGTGGCCTTGACCAGCCCTGAGATATCTTTCAACAACGAATCACCAGCAGCCAACCCCATGACCTTTGGAAAATGAATTTGCCTGCCATTGGGCCGGCCCCAGTTCTCTTGCCCAAGTAAAATGTCAATTAGATCACTGGCTGAATATCGCTTTTGTCTACTTAAGCATATTCAGCTCACAAAGCCATAAATGTTTAGTTGCTTCTTTCTTGAAAAAAGACTCCACACCCAAGTTCAAAGTATGCTCCTGGCTCCATATGGTCACTGAAAAAAATTGATTCATTGGAAAAATACAAATATTGAGTCATTATTCAGTCATGGGGCAAATCAAGCTTTGGGTCATTGTCAACAGACTGCATGTGATTTGGGTCCATGGATGCCTTCAGGCTCATAGAATAGGTGTTTTATGCATTCATCTCCATCTGCACTCCCAGCCCACATTGTTACCTACACCAGACAATGAAGAAGATAAAACCCAATGTTCAGTCTGGGCGCAGTGGCTCATGCCTGTAATCCCAACACTTTGGGAGACTGAGGCGGGCAGATCACCTGAGGTCAGGGATTCGAGACCAGCCTAGCCAACATGGTGAAATCCTATCTCTACTAAAAATACAAAAATTAGCCAGGTGTGGTGGTGGCTGCCTGTAATCCCAGCTACTCGGGAGGCTGAAGCAGGAGAATCACTTGAACCTGGGAGGCCGAGGTTGCTGTGAGCCAAGATGGTGCCTTTACACTCCAGCACGGGCAACAAGAGCAAAACTCCATCTCAAAACAAATAAACAAACAAACAAACAAAAAACCAGTGTTCTATTGAGTGAGCTCTAGGATTTGCATAGAGAAAAATGAATAGGGAGGGGGTCATGGCTGAGTGATGGTGATTCAGCCCAAAGCAATAAGAGTAAGAAGGACACCATCATGAGGTAACACTTCAATTAACTGTAATTAGTTTCTGGAGTTTTCTGTACCTGACTTTTAAGACATTTCACAGGAATTGAAATACAAGGAGCGTTCCAAAAATTTTTTTAAACAGAATGTCCCTGGCCCCATTCCCTTTAACCTGCCTTTTGCTGCCCATACCTTATTTTTTATTTCAATAGGTTTTCGGGGAACATTTTGGTTCCATAAATAAGTTCTTTAGTGGTGATTTCTGAAATTTTGGTGAACCCATCACCTGAGCAGTGTACCCTGTACCCAGCGTGTAGTGTTTATCCCTTGCCACCAGCCGCCCTTTCCCCCAAGTCCCCAAAATCCGATGTATCATTCTTATGCTTTTGTATCATGCCTTAAATATCTCGAGAGATTCTTTTGACCCAGTGTTAGCCTTAAACATGGTTTCCAGGTACATGAAAAATAAATAGACCACAAAGCCAAGATTCTCAGCTTTAGCTCTGCTTCAGAAATGGTCTTGTTTTGTTCTCTAAGGACAGTGTTGGTCTCTTGTAGTTACATCTCCTATGGCCCCATTAAATGATGCTCTCACTGCTGCTAAGCAGCTGCTAATGTTGAAAGGGGTACATCATTGCCATGCACACCAAAACACCAGGGTTCCCAAGCTAAGCCCTTCCTTACTGTGTGCCTCCAAAGTTGAACAGTTTAACCCTTCCTGGGCTCTCTTTACATGTTCTGGCCATCTTAAAGTGAGCGCTAGCACTGAGCTTCCATTTGGGTCCATTGTGAAATGGCTTCATACCATTTGCACCTTTCCAGCCATTAGAATGGTCCACGTGCAGCTTGGGGAACTTGCTGTCAACCCATACAATTGGGTTGTGGATGTGCGAATGTTCTCTGGCGAATTGTTTGTTGTCACGGAAGATGGGTCTTCTTGGTATGTCAAGCCAAGATCCTTTTCTGGAATCAGCTCCTTAATGCAATTAGATTTCCTGAAATGATTTTGCTTTCTTTGCCCATTTTACTACCAAGGCGGGTATGAGATGTGCTTTTATAATAAGTGGTTTGGCTAGCATGCAATTCCTCTACTGCAGCCAGCCTCACTGCCTATTGAAATGGGGCAAATTGGGCGGGCTGAGGTGGGGGAGCGGGGGCAGGGGGACTGCGTGGAATTCAGGTTGCCCTACTGAAAGTCATAGATTTACCAAGCTAGAGAGGGCTTTAAGAAATACATCATATGGTCCAAATTTCTCCTTTTAAACATGTGGCCAATTGGCAAGACCAGCACCTAAGTTCCCTTGGTCTGTGTCTGGGTCTTAATTTGTAAAGGCGACTGATGGATGATACAGACAGGTCAATGCCATTTACAAAAAGTTTACTGTTACTCACTGGTCCCTAGAAATGGTGGCACAGCATGTCATTCAGGGCCACAGGGGAAGCACCAGAGTCGGGCAGAATGCAGAAACAGGAGCAAGGGGAAAGCTGGGGCCAAAGCCTTTATTGAAGTTTCATAGGAAAGGCAAGGCAGGGCAGGGGAAACGGCTTAAGAATGGCTAGTTTGGCCGGGCGCGGTGGCTCAAGCCTGTAATCCCAGCACTTTGGGAGGCCGAGACGGGCGGATCACGAGGTCAGGAGATCGAGACCATCCTGGCTAACATGGTGAAACCCCGTCTCTACTAAAAATACAAAAAAAAACTAGCCGGGCGAGGTGGCGGGCGCCTGTAGTCCCAGCTACTCCGGAGGCTGAGGCAGGAGAATGGCGTAAACCCGGGAGGCGGAGCTTGCAGTGAGCTGAGATCCGGCCACTGTACTCCAGCCTGGGCGACAGAGCGGGACTCCGTCTCAAAAAAAAAAAAAAAAAAAGAATGGCTAGTTTGAATAATTCATGGGGCCTTGGGGCATAAAGGCTATTCCTAGTCATCCTGTATACAGCCTTGGGTTGATTTAGGGCAGAGTAGAGGCTGGCTTGGAGTGTGAGCTAGATACAGCTGGTGGTTAGGATATGGACTTGGGATTAGTTGGTCTGTATATGAAAGATAGGCTCATTGGCAATTTGTTGACTGTCTCTAGGAATGAGCTAGCTCTGGAAGGGGCAGTCTCTCCCATGCCAAGAACCCTTCCCTCCCTCAACAAGATGCCAAACTATTTTAAAGCAGAGAAAATTTAAAAACATAATTAATACACCCCTAAATCCCTGGGACTCCTCAGTCCCTCCACTTCTCACCACATGAAGCCCTAGATGGAATGAAAGAGTCAAGCATCCCTGAGTTCTAGTAGCATTTCAGACTTGAAGCTATAATTTAATCACCTGTTATTGCTTTACTTTTTTTCACTGGTGTATCAGGTGTCATGTCACTCGTCCCTAAACAGTGTGACCCAAGGGGTTAGCAGTCAAGTCCTTACTTCTCTGCCAAATGCTATCTTAGGATTTTAAGTAATTCTTCTCTCTAATCCTTACTTTCCTCTTCTGTTGAAAATTATGAGCTTGCATCTGATGATCTCTGAGATCACTTTCAACAGTGGCATTTTACAATTCTATAGCTGCAACCACCTTGAGGGCTGGAATCCCCTTCAGCAGAGTTGAGGTTCATAGCAGGTGATTTTGTTAATGATGTAAAGGCAAACGGTGATGTTCTGAATTTAGGTGTGTGGATAGGTAGGGAAAGAGGAAGGTATGATCATAGATAAGTAAGTAGGTGAATGTTTCCCAAGAAATCTCAGTGTTACCCTTGGTAATCAGGGCTCAGAAGATAAGTCCAAGGAAGATAACTCCTTAGGACTGGAAGACTTGGACAGCCCATCCCCTTCCTCTCCCTCTCCGTCCTACTCCCACTCCCAAATAAAACAAAAAGTTCATCTCCTACATGCACGCTCCTGAATTCTGTTCTGAAATGTGTGGGATGCATAAAATAGCAAATGCCGTCAGATCTCAAGTTGGGCAAATACAGAGACAGCATTTTTAGTCTCATTGAAAAGTAGTTGTCAGAAATATGCCATTCACTCAGAGTCTCTAAGTGCTCTGTCAAGCTTTAACTTGATTAAAATTGAAAACCACATTGCTTGAAAACCAAACGTGAAATCGAAATCTCTTTACTCAGTGCTCTTACATTCTGGAGCCTGGGCTTATGGATTATCCTCAGTTAATTTATGCCATCTTTGTGCCATACATTAATTTTGAATATATTTGTTGAAAATTTCCTGTAGCTTGCATTTATGGTTGTCAAAGGGGCTTTTATCTTGAAAAAAAATGGTGCTGGTTTTAATTACAATTCTAAATAGCTTCATAACCATCGTGAACCCTGGATTTACATCATCTTTATGACAGACACGCAATTCCCACTTTATTGATTTTGTCATTTGCTTCATTACGGTTAATGCAAACCTTTTGTATAGAGACAATTCTGGGGCCTCTCTCTTCTTGGAGGGGTTAGTATAGAACATCATGACCGAGTATAGAACATCATGACCCCGTCCCTCTACCCCCTCCTTCTGCCGCAGTGCTGACCCAAGGAAAAGTCAGGAAGGAAAATATTTCCAAAGTGGCTATCCATCACAGGCAAAGGAAACGTTAGCGCTGATTATCCAACCTTTCATGATCGGGTGGGTTCAGACTTCTCTGCTTTGAAGTCCTAGAGATAGCATCACTCATGTTGTGAGACTATGTGTCCACCCCACCGCAAGCCTCACTCTGTTTAGAGAAGGGTTGCAGCAGCAGCCACCCACTTTTGCATTTCACGTGGGGATCTTGCACCCCCTGCACCCAGCCCGCCCAGGGGCCTAGGAACCAAAGCATAATACGGTTGATGGGGATGTGCTGAGTCCCCGAGATGTAAACGCCAAGAATGCCTGTGAGTAACCTAGGGTGGAAAATCAAAACCTTTGGTGATTAACTTGAAATGGAACATTTTAAAGCAAAGAACAGAATGAGGGAGCTTAAGGAAGTGTAGGAAGACACAGCTTATCCATTTGTATCCATCAGGGACAGGCTTCCGAGGGCCAGGAGCAGCTGAGGGAGCTCAGAAAGCTGCTGGGCGCCCAATGCGTAAGGAAGGCTGCTGCAGGGGAGTCTGTGGATAGAGTCCAGGGCACTATGTAAGTGGCATTTGAATGGCTGAGAAAATAACACATTTGATCTGGAAACAAGGAATTTTCCCCCCAAGTCTTACTTGAAAGGACCTTACTTTTCCCAAACGAAGGCTTATAAGAGAACTAGCCTTTAACTGGGATAGGAAAGTAGAATGAACTTGCCAGAAAGGGCAGTACAAGTCCAAAGATCATTTCTGAAAGAGACAAAGGAGTGAGGTGGCCCATTTCTAGTGTCATTTACTGGAGAATGTTGGGGAAAGTCCTAGAAGGCCCATTCTCTGCCCTTGCATCTCCCGGAACTTCTCAGTGAGTCGCTCCATTTGGAACCATCCCCGGGGATGGCTTTCTCCTCTTCTGCCTTCAGAGACTGCGTTCACCACTTCTAGACTCTAATTTTTCCAGTAGATGTGGGAGTCTAGTCTTAGCTTTCTAAAAACTATGAAATTATTGAATGCTGGAAAGACTGTTGAATGCTCTTTAAAAGCTGCTTCTGTGACAAATGGAACATGAAAATGTGCTGTTTCTAAGACACGGAAGAGCTGAGCAGGAAGAGGAGGCATCTCCAAGAGATGGGGTAGTAGGAACCAGTGGCCCAACACCTTGTGTCTAACCCCGTATGCATCCATGGTCTTGTCCCGCCTAAGAACTCCTGCGTGAATCTCTACCTGATGGGCACTGTTGAGGGCTTTTGAGCTTGGTGGTTTTCCGTGGAGTGCTTTGGTGGAAGTTAATACCACATTCATTCATACTTGTGTTTTTTTCCACCCTGCTGTTCAGACCTCTGACCCCCTGGAGAGTCCTAGTCTTAACTGTTCCAAACAGGAGGAAATTTACACTTATATTCTCAATGTACTGCATTAAAAATAAAATCTGACTCCTCAGACAGTACCTGTAACAACAAAATGAGAAAAACCTCATGTGAGGACGGACTCAGGGACTGAATTAAAACTCAGCAGCCCTGAATGCCAGCTCTTGAGGGGCCCATAGAAATCATCTATTTCTTGCCTTTGTTTTACCAATAGGGAAATTTTAGCCCAGAGAAGTTAGGCCATAGTCCAACGAGGTCAAAAATCCTTATCATCTGATTCCTGAGCAAACTGTTTGTATTTTTTCCACTAAACCACACCATCTTAAAAACAAAACAAAACAAATCTCTACTGCTGGCAAATGAGTAAAAGAAAATCACTCTTTCTTATCCTCCCCCAGAACAGTGGCTCTCATCCTCAGTTCTGAAGTGTGAACAATGCCCTTATTTCCCCTTTTGGAATCAGGGAAGGAATTAGAAATTTCTTCAGAAATTTCTTCAGCCAATTAAGTAGAAGTAGCTGCAATGAAGAGCTCTGGACCCAGAAGCTTGTGGGCAGAACTGGCCTTCACCCAGGTGGTACCCAAGTAGGAACCATCTCTGTGGGCCCCCCAGATGTTTTTGGATTTACCAGTGAGACTGACTTGGCTGCTCCGGAGAGTCCTGAGAGAGTTTAGAGACAGCATGAGGGAAAACTACTCACCATTTTCACCAGGCCCTCCCACCATCTCTTCCCCAGGAGCCGTCATGCATCCATAGCCCACCCAGACCAGCGGCCTCTCCTGGAAGGGGTTTCTGGTCAGAGGCACTTCCCTCACTGCCCTGAGTGAGGGTAACAGCCTGGCCTCCTTTCTCCCCTTTTAAGAGAACCAGTCTGAGCAAAGACACACACACACACACACACACACACACACACGAGGAACTTGGCTTCTGAAATGCAAATGCAATCTACTGAGTTATCTGTGCTGGCTACTGATGCAAAAGGAGGAGCAGTGGTGTGGAAAATACAAAACAGTGGCTAATCCCACACTATTTTACGCTGGACTTGGGAGCCTAGCAGGTGATTTTTCTCCTTCCATCAAGTTTACCGTCCTCATTCTCTTTGCCTAAACTGACATTTTTCTCCCTGAATCTTGAGTGATTGGGAGTATCCCCAAAGCAAGCTGGGGAAGAAAGTTTTAAAATTTGTTACAAATAATCCCCCAAAATAGGTGAATTCCATTTCCTCATGTTTCTCTCCTTCATTTGCATTGCTCTTCAATGCCAAGATATTTCTTTTCACACCCAGATGGAATCAGGTTTGCTATCTCATCCTGTAAGAACTGATCCTAGGCTTCCCTGTCTTTCACTGTGATGTCGTCAGAGGGAAACCACCCTCAAAATGGGGTGGTCTCATAAAGTTCCTGCCTGTCGTGGAAAGAGCAATCTTCACTTTTTTTTCCTTTCCTAAGGTAAATTCACATAACATAGAACTAACCATTTAAAAGTACAATTCAGTGGCACTTAGTACCTTCACAGTGTTGTGCAGCCATCACTTTTATCTATTTCTTTTTGTTTTTTTCTTTTTTTGAGATGGAGTCTCAGTCTGTCACCCAGGCTGGAGTGTAGTGGTGCGATCTTGGCTCACTGCAACCTCCGCCTCCCAGGTTCAAGCGATTCTCCTGCCTCATCCTCCTGAGTAGCTAGGACTACAGGCGCCCGCCACCACACCTGGCTAATTTTTAAAATATTTTTAGTAGAGACGGAGTTTCACCATATTGGCCAGGCTGGTCTCGAATTCCTGACCTCACGATCCACCCACCTCAGCCTCCAAAAATCACTCAAGACTCAAGGGGGAACAAATGTCAGTTTAGGCAAAGAGAGTGGGGATGGTAAAGTTTTATCTATTTCTAAAACATTTTCGTCATCCCCAAGGGAAATTCCATACCCACTCAGCAGTCACACCCCATTCCCTCCCTGCCCCCAGCCTCTGGCAATTGCTGATCTGCTTTCTGCTTCTATGAATGTGTCTGTTCTGGACATTTTCTATTCATGGAATCACACAATAGGTGACCTTTTATGTCTGGCTTCTTTCACTTAGCATAATGTTTTCAAGAGTCATGCATGTTGCCGCGTGCATCAGTACTTCATTCCTGTTTTGTGGCTGAATAATATTCCCGTATGTGTACGTACCACAATTTGTGTATCCACTCATCTGCTGACAGACACTCGGGCTGTTTCCGCCTTTTGGCTCTTGTGAATGGTGCCGCTGTGAACATTTGTGTGCGAGTTTTTGTTTGAACACCAGTTTTTAATTCTTTAGGCTATATCCCTAGGGATGGAATTGCTGGGTCATATGGTAAGTCTATGTTTCACTTGTTGAGGAACCACCAAACTGTTTTCCACAGCAGCTGCGCCATTTTACATCCCCTCCAGCCATGTAAGAGTGTTCCAGTTTCTCCACATCCTCACCAAGCACTTACTGTTCTTCATCGTTTTAATGGTAGCCTTTCTAGTGCGTGTGAAGTGGAATCTCATGTGATCCTAGGGCTTTTTACTGAGTACCTCCTGTATGCCAGGCACTGTGGGCCAGGTACAGTAGTGTGTAAAACAGAGACTGTACCCGCTCTCCTGTTGCAGATAAGTTCAGGCATTCATGATTCCTCAAAAATAATAGTAAAGAAAAGGAAACTGGCGTCTTCTAGAGTATTTCCATGCTGCGCGTTAGCTATATCGAAAGCGGCAACCAGCACAGCACGTGCTGCTGAGTTCTGATGCTCCTTTTCTCAGCGGTTAATTACAAGGACCTTGATATCCCCATACACTGAGCTTACAAAGCATGTTTTAATTGGCCTCTGCTGCCACAGACATACCTTTGAGTGATGCCTCGCTAATGGCCACTCACCCTGAATACCCTACGACACAATCTGGTTACTGTTGTCCTGTTCCTTTGGTTCCTGAGGCTTGTATACCCTTGGAAGACAAGCCTTATCACCTCTGGGGAAGGCCATGCTCAGGAATGATGGATTCAAATCGGCGTAATTTACCACTTTTGCCTGGAGCAAAGAGAACCATTTCTCCAGAGAGGCCATGCCTGTGCCCAAGAGAGCACTACACTGTCCCAGCCTGGTCAGAAGGCCACCCATTGGGTCCTACTAGGTGACCTGGAATTGAAGCATCCTCTTAAGGTGCAGGCACCCATCCATGATCCTCAGTGACTGGAGCTAAAATCAGTTACCATCCCCAGTGACCCTAAAAGTCAAATGGACCAGGACTCCCAAAGAATCTGAAAGACGCAGGAGGGAGTGGGGGGGACACTGTTGACTGTGCTGCTCCCCCCATCCCCTACCCCTAACCCCGTCTTCTGGGTAAGAATACTTTGCAGGCCAATGAAAGCAACTAGTTCCCAGTGACAAATACCGAGACTAAAGTTTGACTTTCTCACCATCCTCTTCCCAGCCTACAATAACTTGAGTTACACCCACAGAGTGATATTAGGCTCCCTGTCTTTGTATTTTAAAAGTCAGAGAAAGGTGGAATAGCCTGATGGGTGAGCCCTGAGGCTCCTGGATTGGGAAGGCAGGTTTGAACTTGACTCTCCAAGGTACTAGCCGAGTTCCTTTTTTGATGCTACATAACAACCTCCCTGAACCTCTGTTTTCTCCTGTATTCACAATTCATCCTACTCTGTGAAGTAAGTGCTTGAATGAGGGGATGACCGAAGAGTCATGAGAGCTTGGAAAGAGCAGTTCATTTTGCCTGAGTTTGTGCGGGAAGGTCTCCTAGAGTATGTGGCCTTTGTGGAAGGTCTTGATGGATGGGGAGGGATTTCACAAACAGGGCAAGGACAAGCATAAGTGAACATGGAAACATGAAAGTACTTGGTGCATTCACGTATTACACAGAGAGAGGTGCAGCTAAGGAGTTAGGTCCTAAGGTCAGGCTAAGGAGTCAGGGCTGTTTCCAGAGGAGCAGCATCTCTTACAGTCATCGTGGGCATGGACAGAACTGGGTTCAATGCCAAGTTTAAAGATGTAGCTCTCAATGCCTCACTTTCTTCTTCTGTAGGAATTATTGTGAGATCAGACTGGCATAAGACATTTAAATGGTGCTCAGTTCAATACTTGATGCTTAATAAGTGTTGAATAAATGTTGTGTGCAATTATTATCATGGTTGTGATGGTTTTGTGATTGCTACAATTTATAATGTCAGCCACAGGGAGCCACTGAAGGTTTGTGTACAGATTATGGAATGTTAAGATTAAGAACTTATATGCCATAGATGGTGTGGCATTTAACTATTTTAGGTGATACATTACTTGATTGGTTATTAGTTGGTAGTAGCCACCAAGAAATGAGATTAAATTTTGTGATTTCTCTCCTTAGTTGTTTCAACTATGGAAACTGTGAGTATGTGCACAAGTTGGTATCCTTCTTTCAGTAAGGGAGTGATTTGTATTTTCATTGGTGTAGGTTTTTGGTGGCTTCTTATATTTCAATCTCATAACAGCAGGAGAAGTACGAAAAACTTGAGAGTCTGAACTGCTGCCCTTAGTCCAGAAAGATTATATTGAATATCTCAAATAATAGATTCTTTGGTCTGGGATGGAAGAAGAAGCGATAAAGAGAGAGGTTCAAATCACAGAAGGGTCTAAGTTAGATGAAGAAGAATGTTTTTAAAATTTTATTAGAAACCAATTTCAGGTCATATAACTTCAGAGCTGAAAGAGAGCTTGGAGATTATGTAAAAAAGAATTCCTAAATTTAATATTACTTATTTTAAAGCAAATAAAATTAAGCAATGCCACAAATACATTTTCAGAGTGCACACATTTCATTAGCACACAAAAATTCCTTTTGGACTAAATGTTATCTGCTTTTTACAACTGAGACTCGGGGGCATGGATGTGAATCACTTAGTTTGCATAGTTACAAATTATACAAGCCCTAGTCTTCCATTTTTATAAGAAAAAAAAAATGGCTAGTCAATAACGAGAGCCTTCAAAGGGTTAGTTAGTATGGACTGGAAATGTGAATAAATTCAAGGAAACCTTAATTTTCTTGCAGAGCAATCTATGTGATGTTTTTAAAGGGAAACAAAGATCTCTCAAGGCTGAAGGAGATGATGTGGTCTCAGTGTGCTGTCAGGGAGCGCTCCCCAGGATGGGCCGATTCATGGCCTGGACCCAGAGTGGGGATGCTTGCAATCTTGTATTTGAATGAAAACGAATATCTCACCTGGGCACTGACCTCCCATCCAGGAAGAAATATCTCAGCTCTGGCTCCTGCTTAGTGGTCATATTCACGCAACTGGAATCGTTTAATCTTTAGAGCCCAGTGGGAAGATTTTCTGAAACCCCCATGGGGATGAAAAGAAAAAACTACCTCACTATAGTTTGTGCTGGGTGATTTAGAAAAACAGAGAAAAAAACAGAGATGTGGGAGATAACTTTTCATGACCGTTAACAAAAGCACATTTCATCTTCCCAGTTTCTCGCTTCTTCCTCCATCCTGCGCCTCTGCCGGGGAGGAACCACAGATGGTTATCGCTCAAGAGTGTAACTAGGGAAACCACAAACCTGCCCCAATCACTATGGAGACAGCCATTTATTTGTCCAGCCTCTGAGTATTCATGACATCAGCAAGGCCGGCGAGTAAAACACTGATACTTCTTAAAAAGAAATTCTAATTCCCAATAAGGAAGGCAGAGAACACAAGGTCCAATGTTTCAGTGACTTTCAAGACTCCCCCTGGCCTTATGATGAGTGTGTTTGCACAGGGACAGCCCATTTTACAGAAGCTGCAGTGAGGAGCCTTTTAGAGCCAACAGAACTGAAAGCTGGGTTTGTGAGTCAACAGACATTTTAAGGTTGAGGGATACGGTTGAGGGAATGAAATGTCAAGAATAAATCTACTTTCAACTGAGTCAGCCCCATGGGGTATAACAGGGTAAGCAGCCATCGCAGTTTGCCTGGAATTGATTTGTTTCCCAGGATTGAACACAGGAGTTTCAATGGTAAAACGGAAAGTCCTAGGCAAACCTTGGGGAGTTGGTCCACCTAGGTATAAAACCCTTTGGTCCTAACATGGGGATGACCACAGGATGTGGGTAGATTTGAGGCAAGCCTCAAAGTGTGACAGCACATTTTGCAAACAGTGACCAAACTTCCTTGGTCCCCGGGTCTAAAAGTTGCTGGAAAACAAATGATACTCTCGCTGTGACTATGGGGTGTTTTCATTTGATTTGCTTTGGATTTGTTTGTTTTGTTATTGTTGTTCTTTTACTCATCTAGAAATGCCAGAGATTTGTTTCCAATTTAAACTCACCACAATTAAGTGGGATCTCTGCTTGTCCCCGGTAACTATCTTTAACGCTAAATTGGTTTGCAGGGATCTTCCTCCTGCATTTTTCAACACAAATTCATTTGCCAAATGCCCAACATACAGGCAACTATGTAAACACAGAAGTGGAGTTATTGATATTTCCCAGCGATGTGTAAAACACCTCTTTATTCTCCAAGGTCTGGTGTGCCTCTTTGTGGCTAATCCATCATCGCTGTTTGCATTATTGCAGAGCTTGCTTTCAGGAGCATCTACTGGAGTGGATGCAGTTATTCTCCTGCTGAGAAGTTGCATATGTTGAACGGCATTATGATCTATACGAAATAGAAGGTGTCGTGCTAGCTATGTGGCAAAGCATGCATAACGACATTTGTTGAAATAGACTTGTTCAATTTTCAGCTAAGTTCTAAGCAGGCTGTTCTGATCAGAGAGCTTAATTAAGCTAGGACTTTGTCCTTTACAAAGTAGATTTGGTTGGTTGAAGTCTTTGGAATGCTAACAATCAATTAGCCAAATATCTCTGTAAATATAACTGGCTATACCACATTAAACATCAGAGGTCAACAATTGCTTTACCAGTTATATATATTTGTATTTACATGGATACAATATTACATGTAACTGCATATGTAGGAAAAATAGGCATAGAGTTGTCAGTTTTAGAGACAGGGGTCTTTGTGGATACTTAAATAATTCATGGATCAGTAAACACATCTATATGTATTGTAGGGTCTGGTGGGCAAGTGTGCAAAATGAGCAAAATGATGGATTCCCCTCTTTTTGCTCATTTGAGATGTTGTTTTAATGTAGAATTACAGTAACCCTCTAATGATGAGAAGCAGTGACAATTCATTAGCAGATTGTGGCTTAGATCAAGTGTTTGATTTGTCTGAAGAAGTGTAACCCGTACTCAGTTATATGAAGTATATGCGTTTCTTTTGAAGATAATTTTTTTTCCTTTTGTCAGTTGAAATAACCTTGAGCTTTATTTTTTTCAAAGACCCCAGCTAGCAGCAGACAAATGCTTCTATAATTTGTTCTTCAATAATGATTTTTTAGAATGTTAAACTGTCATAAAAAAAACAACCTTCAAAAGTGCTTCTAGATTTCCTATTCTCTGCTTAAAGGACAATTGGATAATAGGGAGGAAAGAAATAGCACGTCAAAGCTGTTTCACATTTTGTCTTCTGCCTTGTTTCATGAAAGTAGGGATTCCCCTGGTTTTCTTTTTATAGTTAAAACATTCTGTTTCTCCTCAGTCTAGAAAAAGAATACCTTGAATATGTACATTGATGAACATATGTATATTTCATCAAAACTGGATTCAAATTATTATAGTTTAGTTTTTTAAATTCCCTTAAACCTTTCAATATAATTGAACTGTAAAAACCAAAGGTGGCAACCTTCTTCCAAATATTTTCAAAGAATGTCTTATACTTTATTCTTCATCCTGAGTACCTAAGATAGTGTGAACATCTCATAGTACTGTCTTACTCTTACGGGTTAATTCCTTGTTGGATTTCATGACTGTTGACTTGCTTAGGGTTTCTAGTAAGGCTTCCCTTGTGAATTTCATACAGAAGTCCCCACACTTATTTGGCACATTTGGTAGGGATAGCTTTATTCAGAAATTAGCAAATTGTTAAACTCTAACGGGTGCTGAGCCTCAGCTACTTCTCCCGTTTAGCACGAGGAGGAACGTGAACAGAAAGCGCAGAGCAGAACGCTGGGGCTGGATTGGGGGCCCCTGGAGGGACAGTGCCCTCAGGCGAAGTTTAACCATCCACCTGATGAGATGCTGGGTCCCCAGAACATCTGGATGAGGAGTGAACAACTGGATGGGTATCCCCTGATACAGACCTTGCATGTAGATACCTAGTTTGGAATTCGGCTTTTCTTCCAGATACCCAAAGCCTGTTTCTGGAGATGTCTATTTTCAAGGCATTCTTCATGGGAACTTAAATGCATCATTGAAATCCTAAATTTTTTTTAAATTCTTTTTCTTTTTATACATTTCTTTATACATTTCTCTATCTCTGTCTTCTTTTTTTTTTTTTTTTTTTTTTGGTTATTGTTGGGAGATAGAAGCTTTTTAAATTGTAGCCAGTTTTTTAACCCTTTGTAAAGGATTTAGATAGGCTGCTTTAATTTTTGAAGCACAAAAATATTTCTAATCCTGCTTCAATTATGAAATTTCACATTGTAATTGAAAGAGATGAACTGTGATAATAGGAGTATATTATGCTTACTAAAGGGAATTCTTACAAAAGTGCTATCTCCCAGTCTGCCGTTTGTGGAGATTATTTTAAGTCCTCACTCACGCTGGCTTTCCCTTCTGCCTTGTTTATATTCTCAGAGTACAAAAATACAGTAGTCAGAAAGCTGCTCTCGGGGAGTCTGCATTTAGTGCTTGTCGGAGGATTCCTCTCTAAATGGACTCTGGTATCATTTTAGCACTCATATTGTTTGCCGAAATTCGAGCTTCCTGGGGAAATTAGAGCAGTTAATTTAATATCATGAAATGTTTTGGGGCTTCTTGGCTTATTCAGAGACAGGGGAGTGTAAATCAAATTGAGTATCCTGTATAAAGTAGAGGACAATAAAAGTGGCCTCCAAAAAAATAGCCAGCCTTCCCAAAATCTTCTGCCTTCCCATTCCCCATCTTCATCCTGGACCCACAGAAATCTTGTTTTATTCCAAGTCTCCTTCCCAAGGGCTCCCTGGTAGAGGTCTGTGTCTCAGAAAGACAAGGAAGCAGGGAAGGTGCTTAGCCCTGTCCAGGCACAGCAGGAGTGCTCAGTCTTTATTGTCACTAGAAGGGCCACAGGGCCACAGTCGTGACGATATGGCTTAGAGCTTTATTCCATACAGCTTGGGTTCAGCCCTGACACCTTTTCCTGGAAGGACTCATTCTGCAACCATTGGTGACCATCTGTGAGGTGGCTGGCACTGCACTGGGCAGGGGGGTAAGTTATGTTGCATGATAAGAAGCAAAGATTCAGCAGCTGTGGGAAATACACTTCTCATGGCCCAGGAAAAATCGAAAGAGAGCCCTCAGGCATCCTCCAACTGCTGAGTTCTCTCTCCTCACATTTCCAAAGCCCTTTTTGCAGATGCCTCCCGAGTGATGGCGTGCATGTTGCAGGGTAGGCAATGGGCTTTGTTGATTTGTTTTTGAGAGGGTCTTTGAACAAGGTCTTTCAAAGGCACGAACGATATGGACCTTTGACCTGAGAGCGTAGAATACACATCAGCGGCCTGTGGTCACATCAGCCCCCAGAAGCAAACTGCTAAGTCAGATGTTTTGGCCTCAGCTTCGGAAGGTTCTCTGTGTGTTTAGTAACGCTCCGCTCCACCATCCTCAAAGAATTGCTGGGCTTGTGTTTATTTTGCCTCCCTTCTCCTGTGTGTCAGGACTAACTTTTATGTTGCTGAGGTGTCATTTTGCAAAGAAAAAGAAACCTGTCTGAACCAAGTGTGTATTTACTTTGTTTTAGAGACCTAGTGTATTTGCATGAAATATCAGGAAAGCCGATGGACGATTAATTGGGCTTTTTACAAATACGCTGATGCTCAGCGCCATGGAGATATAAGAACTGGGAAGTGGAGTAACTGCTGTGGTTTTTGTTTACCTGATGGGGCCCCCATAGGTGTTAAACCCTTAAAGACCCTGGTAACGAATGGGGCATCTTGTCTTGAGAATGGCTCCTTGACCATCACGACTGGAATACCCTGTCTGTTTCATTTATCTGTGGTTAGAACAAAAGGAGACAATCTCAGTTATAATAAATGTCTTCTAGAAAAGCACACTTCTGCATAAATATTTTAAATTTTGATGTTTCATGTTTTAAAATAGTCTATAAAATACACCCACAGGGATGCTGATAGTAAAGCTCAGTTTTCCCCGTTGCAAATAAACTAGACGTCAACTTATGCCACCCACTGAAAATATTTAAACGCCACGTAATTAGTAACGTATTAGATGTCTCTGCTTTTAGCCTGAAAATGATCAGAGCCCTCTCGAAGACTCTTGTCCCACCACTTCAGTTTGCTGAGGAGCAGGACTGTGATGGGATATTGAGTAGCGTGTGTTTAGTCTTTTTAAAAAATCTTTTGGCTAGCTCCCTTCACCACATACTTTTTTATTCTCTTTCTACCACTTTGGTTTATTCTCTTCTTTCTATGGCATTTTCTTCTTCCCTGCAGATTCCATTCTTTCCACGTAAAATTCTGTACATTTAGAGTCCCCTGTTTGATTTCTGGTGTTCTCAAAAAGAAAAGGAATAGAAAACGCTTCACAAATCCAGTAAATAAATAATATACTAATAGCAAGGACCTTTATGAAATGTCTGTATGAAAACCGATGCACCACAAACTGCCATCTCTATACACCCCAGACTTCCCAGTATGATGATTTAGATCCTTTTCTACTTAGGCGGATGGTGCCATTTTTGCCGAATTCAGCATGTTCATTGAACAGTTTCTTGGAGCCAAAAGCCAGCTCCACTGCATTTCTGCTTGGTAAGGTTTGGTGGCCTTGGCGTGGGGTAGGGGTTGTTGAATCACTGGCCTCTGAGCTGATGATAAATCTAGAAGCTGGGCAGCAGGACTAGACTGCCTTCATAGAACCTCTGCGGGGAATCGGCGGCCCCAACACTGCGAGACATCTATGAAAAAGAGGCTCAGCAAACTCATGTGAAGAAAGGCTCCAGAAGAATTAGGGGTCGAGAGGATGCGGTGAGACTCCGTTTGAGTGGGCATCAGTGAGAACTTTGAACACTAGATACAGAACTCGCCAACCAAAAATGTGCTTCTGCTTCCCGAGATGCCTGTGGATTGGTTTTTTCTTTTATTCTAAATATTTGAATCTTGTAAACATGAGCATCTATTGAGATGATATATTAATAATTCCCCATAATATCATGACAGAGCCTGTCTGTTGTAATGCACAGCATCACTCTATTGCGTTTTGTGTGCATTAATACAATTCTACATCTGGATACTTTTCCAAAGATAATAGTATTTTCATTTTAATCCTGCCTTCCTTCAGTAGAAAATAAAGCCCTGGGAGAGGGTTCCCAAAGGTAGCTTTGGCACGTCTTTTGTGGAGAGTTGTCCTGGGATCATTTAGCTCAAGTTACACATGAAAATTCCAATACCAGGAAAACCCTCCACCTGAGAGGTGGCGAAAATTAAAAGAGTCTCGGAGTTTTTTAGTACAGCCATAGTTCTTTTCACCTGACCCGCAGCCCCAAAGACCATGGTGTGCTCTGCGGACAGAGTATGACAATCTGGTGTCAATAACCAATTCCTGTATAACACCTTACTGTTGTTTATGGTTTTTTAAGGAATAAAATGGGTTATGTATATAATACATGATATTTAAGTTGGGATATGATAATGGTTGATATCCTGACTTACACATTATATATATTTTAATTTTTTTAAAAAACGGTATCTATGTATTATCCCTCAACTAAAATAGCTCAGTCTCCAACTAGAATGTTATAAGTCAAGGCATCTTTTTAAGAGACATTATTTTCATGCTCACAGGATGGAAAGGGAAATAAAAAAGGAGTCTGGAAATAGGTGCATTTAATTCTCCCCAATTTAAATCAAAGTGGTACATCTTTAAGGCAATAACAATATTCCTTCTTCCCCTCTTCATGAATGCTTCCCTCAATGAATTTCTTTAATGTTGATGATGGTTAGTGCAGTTTGAGGGAATCTGTATTTAGTCAGAAAATGCTTCAATAGAATGACCTACCAGATGGGGCCCGTAACAATGCACAGAGGCATCAAACCACCACAGACATGTGGTGCTTAGAATAATAAAAAGACTATAAAATTAGATTAGTTGAGTCTAATTTGGAATTGGTATATTCCCCATGCACCCTTGCCGCTCTTGGGCAGATAAAGCCTTGAGATTTAGCACTGTGTCAGAGCAGAAGACTGCAACTTCCAGTAAAAGGGAGACGAGGGAACGGGAGAGAGGAAAAAAGCATTCTGGGAGGTCGCGGAGGGCAGAGCAGTGACCTCCAATGATTTACAGGCCTTTAGCTTAATGAAATTGTTTCAGTGACATGACGGTAAGAGCTCGTAATGGATTGGATGCCCTAATGTAATGAAATTACTCCCTTCTGCCTAAAAAAAAAAAAAAAAAAAATGCGCAATTAATATTTACTGAGACCTGACAGCCTTTTGGTGCGCTCGTCTGTGTAGTTCTCTCAGACAGTCAGAGAGGAGAGAGGGAGCAGCGTGGCAGACAGGCTGGCTCTGCACGAGCTCCTGGCAGGGACCAGCAGCGCCTGCAAGGGGGTGGAGGGACAGGCGCTCGGGTGGCCCGGGCCGCCAGCCCCTCACGCTGCCCCCGCTCAGCCTTCATGCTCTCCCCTGCTTTTCCACAGGCAATTGGACAACAACCACATCAGCTGCATTGAAGATGGAGCCTTCCGAGCGTTGCGCGATTTGGAGATCCTGTGAGTTGATTTTGCGATCGCTGCCTTGTGTGTGCGTGCATATGTGTGTATGTGTGTGTGTCCGTGTGGGGAGGAGAGGGGGAGAGTGTGTGCAGGAGGGTCTGTGTGGATGCATTTCTGGTCTTTTGCTGCAGTGCTATTAAAATTGGGAACCAGGAGATCCCTCCAGCTCACCTTGGTCAAAGTGTTTGCAGGCAGCCAAGTGTGATTTCTTACCTCCCACAAACTGGGGTTCCTGCTAATTAAGTCTCAATTGAGTCTTTCTCCTTCTCCCCCAGTGCTCCCGCAGTATTTGTTGCTGGGAGAAACAGATGGGCTGGAGCAGACCCCCCCCCCCCCCCCCCCAGAGCCTGCCACAGCATCAGGGACAGTGTGTTTGAGTGCGGGCACACTGGGAAACAGGGTCCGGGGTTGGGGCCAGAGAGAGAGGGGTTAGTGCCAGGAGGACAGCTGGAATTACCTGAATCAGAAAGGGACCTTGGTACAGGGCAGGGGAACGCCACACAGCCTGGGAAAGCCCAGTCATTGCTATTGCTCCTGGGATCTCATCTCAGGCTTCAATTGAAACTTTAAACAGTGACCGTGACCTTAAAGGGACCGGAGGTGGTGGGGGTAGGGGTGGGCAATGGGGGGAGATGAGAGGAGGCAGCCCCTTCCCCATAATCCCACCTTATGCACCTTGTCTAGAAAGAATGTGTAGTTGCCTTTCTGAGCTCTGGATTTTCAAATGAGTCTAACTAAGAAAACCCGACTCCCAGGAGGAAAGTCAGCTAGGAGTCATCTTGGGGTCATTCAAACTAAAGTTGAATTGTGTAAGAAAACATTTTGGTTATTCTCACTAAAGCTATACTTCTAGCTGTCCCTGATTCAGAGAAGCCCAGAGAGGAAGGCAGTACAGCACAGAAGAACTTGTGTCACTTCTGTCAGGAGACGTGTGGTCGAGTCCGGATTCTGCCACTGATTAGTCGTGTGACCTTGGGCAAGTCTCTTTGGCTCTGGGAGCCTCAGTTTCCTCATTTGTGAAATGAAAGGGTTGGTTGTTCTGTCTTGGGAGTGACTTCCCCTTTCCAAATTCTGTAGCTGCTTGGTTCTAAAAATAATTCCCATGGTACGATTCTAGCCAGTGACTGATAGCAGAGTGGGGTTTCTCAAGCATCCTCCTAAAAATAAGAAATTACACAGTCGCAGGTTACCTATCTCTGATTCCAGAAGAATCAATGAATGCCAGATAAATAAGTGAATGAGTATTTTAAAGCATTCCTTTGTATGTGAAAGAATGAGTGAAAGGTCTTCCCTTCGCCTTCCTCTTCACCTGGCCCCGCAGACACTAGCAACGGGTTGGAGAGAGCCTCGCCACGTTGTTTGAGAGGAAGGTGATTCCAAGAGGAATCACGGGAAATAAAAGGGGATGCTGATGCTGCAAGCTGCTTGAAATCGGATGAAAGCTGAGAATTCCCGGTCCAGAAAAGACAGGACCCACAGTCAGGGAGGTCAGATTGTCATTTCTGAAATAGATTGTGTCTCCTCACCCAAACTCTGACCCTAGAACTGGCAACAAATGCCTGTCTGTGAGGCAGAGGATGCCAGCCCAAATTTAGTAACCTAGGACTCCTCTTATCAGGAGGCTGGGGCTGAGAAGGGTAGGCAGGATTTTCCCTGCCTGCAAAATAGCATTTGTAGGAAGGGCTGCTCAGAGCACATCACCTTTTTCCTCCCTTGACAGAGAGGATGAGAAAGATGAGAAAATTCCTTGGGAAGAGACCAGGAAATGGAAGTCACCAGCTGCCACGAAACAGCTGTGACAACCTGACAGCCCTCATGTTCATTTTCTGTGCTAGGAATGGTGTTGTCTCTCCTCACTAGGAAGGCAGTCTGAGGGAGAAGAGAGGGTTTTACAGTCAGACACACCTAGGTGGGGCTTGGGTCAAGTGTCTTAATCTCTCTGAGTCTATCTCCTCAACTTTTAAAAACAGCCAGTGTATGTACGACATAGGAGGGGCTCTCACAAGTGCCATCCCTTCTACTTTCCTAACTTTTGCCCCTGTACACCCTCACCCCCATCAAGCCCTTGCCCAGGACAGATTTGGACAGCTCTCCTCTACTCAGATACCAAAAAAAAAAAAAAAAAAAAAGATACCCAGATGCACCAGGTGTCTCCAAGTTGAAGCTTTAAAAACCTGTGACAGAAAGAAAAAAAAAAAGTTCTCATTCCCTATCATTGCAAAGAGCCCACAGGATCTGATTAGTTTATCTTCTCAATTCCAAACAAAGCCAGATCAATAGCTTTGTTTTAAAGACACTCTCATTTGGCTTCACATGGCTAAGTACTTAAAATTAATCATAATCAGTTATTCCATGGGTTTTTAATTTCCAGCAGAGGCACACTGCTTTGAAACCATCCATCTTAATGGTGAGCCATTCTGAAATTGGCTGGAGCTGACATCTCCATTTAAAGAACCTCCCCTCCCCACCCCAGGACCTTCCAAATCTCATCCACACATTGACATTTTATAATGCTTCTCTGTAATCACAATTTAGGCACCATAAAGAATCCTGGCAATGAAATAATAAATAGGAACTCAGTGACAGTATCACACATTAGCTTGATACGTTTCTGAGTGAAAGAGGAGAGTTCAAAACATCCTATCCCCAGAAAGAGCATTTTAACATATCTAAAGCTTAAAAGTCTGCAAATTAAGAAGATAAAATATAATGTTTCGGGTGTGTTTTCTCTGACATTAGGCAGCATGAAGTAGAAATCAAGGAAAGACACATCAGTTGTCCCAGAAAGCTTTCAAATTAACTTAAGGAAAGTTGATGGATGTCAACTGCAAACAGAAGTATTTCACATGCCATAACCCTGTTATTCCATCCCTCCTGTGGATGGAAACACCATACAACTTCTTTCCATCGAGGCTGATGATGGTTTTACCAGTTACATTGAATGAGAACGTCGGAGGTGAGCCTGAGAGGTAGCCACTGACTATGAGGAGAAATGAACTGGTACAAGGTTGGGAAAGACTGAAATCTGCCCACTTCAGCCTCATTTTTGACTCATTCCCAACACCCAGCACAGAGTATGGTGGACAGGGAAAGGAGCCATCCCCTCCCCTTTCCCAGAAGTAAGAAGAAAAGCATAGCATGGGGGGTGAAACTTCTCATGGCCTTCCGTGCCACTACGGGGAAGGAATAATGAGGAAAATGAAAATAGCTAGCAGTTACTCAAGCCCAGTGATACCACCAGTGCTTTTACATGCGCTAGCTCTTGCCATCCTCACAATCTCTCAATAGAGATACCGTTACCACCACCCTGCTTTTACCAAAAAAGTAGCCCATCTCAGAGAAGCCAAGTAGCTGCTTACCTAATCAGCAGCAGAGCCCATGTGCTAACCATTTTACAAAGCTGCCTTTTGGATGCATGTTGCCAAGGCTGTCATGGTGATTGGCTGCCCTGAGGTACGGCGGGTGTGGGCTGCAGAGTGGTGTGAACTGGCCTCCAAGAACTGATGGAGGCAAACTAGCAATGACTCACAATCCCGCTGGGGAGAACGTTGGAGCCTTTCACAGGTTTGTGAAATTGGCCCTGTCATTCCCTTCACCCAGTTAACGGGTGCCCACAAAGTTGAAGGTAAATCAAACCTGCAGGAGTAAGGAACTCATCCTGCTTTTTCACTGATATACTTGTCGTCCCATAGTTGATTTATTCCCTCTTGTGGCCATTACCATAGACTTCGGCATTCCACAGTTTGGGGGCTCTGCTTTCCAGACCTGTCTCCCCCACTAAAAAATTACAGCCTCAGTTTTGTGGCATTTAAGGTTCTTAACTGAGGGACTGAGCCTCTGTGAGTCAGACCCTCTGCTGTTACTCAAATCAGTGCCCTTTAATCTCCACCTGTTCTGTGCTTTTGGCAGTTTGCACACACTAGGTTTTCTCCAGGTAAGTCATGCTTATACTGCAGTTGAATATGCCAGGACTGCACTCCTGGCTCTGTGGCGTCAGTAAGCGCTGTGCTGGTGCTCTGAGCCCTGGGTTTCTAGCCCATACCAGCCAGGCTGAGGATGGCCAGGCATTTCACCAGTTACAGTGGCACCTCCCTGCCCAACGTGCCATCGTGGGTCAGAAAAAAATAATGCTTAACTCTAATGAAAATAAAAAAAGTAGGAACAAATTAAACAAAAATGAGAAAACCTCATTAATAACATATGTCATGAATTGTTTTTCAATAGTATTATAGGAGAATAAAAAGTCCTTTTGGACATTGTGTCCTGACGAGAGGTAGCAAGTCAGAAGTTCAATAAATACGTTGTCAAAAATGCCGGAGCACAGACAACAGAAACACATTCTGAAAATGCTCTCATCTCCCGGTGATTGGTCTGCCCTTGAGAAATCACTGGTGCCAGCTAAATGGCATGGAGATCCCAACAGGTCCGTAGATAACCAGCGTGTGCTGTTTGGAAGCCCTCACTCCCACTTATGTCACTTGCCAATTTTGGAAATTCATTGACATTATTATAGGCTGGCGCTGGTGGGATCTTAGGTGTCTCCCGGATGACTGCTCATTGTCCAGATTAAGACACAGAGAGCAGGCACTGGAGAGAGGCCCAAGCAGCCTAGCAGTCTGCACCCTGAGCACCTGTCCTGGCTCACCCTAGGCTGGGAGACTTGCCTGAGGTCAGCAGCGAGTCCGCAGTAACAGGGGAACTTAGAATCTGGGACTCCTGACCCATGTTTCTGTCCACACTGGGCACCTCCATGCAATTAGATTGTTCAGAAGGGATCCCCTGGTAAGGTTGGGGATCCCAAGCACAGTTCATCCTTTCAAAACCCGCCGTTTAGTTTTTTGTGTTATTTAGGAAATTGGGGTAGGGCACACATTTGTCCATGGCAGAATCAAGGAAGGATCCAGCTTTTAGCTCTCTTTAAACCAGAGGCTACAAACTAGGCCACAGACCATATTGCTCCCATAGATGAGATTTTTCTTTTGTCCTGCGTAATGTTTTTTAAAACTTGAGATGAGCATTTCACATTTAAAAATTCAGATATCTTACATAAAAGTCCAGATTTCCAGCTTCTCTGGAAAAACCAGAAGCACTGGCAACTGTGGGGCGGCATTTCCGCACTGCAGTCAGCTGTGGCTGGGGAGCACCTGTCCTGCTTGGATGGGGCATGTAGACCCCATTCTGCCACTGATCCCTACCCATTTACATGAACTGCCAGCCCACATGACCCCTGTGCTGACCCATCCAAGAAGCAAAGACACGCCGTGTGGCCAGCACAGTGCTGGGCGCTGGGTACAGTAAAGCTTGAAGTGAGCAGGTGCTTGGCGGGCTGAGCTCCATAGGCCAGAGCTCACCAGCGTGGTGGAGTTGGGCACACAGAGAGAGCTTAGTGACATGGAGCCCAGGACACCCGAACCTAAGCAAGGACACCCCAGAGGCAATCACAAATCCCTCGCATCTTACCTTCTGAGAAGCTCTTCTCAAGGGTTAAACTAGTCTCCAAATTGCGTTTGAGGTTACGGCAGTTGTCATTGGTTTTATGCCTATGAGGGTGAAAAACAAGAGGTGACTCTAGCTGTTCATCACAAGAGCCACCCCACCTGCCCTGGTTCTTGTTCCCCAGGCCCCTGGATCAACTGGTGTACTGAGGCCGCCGAGCCCATGTTTAGAGAGGAGAGATTCAAGAATTAAAGCAATAGCAGAACTAACCAGACTTTTAGGGTAGTTCTAATTCAGTCATATCCTGGTGGGTTCAATGTGGCCTGACACAGAACCCCACAGGTAGACGCAGAAGAGTGAATGGGGAAAGGTCCTTTTCTAGTACAAGAGGAAGGCAGGGGAAACAAATTGACAGCAGTCCTGAAACCTAGGTCAGGGTGTGCTCACTCTCTTAGAGCGGGGTTGGTGTCCTGGTACAGGGTGTTAGGACATTCAAGCACAACGTTGCCCACTTCAGAGACCCAAAGTTTAATGCAAGTTGCAGTGTGTTGGCCACTTCAGCTGAGCTTCCTCTGGATGCAGAGCCAGAGGATTAATGAATAATAATAATGATGTAGCAATAATATATAGTACCATGGTACAACAATTACTACTATGATAATATTATTCTTGTTAGAGCCTCCAAGTTTGAGCATCTATTTTTGAGAGTCTACTTCTATTTTTAAGCATCTTCAGGCACCGTGACAAGTCAGTAGAATGAGGCATCTCAATTAAATCTTCACCACAACTTTATGAGGCACATCCTAGGAATTGCCTCATTTCACCAGTCAGGAAACTGATCCTTAGAAAAGTTGACTGACTTGCCCGGAGTCACAGTGGCAAGTACAAGGGAACTACTCTTTCGAAACTCAGATCCAGTTCTGCCTGATATCTGAGCCCCTGCCCTTAACAAAAATTAAAATTAAAAGCATCTACCAGAACACACATACATAGAAACAATGATATGCACTACTGAGATTATTGTCTATAGTGAATGCCCAGAGTAATTCAGAAACCGTAGTTATTGAAACACTGACCCACAGGGTGCTTAGGTCTAAATTTATGACCCCAGCTTTATCAGCATCAGATCCACATCCACAAAACTGCCCCAGACATGAAGGTATGGAGCCATAGTTGAGCTTTGGAGGGGTTAGAGTCCTCTCATAGAACCAGCTTCTAGCTCATCTTTACCAAACTAGGTGGTTTGGGGTTCCTTTCCTTATTGAAAAATGGAAACTGTAATACCCACCCCTGAGAATAGCTGTGTGGGTTAAAAGAGATATCGCTGGTGTATGCCTAGCAAATAGCAGGCTCCCAATCAAGACGCTTATAATAAGTAAAGTTGGTAAGTAAATCTGTACTGTTTCTGTGCTTTATATCCACACCTCACTCATGCCTGACACGTACTAGGTGGCCAGTTAAAGTATGTGGAACCAAATCGAGTTGAAATTAATTAACTGAATTGAAGCCCACACCATCAGTCTCTAGAGTCCCTGTTATGACTCGTCTCTGAACGGAACAAGATGTGGTTGTCCTAGAATCATTTTAAATGTTGAACAGTGTAGCATTTTACTGAACCAGTCCACTTTTCACATTACCTTTGATTTTGCATTTCTCTGGCTAAATGGTGATCTTTCTTTCTCATTTTAATAAGGAACAAAATCGGAGCTACAGTGAAAATTGGTGGGTTACAACAGAGACCAGACTCATTTTTTTTTTATTTATAAAATGTTTCACCTGGGTTTCTCTGGGAGCTACAAACATTTTATCAGGGTGTTTAGTCATGACATAGTTTTGAATACGGAACTGTCATTGCTTAATGAAAGTCTTAAAATATCTCCAGATATTTTTCTTTTGGTACTGTGCTGTAAATAGTGATATGTTCATGCAATCAGGATTAAAATTGCACTCTGTAGAAAGCATCTGTAACTTCCATTCAGTCCCCAGAATACTAGGAAAGGAACTGGGTTTTCTATAAATGCTCTTGTGCCACTCAACACACACCTCCTTCTTAGTCATCCAGACTCCAAGTTCCATGACAGTCATGCTCTTCAAGTGACTAGTTTGGTTTTGAGAACCCCAGCTTAAGGAAAAAGTAAACATTTCTTGGAAATCTAACTTTTTTTCCATTTAAATAAGTAGCACTTCCACCTTTAAAATACCTAGAATCTGGGGGAAACTTGTGATTTCTAGTTGATTTCACTTTCCTGTTAACCAAAAGCTAGTTTCATCTCTGAAGTTGAAAATGTATTGGTGTACATTCCTGGGTTAAGAGGATTTGGAGAAGATAATTGAATTGTTTTTGATCAGCAAAGAGTCTTGAATCTACAAACCACCTGTTAGCTTTTCCCGTGAGTAGCACTTAGGTGGAGTCGGCAAGCCATGGTGGTCTTGCTGTCCCCAGGGGCCACAGATCCCAGCTGCCGGGTCTCTGCACTGGAATTCAGACTTGACAAACTTGGTTTGGGAGCAATCTTTTGAAATGCTTTGTCCCACCTAGAACAAACTGGAAAAATAGTTTTGCATGTTTGAAGAAAGATTCCAGAGAGTATTCTTTCAGGAGGGCAGGGGAAATGCAGGCCACATGCCTACGGCGGTCAGTTCACTCCCAAGACCGGGCTTCTGTGCTAATTTGCAAAGGTGCCGCTGCCTGATGGTCAGCCTCTGCCCTTTCACCATCCGTTCAGCTCCCAGCAGGGGCTTTGGTGACCAGTATTTGAGCATGTTTAGTGAATATCTTGCCTCTAGATCAGTGCTCATCCCATGACACTCATGGACCTCCAAGCCAGGGAGCCTTGTCCCTCTTGAGCAGCCAAACCTGCCTGCCATGGCTGCTGCCATTCCCACCAGGGATGCCCAAGACTGGACAGCTCAGCTTACCTGTGGCCAAGAGTCTGCTTTTCTGTAGACCTGAGTCTTGAAAGTCAAGATCCTAGGAGCTCTCCCAGGAATTTGGCCCTCTCCTACTCATTGGCTTAATGGAAAGAAGGATGATGTGGAGAAGGTGATGGAGACACAAGGCTGGGAAGAATTGGAGCAACATTCCTACTGTTCCCTGAGCTTTCATTTCCCATCTTTGAAAGTATTAAAAAGTAAGGGATGGGCCAGGCGAGGTAGCTCACGCCTGTAATCCCAGTGTCAAGGCAGGGGGATTGCTTGAGCCCAGGAGTTTGAGACCAGTCTAGACAACATAGCAAGACCTCTACACAAACAAAAACAAAAACAAAAACATTTTTTTTTTTTTTTTTTTTTTTTTGAGATGGAGTCTTGCTCTGTCACCCGAGCTGGAGTGCAGTGGCGTGATCTCGGCTCACTGCAAGCTCCACCTCCCTGGTTCAAGCGATTCTCCTGTCTCAGGCCCCCGAGTAGCTGGGATTACAGGTGCCCGCCACCACATCTGGCTAATTTGGTTGTATTTTTAGTAGAGACAGGGTTTCACCATGTTGGCCAGTCTGGTCTTGAACTCCTGACCTCAAGTATCTGCCCACCTTGGCCTCCCAAAGTGCTGGGATTACAGGCATGAGTCACCGCACCCAGCAAACAAAAAACAAACAAACAAAAAAAAACCCTAAACCCTGTTTCTTGTTTTTTGTTTTTTGAAGTAAGGGATAGTGGATGAAGGAGGGATAAAGGAAATAATGATTCCATTTCTCCAAGGTCATATTTGGATTCTTCAAACTCATTGTCAAAAAGCTGGAGATAGTCCATTTTCTTTTGACTTATAACTAAATCGGAGGACTCCAACTGCTGGCCCACGGGTTGAGTAAAACCAACAGATGTGGGATTTCATGTTTTCCTTTAATTTTTTTTGTTTACAAATAATTAGAATGTTTACAAATAATTAGAATTTGTTGCCAACATTTAAAACTCAAGTAATTTTGTGTAAAAGTTTATAATTCAACTTCCAGTGAATATCTAGCAGCTTTGCCAACCCTGGGCCCGCCTGTGGCTAGTATCTCTCCAGCAGTGCCATCCGATAGAACTTTCTGTGATGAGGGAAACATTGCATCTCTGTGTTATCCAGGATAGAAGCTCCTGGTCACACATGACTCTTAAGCACTTGAAGTGCATCTTCCACAACTAAGAAACTGAATTTTTAAATTTGTATTTAATTTTAATTGATTCCAATGTGAACTGCCACATGTAGCTCATGGCTACCTTACTGGACAGTGCAAGTTGGGAACTATGGGTGGGTACCCTGTCTGGACAGGGCATGCTCTGCAAATCACCATAGCTCCTACCAGACCTGCTTCCTGGTCCTGCTCCAAATCTTTCCAGCCATTTCACATCCAATAAGAATGTTTAAATAGTGTCTTTTCTAAAAGTAAATCTGAAATATCTGCCACTCCCCTCACCCTCCACCTCCATCTTTTTTTTTTTTTTTTTTTCTGAAGCTGAGTATGGCTGTATCGCCCAGGCTAGAGTGCAGTGGCACGATCTCAGCTCACTGCAGCCTCCACCTCCCAGGTTCAAGTGATTCTCTTGCCTCAGCCTCCTGAGTAGCTGGAATTACAGGTGTGCACCACCACACCTGGCTGATTTTTATATTTTTAGTAGAGACGGGGTTGCACCATGTTGGATCCCCCGGTCTCAAACTCCTCACCTCAAGTGATCCAACCGCTTCGGCCTCCCAAAGTGCTGGGATTACAGGCATGAGCCACCGTGCCCAGCCCTTTCTCCATCTAAATTTAAACATCTGGGTCTTATACCCACAAAAGACCCCATTTTTTATCAAAACCCAGGAGTGTGATCCTTGCAACCATGGCCCACCAAAACGAAACCCTCTAGGTGTAAATTCGTTTCCTGATCCCCATTATTTGCTTCTCACAGCCTTGCAAATGACTTCCACAAAGTCAACTGGGTAGGAAAATTACCCCCTTGTCTGAGCCCCTCCTGTCTCCATAGGTACACTAGAGATGCGGCAGCCGGTTAGGGAACCAAGCCCGTTAACCCCACAGAAGCTGAGCCAGGTATTTGCATAAAGAGAGAAGGAAAAAGAGCTGACCCTGCCTAACTGTTTTCATGTGCTGCACACTGGAGGCTAGTTGTGACTTTCAGACTTTGGCCAGATGTCCTGTCTTTGTGCAGAGCTGGGCAGATCTGGGCATCCATGACCACTTCTTCTAACATCCGGAAAACAATGCCCAGTCCGGAAATGGTATTTGAGAGCCAGCACCAACCCAATTGGAATTAGAGAGTGAAATTTTAGGCTAGAAAGACCCTGGAGATCAGCTGGTTCCACCACTTCATTTAAAAGAAAGAAACTCCCCCACAAAAGGTAAATGACTTGCCCACAGCCATAGGAAAAATTCATGGAAGAACCAGGCCAGAAAGCAGGTCTTTTGGCTCTTTATCCAGTTCTCTTTATTGCTGTCTGCTTGCCCCTATATTAGCAGACAGGTAACAAAAGTAAGTGAAACCAGCTTTCATGTCCTGTTCATGCCATCAGCTCTACATCTCCAGCATTTTGCTAGAGGAAACGTTTTGCATTCAGCATGGGGACAACACCCTCCCTTTCCAGGGCCTTCCAGGCCTTTGGCCATTGCTTAGGAAATGGCCACTCTAGTGCCCCCGTAGATTATCCAGTCAGATGGCAGATCCAGTCTGGAAGAGACCAGATTCCACATCATTGATCCCTGGCTACTGGGGTTGACCAGAAACCCATTGAGTAAGCACTAGAATTCTCTGCCCATTGCTGAGCCCAAATAGCCCAAGCTGTAAATTGCACTCACTTCCCTGGGAGACTCCCTCGCTTGCAAATATCAGAGGATAAAAAGCAGGACCTCTCTGGCATCTCAGCCCAGGAACAGAGCCTCATGCACCCTGTGCAGCTTTTCCTAACAGCTCTGAAGTGGCTCAGTTCCAACTGTCCACAAAAAGTGACCTATATGTTTGGTCACAGAACTAATGAGTAGCATGCAAAAACCAGACAAGAGCTCACCTGCCTGGTGGAAAACAGTCTTACCTTTAGAAACAGAAACTTAGTCAGGGCTCTTTGTCCCCAAGTAATAATGGTTGTGGCAGAAGAAACATTGAATAATTTACAATCATTTAAAGATAATTCATCACTGATGGCTGCCCTTCGGGAGTTGCAGTATAGAGGGAAGGTTTCAACCACATTTCACCATAATGCCATAATGTCACTCTTGCATCCATGGACACGTTGGCAATTGCCTGATTCTAAGTCAAGACTGTCCGTGGTCCCAGCACTTTGATTTTCTTACAATATTTTTTTCTGATTTAAATTATCGAATTAATTTGTTTGGTTCAGAGACCAAAACCTGGCACCTGCAAGCCAGATCCAGCCCCCAGGTGTTTCATTTGTGGGTTTTAATACTCAAGGTGATTTAGTTGCCAGTATTAAAAAAAACAGGAGACCTCATATGAAAATTCTAGACGTCTGGCTTTCTCTTTAAAAATAACAAAAGGGAAGAAATGGCAATGCTGCACCCCCATTCCAGCGTAGCACAGTCTCTTGAAACAAGAAGTGAGGATCCCATTTAGTAAGGCTGGGTTTACAACAGTCCCTGCGCAGCTCACTCACTTATATGACAAACCGCACTCCGTAGGCAATTGTGTTTGTACTCCTGGATTAGCCCAGAAGGCCGTTCAGAGTGGAAATTTATTTATATCAAAAGATGCCAAAAACATGACCGTTCATGCTTTGATATTTGCCAACCCCTTCAGTAAACAGTGAGCCTTCCTACATGCCAAACACTGGGCCTGGCTATGTAACTACATGAAACAGACTTGCTCTCTGTCCTCGCCTAGTGTACACATTCATGGATATTTTCAAAATGTCCCTCTTCTTCCTCTCTTACTGGGCTAGGCACCAAATGCAGCTGAGGTGGAAATTGCCTGTTTCTTCCCTTTTCAACTGCAAACTCACCTGTCCAGTAACGTAAGCTGGAGGTCACTCTTGCATCCATGGACACATTGGCAATTGCCCAATTTCTGAGTCAAGACTGTCCATGGTCCCAGGCTCTAGATGACGAAACAGAATTGGGAGACCAAGGCCATCTCATTCACATGTCATTTAAAGTACCTTTTAAAATAAACTCCATCACTGGAAGGCAGTTGAGCCATTCTGAGTCACTGCTAGGCAGTATCTGTGATCACCTCAATAAATAAGGAGTTCTTCGGAGCCAAGGGACCCCAAACACGGGATCTGATTGAGTAGTGACGGGATTTGAGGATTTATCTTTCTCTTTTGATCTTCCACTTTTAACATTTTTTGGAGGCATTATTTTTCTTTGAACATTGAGGCTCTGCCGAGTGGTTGGAGGCAAATTTCTGCCTGTCATAATATGAATATATAATAAAAGAAGAACCAAAGACAAGCCCTTTTGTTAAGGAATCTGTATTATCAAAGGCCCAAATTGGCAGCTGATTGTTTTTATTTATTTCTGTAGGTTTTACATGACACCTGGAGACCATTTAAAATGTTACTTGGCGGTGAGAGCTGTGTGTTTAAAAATAACGCTCACCCGGTGCCAAATCACTTTAGAGTCGGGTACAAATATTGAGACAAAAACCCCAGCTGTTATTGCTTTGGCTGCTAATTTGAGGTGTCAAATGAGAGCTCGACTGCTATACGTCAGTGAATAAGGCCCCTTGTGAGATCATTATGTTTTCTAACAGTTGAGAGTAATGGACTAATCAGTGCAGCATCAGTTGTTTTCATTATATGCCCACACAATGGTTATGAGCTTTAATTTAAATGGTCCACAGGGAGATCAAGGAACTCAGTAATATGCAGCACCCAGGATAGTCCAGGAAAGCAGGTAATGCGAAAGAGATGGCTTCCCACCCTTGTCTCGCCTCTCCCTCCACTCTCCCCCACCCCCACCAATCTCTCGTATTCCTCCCACCTCATATGCCCTTGGAGACCCATCGCCCACTCCAAACAAGCAAAAGAGAAGCTTTGCTTAAGGAGCAGGCGGATCTGTACTTTCTATTCTACAGGGTATTCTTAAAAATTCTAGTCAACCCATCCAACAGTAAGGGCCACTAGGCTTTTGGCAACCCTGATACGTGTTAGCCAAACCTTGACCTTAGACGCCTCTGAGACCTGGTTGTCCTCTCTCCTGCGTTGCCTCTCCTACCTCCCTCGCTCTCTGAGCTGAGCTCTCCCTGCTCCTCGGACAGGAGGAGGGCTGTGTGACACTGTTGTCTTGTAGCAGCCTCAGCAGTGAGGCCAACACCACGTTCCCTGCCACTTCAGGGACCAGTAAAGGATGGGTCCGTCACAAACTCATGTGATTCGCCTCCACCTTGGAAAAATGTGGAAGCTGGAAAGGTGATATCTGTCTGTCTGAAGACAATCCTGTGAGAGGCAGTTTTGTGTAGTGATGAAAAATATAGGTCCTGGTATCACACCTCTGGGCTTTGAATCTTGGCTCCGCAACTCTAGCTGTGAGATCTGAGCAGAGTTTCTGTCATTTCCTGGGCTTCCAAATGGAAGTAATAATATCTCAGGAGTGTTAAGAGAATTAAATGAGATAATGTATGAAAAGTGCTCAGGCTAGTGCTGGGACTTAGTAAACACTTCATAAATAGTATCAGCATTATTTCTGCTATTATGAACATCATAGATACCTTTATTGGAAGATTTTGGCAAGCTTACTTCAAAGCAATATCCTTGACTAGTCTAGCTCATTAGAGGAAAGTAGTGTGTTCACAGGAGAACCTATACCATTCTGCTTAGGTTTTCTCTAAGGATGCTTTATTGCATCGTTCTTATTCCTGGTTTCTGGAGCTTCCTAGAGCCCCCAGGCACATTAGAGCAGTGTACAGCTGGATGAGAAAGGCAAGTTCAACCTGGAGAGGAGGGAAACAGTAAAGGGAGTTTCACTTAAAAATGATAGGGTACTTAGGAGGAGGTGCCAAGGATGGAGGCCCTGGGCTGAGCCGGAGGCTTGGGGATGCCCCTCTCAACCTCAGTGAGGTTAAGAGGGTGGGGTTGGGATTCAGCGTATGCTCTCCTGGGGCCAAGTCCACAAAGAGAAGCCATCCATATAGATTCGAATAGAGCTGAGTCAGCCGATAACAATCACACTCTTAGGACCAGGTAGAGTGTCGTAGGGCCTGGTCATCAGCAGTAGGCCCTGATTCCTGGTCCCATGGTGGCTGCCCATCAGCAGCTGCCCAGCAAGACTGAGAAGAGTGGCTTGCTTTGACCTGTGAGCCAGAGAGGAGATCTGGCATGTAAAGGACAGCTCCAAGAACCTGCAACGTCCGCAGTTTCATTTCTCTTGCCCTGCCTGAGCCAAGCAAGGGGGAGAGCCAGCAGTGAGTCCCCCTTGAGGTCTGCACATGCCAGAGCCCCTCCGTGCACATTGTCCCCTGCCTGTGGTTTAGGTGTTTCTCACAGGGTCCGGCCACAGCACTTACACACTCAGCTGCTCTTCAGGAAAGGAGTCTGGTACTTTGGCTGCATCCACCTCTGTTAATTCACTGTAGGCACTGGTAGAGATCGCGCTTTCTTCCAGGCTTGCCATGCTGGCCATTGGATGCCCACATTTGTAAGTACAACTCAGGGCATCTCTCAGCCCACTTTATTAAATAGACATCCTGTCGTCATGGTGGCTGATGACTCACCAAGAGTCTCCTTCTTGGGGGCCATTAAGGAGGGAACCACCTTGCTTATGTAGACTTACACAGAAGTCTACCTGCCTTGAGACAGGACGTGAGTGTGCCAGCCTGCCAAGAGGGTCTAGGGAGTCTGGACCCCCACCTATGTGGACGGGAAGAGGAGGGATTCCAAGATACCCCCAGGAAGGTTGGCACACAGAGGCTGCAGTGACACTTACTGCAGATGCCTGGTTTTGCAATTATGTGATACATGCTCGCAGATAATATTGTTGCATTAGAGCCAATTACATGGTGTTATGGACACACAACACGCAGATTACACCCAGAGCCAGGAAAGCACAGAGTGATAAAGCGACGGCCTAATCGGAGGAGACAGAGGGAAATGTCAGCCTTATTAAGGTTGCCAGGGTGGGGTGGCTGCAGCTGGACGTGTCTCCTTCGGATCAAAGATGGCTCTCTTGAGGGATGCAATGGAGAGCCCCACGTTGACACTCCGAAGGGAACAGTGGAAGCCAGGGGCAGAAGCCAAGTTGGAGCTCTCCAAGGGTGGTTACAGCCGCCTCCGTTGAGGACTGTCTATCATTTCAGAGCTTGGGCTTCTTCCTAAGTGGGGAAACACCATGCCTGCCCCAGAAGAGGCCTTCAGTCCCGGTTGATGCAAAACAGCATCCTGTATACTACGCTCTACACTTAAGTAAAGGCTCTATTCTTAGCTTTTTCCCTAGTTCAATGGTTTGCCAACATGAGCTTGCATGAGACTCCTCTGGAAGGCTCATTAAACACACAAGGCTGGGACTCACCCCAGGGTTCCTGGTTCAGTAGCGGCTTGTGCCCTAACACATTACCAGGTAATGGGCCTGGTCTAGAGACCACATTTTTTTTTCTTTTCTCTTTTTCTTTTCTTTTTTTGTTTTGTTTTGTTTTGTTTTGTTTTTGAGACAGGATCTCACTCTGTCACCCAGGCTGAGTGCAATGGCATGATCCTGGCTCACTGCAACCTTGACCTACCAGGCTCAAGTGATCCTCCCACCTCAGCCCCTCAAGTAGCTAGGACTGCCAGTGCTCACCACCATACCCAGCTAATTTTTATTTTTTTATGTATTTATTTTATTTTTAATTTTTTTGGTAGAGACAGCATCTCCCTATGTTGCCCAGGCTGGTCTCAAGCAATAGGCTCAAGCAGTCCTCCCGCTGTGGCCTCACAAAGTACTGGGATTATAGGCATGAGCCGCTGCACCCAGTCCGGAGACCACATTTTGAGAACCACTGCCCAAGTTCCTTCCATGCACAACCCAAGGTGGATTCACCTGTACTCTGTCTCGAGCAGGGCCTTCCCCTAGGTTTCGATTCCATCACGGCATTGCAGGTTCTAGAAACAGCGGGACTGATCTTCCAAGGTAGGAGTGAGACTGCCTGCTTTTGAAACCCAGTGCTACTACTTGCCACTTGGGATTTCCTGAAAATGTTTTTTGTAGTTTTTAAGTTTTGAATGCCTCTGACCTAAACCCCTCTTCTTACTGAGCAGTTATGTGCCTTGCCTAGCATGTCACATTTAATCACCGACAAAGGCAGAGACAGGATGGTTCAGTTCTACAGCAGTCAAGGGCCAACAAAATTTCTATCAAATTCCAGATAGAAAATATTTTAGCTTTGCAAGCCATATGGTCTATGTGTCAACTACTCAGCTATTGTAATGCAAAAGCAGATAGACAATACAGAAGTGAATGCATAAAACCATTTTTACAAAAACCGGCTGCATTGGATGGGATTAAGCTTGTGGGCAGTTGTTTGCCAACCCCTGGAGCATCCATTATGTGAATCTTCATCTATTTATCCCTCCTGGGGAGCCCTTGTCCCATCTCAGTACCCTAGCATTGGGCTAATAGGCCCCCAAAGATGTCCATGACCTCATCCCAGAAACCTGTGAATATTGCCTTCCATGGCATAAGGGACCTGGCACATGGGACAATATTAAGGATCCTGAGATGGAGGAGTCATCCTGGATTGTTCAGATAAGCTCTAAGGATAATCACAAGGGGCCTTGTAAGAGGAAGGCCCCAGTAAGTAGAGATCACAGTGAGTGGCAGGAGATGTGACAACAGAAGGAAGAGGCTTCAATGGCTGTTTGGAGTTGTGTTCAAATATATATTTTTAAAAATTGTTGAGTAACAAAAAGAAGCAAGAGGTTAATGTGATGCAATGAAGTGGCCACGAGCCAAGGGACGTGGGTGGTCTCTACAATCTGCAAAAGGCAAGGCAGCAAATTCTCCCCTGAAAGAAACGCAGCCCCAGAAACTCATTTTAGACTTCTGACTGCAAAACTGTAAGGGAATAAATGTGTGGTGCTTTAGGCCACCAAATTCATGGTAATCTTTTACAGCAGCCATAGAAAACTAACACAAGCCTCATTCCTGGACTCAGTCTTGCTTGGATTCAAATCTTGGCACTTCCACTTGCTTCATTCATGAAATGGAGGTGATATCAAAAGTCCCTGCCTTGTGGGATAATTGGAGGAATTAAATGAAACAATACAGGCTGGGCATGGTGGCTCACACCTGTAATCCCAGCACTTTGGGAGGCTGAGGCAGGCGGATCACCTGAGGTCAGGAGTTCAAGACCAGCCTGGCCAACATGGTGAAACCCCATCTCAACTTAAAAATACAAAAGTTAGCCGGGTATGGTGGTGGGCACCTATAATCCCAGCTTCTGGGAAGGCTGAGGCAAGGAGAATTGCTGGAACCCAGGAGGCGGAAGTTGCAGTGAGCTGAGATCACGCCACTGCACTTCAGCCTGGGCGACACAACGAGACTCTGTCTCGGAAAAAAAAAAAAAGAAACGATACAATGCAGTACCCTTAGCTCAGAGCCCGTCTGGCATATAATAAGCTCTCAGTTAATGTTAGCAGTTAACAGTAACATCTCATCTAATTGCCACTAAAGCTCTATGAGCCCAGTGCTATTATTATCTCCATGTTACAAAGGGGGAAGCGTAATGAGATGAAGAAATTTACCCGTGGTTGCATAGGCTGTAAGTGGCAGAGCCAGTCTAAACTAGGTCTGTGCCTTCGAGGTCCACGCTCACCACCTCTCCTTGGCATTGGGGTTGTAGCACAATTCCTTCATTGAATGCCAGCTACTTAGGCAGCGGCACAAGAACCAAATAGAATGCAGTGCTCTGTGTGTGGGCAAAAGCTGCCAAGACTGGAAATCAAATAAATCTG
This sequence comes from Piliocolobus tephrosceles, assembly GCF_002776525.5. Classification (NCBI taxonomy): domain Eukaryota; kingdom Metazoa; phylum Chordata; class Mammalia; order Primates; family Cercopithecidae; genus Piliocolobus; species Piliocolobus tephrosceles. Next base: position 121,661,337 of record NC_045437.1, read on the forward strand.
TGTTTATTAGAGAAACAAAAACTGTAGCTGCCGTAGCAATCAGCGTCTGAGAGGTTACCAACCCTCTGACATCCCCGGGCTGGCCAGCCCCAAGCAGCAAATCATGAAAGTCTGAATACTGTGTTTAGTCATTTTGGTTCTGGAATAATTGCTATTATCGTAAATGTTTTATAGCCCTCATTACGACTCACATTTAAATATCAGTGTAGTAATACATTAATAAGTCATCACTGCCGGACTACTGCCGGATGCAGTTATAGTCGAGGTCCTGCTTATAATTGTACTGTGTATTCAGCTAAATTAGAGCCGGTCTGTGAACTCCACCTGATGTTGAATGACTGGGCATGCTTGGAAAGAAGCCCCTTCTCTGCAATAGGGAGGATGCTCAGATTTTTTTGTCTGGTGGTCAGTCAACAACCTTAACTTGGTTTCCCCTAAGTGTGGAGCCCAGAACTCTGAAATGGACAGAAGGTGAAATGGAGGCATCATTTCTGTCCTGGAGGCATTTCTAATCCAATGAGGAAGGGGAGAGAAGCATAGCCCTCACCCCCAGGAAGCTCCCTGCCAAGGCAGAGTGCCTGATCTGATAGCAGTGACAAATTCTTCAGTGTTGTTTGATGAGACATTCTGAAATCTTTCTGGATGGACAGAGGCAGGATAGATTATCCCCCACTGAGCATCTCCCCACATACACACACATAGAAAAGGAATCACATGAAACAAAACAGCTAAGTGGGCTCAACTTCATAAAATGCCAAATACCTGCATTGGTGAGTTAGTGAAGTTACAAAGTAGGCAGAAGTAGGCAATGTAAATTTTGTCTGTTCATTCTTCTTTACCATCCCATATGCCTAACAGTGTCAGACACATGGCAAGCGCACAGTAAATATGGGAGGGAGGGAGGGAGGGAGAGAAAAGAATTAGGTTCTGTGCCTTTTGCCACGCAGATGATAAGTAGATGTGGGGGATTACAGGAATAGTCTGGGGCAAGGGAGGTGTAGTCACCGGAATCCTGCTTTGGACTGGGGTCACAAGGGGCTGGAGAAGGAATCGTTACAGGTCCCCTTGGGTAGGATGGAGAGTATGGGGGGCACTGTATGCTGGGTAAACCTCTGTTTCTACTTCCATGGGGGTTGGAGTAGAGGGGAATATAATAGGCCAGGCCAGGACTAGACTCTCTCCACGAATGTCAGTAACACAGTGACCTCCACTTACTGAGCATATACCCCATGCTAAGCCTTTACCAGCCTGTGAGGTGGGTACCATTACCTGTCTCCTCCCACAAATAAAGAACCTGCAGATAAGAGATGTTGATAACTTGCCCAAGGCCACACAATTTGAAGTAATAGGATTTGATTTCAACCATGTACAGAGCAGGACATGAGGCTATAGTAATGCACAGGATAGAAAACGATCCTGTCTTTGCAGATGTATGATGTACAGGGCATTTTAAGAGGAAGATCATGTGTTTACCAAAAGCCAAAGGCAAAAGACATCTGGCTTAATCCATGAAGGCTTCCAAAGAAAGTGTCCTTCTTGGGCCAGTAGGGACCCATGGAGGCCCAAGAGAGGGTAAGAGGAATTGGGTTGTTGAGTAGGGGACGTCTGATGTGGTTCTGGGAGGAGCGGAGAAAAGAAGGGCACAGGAACAAGTGGCCACCATGAGGGATTGTACCAAGGGCTGTATGCAACTCTTCCTCTTTGGGAGGTACAGTGAGACAGGTATGGGGTCAGGAAGCTGAGAGCTAGGCTTGACTTTCCCACATACTGTGTCTCTCCACCTGGGTAGTCACTGAAGTAACTAATGCAAAAGGCCCTCCTGCTACGTGATGTTTCTGCCTCTGCAGATGGCCTTCCTTAGCTGCCACGCTTTCCCTAGGCTTCCGTAATAGGTTTCTCCAGAAGGGTAAGACTGGGCACTTGTCTATAGCCTGGCTTCATTCTTCAGCCTCATTTCAGTCTGGTTCATTTATGGATCTCACGCCTTTCTCTTTGCTTTTCCCTGCACAAAAGTACCTGTCAGTGCTAACACGCACCACAGGAGCTTCATTCATGGTCGTGGAGATGCACCAGAAAGAAGAGACGCACAGAGCTCACAGACTTACTTGAGATGGGATGTGCTGAAGGCCTGGCACGGTGGCTCACGCCCGTAATCCCAGCACTTTGGGAGGCCGGGAGGGGGTGGATCACCTGAGGTCAGGAGTTCGAGCCCAGCCTGGCCCACATGATGAAATCCCGTCTCTACTAAAAATACAAAAATTAGCCAGGTATCTGTAATTCCAGCTACTTGAGAGGCTGCGACAGGAGAATAGCTTGAACCCAGGAGGTGGAGGTTGTGGTGAGCTGATATTGCGCCACTGCACACCAGCCTGGGCAACAAGAACGAAACCCCGTCTCAAAACAAAAAAAAATTGGATGTGTTGAAAGAGTCAGAAGATGCCTAGAAAATATGGAATCACTTACCCCCACAGCATCCTGTGCAGGGCAACACATGCAATGGGTGGGACAAGGAGAATGCAGCAAGGTCGTGCTGGGCTCAGATCCCATCTCCAGAGCTTTACAGTGATTGTTCTTGGAAAAATGATTTTGCCTCTCTGTAGCTAAACCTCCTCATCCATAATATGAGGATAACACATTTGCAGATTTGTGTGTTATTAAGCATCTCTGTTTCCTTCTCTGTAAACCGAGGACAGGAATAGGTAACCGGCATTGTAGATGTAAGAATTAGAGATATTGTGATGAAGCACTCAGTGCATAGGAGGGTTTCAGGAAGCAATACTCTTACTCAAGGTGGGTAGGCAAGTCCTGAGAGGGCAGTAGAGGGAAGGAGGGCTCCACCTGAATAAAAAAATCAGGACATGCTCTTCTTGTCTGGAGACCTGTCCACTTGTCTTCAGCTGCTCCACTGGCCAGGCCATGACTGTTGACTCATGGTCTTGTGGTCACATCCATCCCTCCCCCAACCTTCTACAAGCATCTTGGCGCCTCCCCCTGATGCTCCTTGGCTGACCATCTCCCTTCTCTATCTCCACAGCACCCTCAACAACAACAACATCAGTCGCATCCTGGTCACCAGCTTCAACCACATGCCAAAGATCCGAACTCTGTGAGTAAGAAGTCCATGCATCTCTTCCACTTACTCCCTACCTCATGCCCAAAGTGCAGCATTCTAAGCTGCTCGTCAAACCTACCATGCTATGACTAGGCAGATGGTTCCTACATTCAAATGCCTCCTTATTCTGCTATTAACCGAGGGGTGCCTTGGCGAGTGAGGGTGGATGCAGAGACAGGTCATAGTGCCACCACCCATGGCTCTGAACCACTGCTCTGCATCGGGCAGACTCATTTCTCTTACCCTGGAACTGTGGGAATTCTTCCTGTATTATGCGCATGTTTTCCATCTTGATAGAAAAGATTATTAGTTTTACATTGTCACAAAACATATAGAACTCTTACTGAATGATTCACCATTTGCTTAGCTAATGTCACGTAACATCGGCAGTTCTGTCACATTGCCAGTGGTTACAATGGTTTTCCCCTGGGGAATGAACAGTACAGGAAGAGTCACTCCTTCTCTCCACGCACCCAGCCCCCACCCACATTTCCCTGCTCACCTGCTCCCTGGATAATATTCTGATATTAGAATGCAGTCATTCTCATACTTGGTTCTTTACCTTTAATGTCTTAGGTGGGCTTAAGTTTTCCAGGGTGCATACTCAGGAAACAAATCTCATCATGACCAATACCGAGAGCAGTTCTCACGCTCTTATTTGCTGGGGAGTTCCCCTCTGCTCCCAGTCAGGAACCTCTTTGTAAGTTTCTCTGTAAGAGGACTCTGTCAGCCTTTTCAGAGAGGTTCAGACTTGATACTTGGCTTGCGCTGGGGGAGCTTTGGTGGTATTTGCATCACACTAGTCAGGGAAAGAGCCAGCTCCCAAGGGTGTCAGCCAAAAACATTTAGGACCAAGGCCAAGGGCTAGAATTCCTGCAGTCCCCTTTATTAGCTCTGTGTCCTCTGTTCCCTCCTCTATAAATAGGAATGGTGGTGAGGATCAGATGATATTAGATATTTAAAGTGCCTGGCAAGCAGTAGACAATAAATGATATTGATTGTTACATTATTATCACATGATCAGAAATCTGGACTGAAAGTTCCAAGCAGCCATCTGATCTGTGCTCCCTGAGCAACATAGAATCCATGAGATTTGGAAATCCTTACAGCAGAGCTTCCCCAGTGGGGTACCTAGACCAGCAGCATCAATATCACCCAGAATTTGTTAGAAAAGCAAGATTTCAGGCCCCGCACCAGACACACCAGATCAGAATCTCTGGGGGTGGCACCCAGCAATCCGTTTGTCATAAGCCCTCCAGGAGATGTTAACACTCATAAAGTTTGAGAACCACTGCATTCATGAGAAAGCAACTTTATCTTCAGGCAAAGATAAAGACCAAAGAAGCAATTCATATAAAGAGGCAACGCAGAGAACCGTAAGAAGGACAGAGAGTTTGCAGTTAGTCAGGCCTGAGTTTAAATGGGAGCTCTGCCACTTAATTTGAGCAAGTTTCTTCATTTGTCTATGCTTTAAGGAAACTGAGTTCATGAATGCTTACCTCAGAGTTGCTGTGAGGATGAAGTGCAGTTTAACACGTAAAGTGCCTGGTACATGGTGTGCACACAATAAATACTAGTTATTATACAGAATAATAATCTGAGCCCTGCTTCCATCTTTGCTTCCCAAATTCTTCCCTGGATCCCTCATACAATAGCATAACTCAGCCAAGAAAATCTGTTCTTTTCCCTCCCTCTTAAAATAGGATAGCGCAGTAATGGAATTTTAAGAAGCCATTTGGTCTTCAAAGACCTCTTCAAAGTTCCCAGCAAACCACAAATGAGCTGGGGAAGAGTGGGGCCCAGGGCTTCTGGGCAAGAAGCCGAGAGTGCGCCTCAGGGTGCTGGGCCTGTGTTACCCCAGACAAGTGGGTTGCATCGAAGAAAAATGACTCTCACCTGCAGGAATCAGCCGTCCAGCTCCTGTGAGCTGTTCCTGTGATTTATCCTTCCCTTCTTTGTTATTTTCAGTTTAGGAGCAGCCATAACAGAAGCTGGGCTCGTTCCCTGGGAGTTGTGGGGACAGGGTTAGGCCTGGATCTGGGGTGCTTTGTTTGGGCTGCAGTAGAGAGGGGCAAGAGAACAGGAGGCTTTTTTTTCTACTGGTTTCTGTTGTCATTCTTCTCTGCCATCCTGAACGTTCATCTGATGAGTTCAGATCAATCAATCAATCTCATCTGTTCTCTTTGCTCCCTGCCTGCTGCCATTTTCTCTTTAGTTTAATTTCAGAGATGGCTCTGTACAGAACTCCCTGGAGACTTGAGCTGACTAATCCCCCTTCACTGTAATTAAAGTGTGTGTGGGGTTGGGGGGGACGGCTGGTGGTGGTGGAGAAGCGGGGAAGAGGAGAGAGGAAGGAAGTCATAAATGGGATTTCTAAAGGAAAGCTTTTATATTGAATTCAGAAAGCCACATTTTATAGAAAATGAACACTGACCCTCTCTAAAAGGATTTGCTGGAAATTTAATTTAGCATCTGTGGCTAAAAGGCACCTTTTATAAATTGGCATTTGTATTCATTCACCTTATGTTCTGTAGAGGTGGTTTCATCAGCACGGAATATGATGTGTCCATCAGCAAAAGATTCCAGAACAACATGCAAGACCCAACTAGCCACCTCAGTGCTTTGGTATCTAAATGAGAAACTGTAGCCTTGTCCATGCAGGGCTAAGGGCTGGGAAGAGAGTGAAGTCTGGAGCTGGTCTCCTCTCAGTCGTAACAACAGTGAACATTTCTTCAGTGGTTTGCTACATGCCAGGCCTTGTACTAAGCACTTCCCACGAATCATTTCAATTCTCACCACAGCCCTAGGAAGGAGGCACCACTAATATCCCCATTTGACAGATGATAACACTGAGGCCTAGAATTAAATTGCTGCCCAAAGTCACAGTCAGAAAGCATGGAGCCAGTGTCAGACAGGCACTTTGCCATCACAGCCTGAGCTCAGGCCTTTCATCAGGAACAAAAGGAGAAGAGCAGTTGCCAGGTGAACAAAGGAAGGGGGATGAGAGCTTTTGCACAGCCCAGGTGCCGATGGAGGCCACCCTCCCTTGTGTCGTTGCCATCACACCTCACTAAAATTATTGAAAGTAATTAAAATAATGTCCCTTCTCACTCAAGAGGATTAGCGCTACCCCTGACAGTGCCTAAGCTCTCATTTCATGCTCATTACGATTATTTTTCTTTTAATATTACTATTTGAGATGATATTGCTGAACTTGATCTCCCAAACATGTTGTGAAAGGCACGAATCTACCCAGCTTGACTCTTTTAGCGTTTCTGGTGGATACAATTCCAAGAAGAGGGAACAGAGTCTGTCCACCACCCTGGGCTCCATTGCCCTGGGCTTTTGACGAGAGCCCTCTGATGGCTCCAATTCAGTTTGGGTCACCTCTTTTCTCTGGTGCTTTTGGGAGGAGAAAAATTTCTATGAAGACAGACAAAGGGATTGGAACTATCTGTAGCAAGATTAAGAAGAGAGAGAGCTTGGGGCCAGCCAGCCAGGATTGAGAAAGGATCAACCTAATAGAATCTTCTGACATTTTTATTATCCCATAAATTAATCAGCTCAGTAAGGATCTGACTTACCTAAACGTCATTTTTGTTGTTCCATTGATCTCTTACCCTTGATCGGAACCATCGGGAATTTGTTTGCATTGATCTGTGATCCGCCGCATGCACCCATGCTCCTTGGCTCATAGAGAGTCCCTGTTGCCTCAGCTTCCACGCCTCACTGCACCAGAGGGCAACCACCTTTCCAAATAAAAGCCAAACGCTCATTAAAAGGTTCTGCTTCTCCTGGCACACAAAAGAACGGCACCTCAGCCTGCACATGCCACTGCAGCCTGCCCTGTGCTCTGCTTTGTCCCAGACAGACCTACTGTTGCCGTGTTCCTTGGGCAACATTTATACCTGGTGAGGGCGTACTGGTCATGGAACCCCCTCCTTTTCTTCCTACTTTTAGGAAATTGTAATCAGCTGAAAGTCCACTGCCAAGCCTCCTCTCTTGTTTTTGGCACAAAGTGGTTAATGCTTAATGAATAAACAGAGGTTTTGCTTTCCCTCGTAAAACTGAGGTCCTTCCCACCAGCTTAGGATTCTGGTTCACCAACCCCTTCCTGCCTGTCTCACTTCTTTCCAGAGTCCAGGCTAAGAGGAAGCAGTGCTTGCTTCAGCTTAGGAACTCTAAGCTTTCAAATTCAAAGGGGAGAACTGCGTGGGACCCATTGTGCTCACTGTATCTGGGGCCCAGGAGCCTGTGAAAGTGTGTGCAGCCCACTGGGAAATGCAAAAAGAAAATTACATCCAGATTAATTATTTTTGAAACAAAATCATAAAAGACTTCTTCAAAATTGTTAGCAGAAAAAAAATTACATTTTATATGGGATATAGGTTCATTTAATCTGTCTGATATGATGGGATCTGGAGCCCCCTGTGGCAACCAAGGCCCCAGCGGCCCAGGCCTATGGGAGGCTTTTGCCCATGCAGTGGCGGGAAGGCCCTGCTGACATTCAGCAGGAGGTAGCTGCACTTGGCCAATGTTTGGCAATGTTGGCCTTACACTAAGTGGAGCGTGGTCAAGAGCCCTTCAGCTGTCTCTATTCCAGGCGTGGAGGGGGCCTGAGCCTCTCCACAGGGCTGACACTCAGTAATAACTGGCTTGACCCAGACTACTTGAAAGTCTTTAGATCCTGCTAGCTGATTAGCATGTCCAGGATTTAGGCATTTAAAATGTGCGTCCGAAATCCAAGCACATGATAAGCTGATGTGATGAAAACTTACCCACTACCGGCTTCTAATGACCTAGAGTTGTAGGGAACATGAAAATGGGAAACCCCTGATAGAGAGGCCTTGGGGAATAACCTTTAGAAGCCCCTGGATATCCTTAGTTTGCCTCCCTGGTAGTGGAAAGGAAGTTCAAGTCACCTAACTAATGGGATTCCCCTCAGAAGTGAAACACACAGATCCCTCCAGGACTTCTTATCTGCTCAGGGGCAAGAAATTCATCCAGAACCACAGCTACCAGAGGGGGAAAGCCTAAGCATCCTAGAACTGGTTAGAAAATATTTTCAGCCGTACCTGAATCAGTCAGAATAGCAAATACACCAGGCAGAATTGAACACGGGAAGGAGAGCAAGGACACTGTGGAGAGGTGGCTATGGATCGCAAGAGTCTCGTACAGACGACACCTTATTTAAGTGGGAGGGTGGAAAGAAGGTACATCCTCCAGAAATTTCCCTTCTGCCTGCAGCCTGCTCACTCCAGCTAGTGCACACAAAGTGGTATTACACGCAGTGGGTTTATTAAAGCCATTACACGCAGTGGGTTTATTAAAGGACACTTAGTGGGGGAATGAAGAACAACTCAGGTGAAGGCAACAGCATCTCTCAGCTACATGAGACTGGAGGTGGGGGCATTGAGATTGAGAAGCGCGTTTCAAGCAACCTGTAATTCATGCTGGCTAAAGTGCTGAAATTTACAAATAAATCGGCCTTTTGTAAGTTTGACTTGAATCAGGATGCCTCTGTGATAATGTCACTCCCCTTCTCTTATGCGCTGAGGCTTGCTTGAGTGAAAAGAAAAGAGGATGGACTTGCTATTAAGAAATGGGCATTGCTCAGAACCCTGGAGGCATCCTTTGGATGTGACCTGGCAGTAAAAGGATTGGGGCTCCCATGGTATTGGTACTGCAGAGGGAAGTGCTTCCCTGGGCTCCTGGGGATTTTCACACTGGAGAAAGGGGCAGCAGGGGTTTTGGCCACTCTGTCTGGCCGTGGCAGCCTCCACACTTCACTCTGTGACCATCCCTTCCCTCTGTCCCGCCCTCTCCCAGGCGCCTCCACTCCAACCACCTGTACTGCGACTGCCACCTGGCCTGGCTCTCGGATTGGCTGCGACAGCGACGGACAGTTGGCCAGTTCACACTCTGCATGGCTCCTGTGCATTTGAGGGGCTTCAACGTGGCAGATGTGCAGAAGAAGGAGTACGTGTGTCCAGGTGAGGATGCCTTACCTGCTCTCCCATCCTGTGCTATGACCCACCCACTCATGAGCTCCCCCAACATTACCCTGACCTCGAACACACCCTAGCCCAGAGCCCGGTGTGGAAGGAACCCCATAGGTCATCCTCAGTACTCGGTAGTCACTTAAAGAGCTGTAATGTGCCTCAAAGGGTTTTAAAATAGAAACTCTTGTCATCTGGTAAAGGGAAATGCTAAAAGATTTCATGAACTGCTTTTTCAGACCCCTAGTCCATGGATACTAAGAAATCGAACATTTGTTGAGCCACACATAAAATGGAAACAGGTATAACGGAGGTGTTCTAGCATCTGCTAAACACGTTCCTGTCGTCCCATTGCTCATAGAAATTGGAAGACAAGATCATGGAGGCTCTGGAGTCAGCTGCTTGGCTGGAAATCTCAGCTCTGTCCCTTAGTGGTGTGTGACTTTGGCAAGTTACTGCCCATCTTCAATATGGAAATAATAATAGTTCGTAACTCAAAGAACAGGTGGGAGAATTAAGTGAAATAATGCATATAAAGCACTTAGCATAATACACGGCCCTTGGTAAAAGCTAAATAAGTGGAGCTTGATTATTCTAGTTTAGTGGGCCCACAAAATGTGCTGAGCAAACGTAAGAGTTTGATCTGTGGGTAATGGAAATGTAACAGAAGCACAGATTGCCTGTGTAGCACAGAAAACAGAATGGTGCAGACACATAGCTGAAGGCAGCTCAGATCTCTGGGGATGGAAGGTGGCTGAGTAACCCGGGAAAATCTTCCCAGGGGATGTAGCTTTATCCTGGCTGGGTGCGGTGGCTCATGCCTATAATCCCAGCACTTTGGGAGGCCAAAGCCGGTGGATCACCTGAGGTCAGGAGTTCAAGACCGGCTTGACCAACATGGTGAAACCCCGTCTCTACTAAAAATACAAAAATTAGCTGGGCATGGTGGTGGGCACCTTTAATCCCTGCTACTCAGGAGGCTGAGGCAGGAGAATTATTTGAACCGGGGAGGTGGAGGCTGTAGTGAGCCAAGATCGCGCCACTATACTCCAGCCTGGGCCACAAGAGTGAAACTCTGTCTCAAAAATAAAAAATAAATAAATACATAAAACCAGGGTCCCAAATTTTACTTGTTTTTACTTTGCATTGACACCTTCCATTCTCACCAACTCTTCCTTTTTCTGTGGTAAATAAGTAGAGCTAATTCCTTGACTTCCTTAAAAAAAAAACAAAACCAACCAACCAAACAAACAAACAGAAAGCATTCAGTTGAGAAATTTCCCAAAGAGGTATTTTGATTTCCAGGAAGCCAGTCCTGGAATTGGGGCCCAGTGTCCTCTAAAGGCTGAGCCTGGGGAGTTAGCATGCAAGAGGGAACAAGGACCCCAGGGAGCTTAACCGGTGTGGGCTCTGCATTTCTCTCAGCTTTCTAAACTGGTGTCCACCTTCAGTACTAAGGGTTTACTGGGCCTTAGCGTGGGCTGCTGGACTCCAGCATGGCCAGAAGTGCAAACTGTCTGGCCTCTTCTGCTCTTAGATCACACTTGCGATTCACAAGAATTTTCCTTGAATTCAAGTTCATCTCATTCTCTGCCACTTCCTCCTGTCCTGTTGTTATTTTATCATGTTATTTATTATCTGAAAATATTTTAACATGTCTCAAGCAGTACCTCAATAACTTCCTATAGACGCCCACTTAGAAATCACTTCCCATCAAACACATATAATAAAACCATTTATCACGCAGTCACCAAATTCAAATATAGTGACTATAATTACAGTAATTATTCGGCAAAGGGTGCAATATCGGCATAAGTGAAAGAAATAATTATACAGTGCAGGAGTCATCCAAGAGGTAGTGAGAAAAACCAATTAGAATGATAAAACACATCATTACAGGTGAGTGCCAGGTTTAATGTAGTGTATGACCACGCACGCCGCTTCGTCAGAGAGCACCTTCCCGTCAATTCCCGTCAAAGGTGCGGCAAGACATTGCTCACCTAGCAGCAGTCAGGATCCAAAACCGTGGGAGAAAGGCTGACCCTCCAAAGTCCAGGAAATCTGAATGCCTCACTCTCTCTCCTTTGGAAAGGCTAGGTCCAGCAGACAGGTTCATAGTTACATGAGAGCACATTTATCCACTTCTGTTTATAGCAGTTAATCCCATTGCTTGTGATGGTCCCTGGAGCTTCTTAGTATGAAGCCAGGTGTCTTTTGAGAACATGAGAGTGTAGTCCAAAGGCTCCAGACATGACTATGCTGTTAACCTCCCCCCTCTCACCTGTAGTATGAATTAAGGGCAGGGACATATGGAGACCCCTATGTGTGAGGGATTCTTTAAGTGCCTCAGCAGACTCCCGTGGGTTACAAACTAGAATGCTGTGAGGAGTCACTCTCTGAAAAGGTCAAAGTCAGATACAAAGGTCTGGGGGCTCTAGTGCATTGAACATCCATGAAGATTGAAGTCCCACTATCAAGAGTCAGGTGAATGTGGAACACGCCCTCCGAAAACTTCTGCCATTATGTGGGTGCAAAAATAATTGCGGTTTTTGCCATTACTTTGAATGGCAAAAACTGCAAATACTTTTGCACCTTTTGCACCAACCTAATATGTTTTCAAAAATTGTTAAATGCACTTGGTGAGACAATGACAAAAAAACCTTGAGAGGAAGCAATGTGGAGGAAGGTTCAGTCTGTGAGTGTGCAGTTAAAACACAAGTGGTCAGTCTTTGAGGCCCTAGAGAAGGACATTAAGGAGAAGAGCTATCTTCAAGGACTGACCACACTCCACACGCCCCCACCAACAGTGCCAGTCCTGCCCCAATGCCTGAGCCCTACAAGGCACCTGAAGGACACTGTTTTGTATGGACCTGTCTGTGGTGGGTTGTTCGTTTGTTTGTTTGTTTGAGACAGTTTCGTTCATGTTACCCAGGCTGGCGTGCAATGGCAGTATTTTGACTCACTGCAACCTCCGCCTCCCGGGTTCAAGTGATTCTCCTGCCTCAGCCTCCCGAGTAGCTGGATGCTAGGCACCTGCCACCACGCCCAGCTAGTTTTTTGGATTTTTAGTGGAGATGGGGTTTCACCATATTGGTCAGGCTGCTCTCGAACCCCTGACCTCAGGTGACCCACCTGTCTCGCCCTCCCAAAGTCCTGGGATTATAGGCATGAGCCACCACGCTCGGCCCTGTGGTGGTTTTTAACTGCAGAAACCCCAAATGCCCCTCATTCAAGCTGTTCACCTGTTAAACCACAGGAGGAGAAATTCAGTCAAGAACTGAAGACAAGAACTTCTCTTACAAAATAGAGGTCATCCACTCAGGAGGAAAAGAGGCATTGGGGTACCAATTAAGCCATCCCTGGGCATAGCTTCATCACCAGCAATCCCCATCCAGGCAGTATAAGAAAAGCTCCCTGAGCCTTTAAACGGTATCGAAAATTTCACCAAACACACGGCTCCAGAGACAGGAAAGAGCTTTATCTCACTTAGCCTGTAAGGGCTCTGCCTGCCCAAGTCCCTGATATCTCCCTTTGAATTAAATCCAGCTGTCTGGAGCCCAGCTTCTTCTCCCCAGAAGCCCTGGATATGGGCTTCTTATCACTTCAGCCAACCCAGAAATTTGCTAGCAGTGCACTTTGGCAAAATTCATCTCCTCTGTCAATTGTACCTTTCCAGTTGAAGGCATTTATTTTCTTCCTCTGGGGAGACTATTGGGAATTTTTCACAAGGGTGGGGAAATAGATCTTTACTTTTTTATTAATTTTTTTCCCTATGTTATACAACTTGACTACTTGGCTCCCTTCAGCCTCTGCTGAAAGGATTTCTGTGAACTTTTCTTGTTTCAAGAGGAAGGTTAGGGTCCTACGTCTAGAAGTGTCTGATTGCTTGTGGCCTGAACCAGACCAGAACTTTATCAAAGTTCGTGATCATAGACCAGAGAAGAAATTCATGTTACATGAGTTGCAATTTGTTGGGGTTTTTTTTTTTTTTTTTTTTTCATCCTTATCTAAAGGGTTTATTTGAGGATTTAAATTGTAGGATTTATCTTCCACGTGTTAATTTTCTGGTACCTTAATCTGGAAGGGTTTCTACCAGTCATAATTTGTAATTCAGGGTTATCAGTTGACCTCCTGAATCAGTTATCTCTTTGCTTTGAATGTCTTTGAACCCATTGGTTTGTCCATCTGTTTCACACTTACCTGCCCTTGGCCTTAAATGTGAGATATCCTCTCCTACAGACGTTAATCTTGTCTTCTAATAATGAGGGGCCACGTCGTATACTTTTTCAGGTGCCCCAAATGCCTAGAACAAAGCTCAAACCTAATAGCCTCTTCATTTATTATTAAAAATTAAAGCACTTCATTTATTATTAAAAATGAAATATGCTTATCTCTCTAGAAATAAGAAACTTTCCCTTTTTGTCATCTTTTTTTTTTAAATTTGGGACTAGTTACTAAGTACAAAGATAATTAAGGTAAGCCATGACCAGCCACCCATCTCCTTAGGAGGTTTTAATTAAAACACCATAATTGGACATTGCAGGAATGAGATTATTAGGTTTATTTGGCCATTCCCAAAATTATCATGCCTCTGGTATTTAAATCACGTTCATTTATATTCTCATCATAATTGCTCAAGTCCCATTGTCATCGCAGTCTGTTGTTGGCTTTTGAAAGGCCAGAGGCCAGTAAGGATGCTTAATTTGAATACTGGAATTAATTTATTTCCACATGCTCACAAGGCCATTGGAGCTTTCGACTCTGCACTTTTACCAAGTGAGGTTTTTTGTTGTTGTTCGGACTTTCAGAATATTCTGTAATTTTTTTTATTTTGTTTTGAATCGACACACAATAATTGAACATGCTGGTAGTGTACAGTGTGATGTTTCAATAGATGTATATATTACGTAAAAATCAAATCAGAGGATTTAGCATGTCTGTCACCTCATACATTTGCGGTGGGAATATTCAAAATGCTCTCTTCTAGTTATTTTGAAATATACAACACAATATTGTTAACTGTAGTCACCCTACTGGGCACTAGAACACCACAACTTACTCCTTCTCTCAAACCGTAACTGTGTGCCTGTGGATCAGTCTCTCCCTATGTCCTCCTCCCGAATACCCTCCCCAGGCCCTGGTAAGCACCATTCTACTTCCTACTTCTATGAGATCAACTTTTTTAGATTCCACATATAACTTAGATCATGTGGTATTTTGTCTTCTGTGTCTGGCTTATTTCACCTGACATAACGTCCTCCAGTTTCATCCATGTTGCTACAAACGACAGGATATTTTGTGGCTGAATAGTATTCCACTGTGTATATACAGCACATTGTCTTCATTCATTCATTCACTGATGGTCACTTAGGTTGATCCCATATCTTGGTTACTGTGACTAATGCTGCAATGAACATGGGAGTGCAGATACCTCACCAACACAATGATTTCATTTCCCTTGGATGTGTACCCAGTAGTTGAATCATTGAATATGGTACTTCTGTTTCGAATTTTATGAGGAACCTGCATACTGTTTTCCATTGTAGCTGTCCTAATTTACATTCTTATCAACAGTGTATAAGAGTTCCCCTTTCTCCATATTGGTGCCAGCATTTATTTTTTGTCTTTTTGGTAATAGCCATTCTAACTGGGATGGGGTGATAGCTCGTTGTGAATGAGGTTTTTTTAAAGATAGAAATAAACACAGCTCTAACACAAGAGTGTTTGATCATCGCTAGGGTAGCTTACACAGTCTGTGTCTCAGTCCCTGAGCCCGCTCTTCCTACCTCTTGAGATTCCAAGACTCTGATGGTTTTCAATTTCATGGCAATAAATAGAGGAATTTGGGGTTCCTTTTGGCAGAGAAAGAAGAGCACAGGGCTAAACATTAAAACATTGTTGTTCACTAGCTTTATGATGTTGGGCAGTTTGCTTAACCTCCCTATTCAGTTTCCTCATCTCATGCTAAGGGGGAAAAAAAGAATGGAACCTAAATCATGGGTTTTATGAGGCTCAAGTAAGATAATATATACAGAGCACTCAAGGCAGTGTCTGGCACATAGTACACATTGAATACATGTTAGTTGCTATTATGAAACTGATGGCTACTCTCAGTTTGGTCCCCACTGTATCCTTGGGCAAGTCCCCTCCTCTCTCAGGGCTTCTGTTTCCTTGCCATCTCTATGGGCCCGTCTAAGTCTGAAATTCGGTGGTCTTTTTCCCACTCATCTCAGCAGACAAGTTAGGGCCTTTTGCTTTCAGCGTGATCATCATCCCCATCTTACTAATTGGGAGAACAAAGTGGCTGGGCAGGAGCCAGGTCCCTGGTTATGGCTCAGTCTTTCTTCCCTCTGATAACTTCAGGGGCAGTTATACAAGCAGCAGAGATGGGATACCAGGCACAATACCCACGCGAGCGGCCACAGGGACTTGCCCTGTGAGAGGTTGGGCTGGAGACGCATCCCTCCCCTCTCACTCACTTGAGTGTCCCCTGGACCGGAGGCAGCGCCGCTAATGATCAGTGAGGAGCTGGGAGGGGCCTCCACTCTCCCAGGCTCTGCTCTGTCCCGCTTGAAGTCATCAGGCCGTGGTCCGGGGGACCTTAAAGACATCTGAAGGTTAGGAATTGTAGTTTCTGCCCTGCCCTGTTTGGCACAGAGACAGCTTTGGCTTCAGATGGAGAGCCCAGAGCCAAAGTGGTGACCAAGACCTCCCAGAGGGGAGACATGTACTTCAGCCGCATCCCCATCCCCCTTTTCTGGAGAAGAAATCCACCTCAGCAGAGCAGCATTTTGGTGCCACTGAAAGAGCTCCAAGAACAGGTAGCATGGACGCTTATTTAAAAATGAAGACACGAAGAGCAAGTCCACATGCTCCTAAGCAAAACACCTTATAACACGGGTTCTATAGCCTAGTGCATCACTGTGCTCTGAGTTAAGGCCAGTAGTTAGGCTCGTTCAAGGACAGTGTGGGTCATGAGACCACCATAAGAGCATGCTGTACACGACGAATACACATGTGCATGCAGACAGATGTTCCCCTTTCATCAGAGATATAGAAAGTGATTCCTTCTATCCCAATATAAAATTGCTATTCGCATTCCCCTCTGTTTCCCAGCTTACAGTCACATAATTTGCTGGGTAAAATGGTAGGTGTTTCCTTACTTTGTCCTCCTTGGAAATCCACCGCCTCTACCTTCCCCAACATGTGTGGACAGTAAGGGCTGGGTTTGTTGACAGAGCTCAGTAGAGTGCCTGGGACACCCTGGCTTGTGCAGGTGAGATGGGCTCAGAGGGGCCCCAGGTGTCTTGGACAAGTGATTTTGCCAGCATGGAAAGCTGTGGTGGAAAGAAGACAGCTGCAGACAGATTCCCATCTCCCACAGCCACTCCACCTCCCCATTCTACAGCTCATCCTACCTACCAAAGCCCAGGTACTCAGAACTCAGGGAGCTTCCCTCAGGGCCCTTCCAGAAGGAAGGCTCGCCTCTGTAGCTTTGTGACATTTAGCCCGTCCACATCTGCCAGGCTTCTGGGCTGGTGTCCTTCATGTACTCATCTTCTCATTTAGCCAACATATGCTTCTGGGTCCGTGTTTTGTATGGAGCTCTGTTTTAGGCACTGAGGAAAACGAAGCCATCTTTCAACTTCATTGTAAGCCAGAAATATTCTGTTGAAATAGGAAGGTAACTGTCCTCACCATGTGTGAATGCCTGGCTGGTGAGCTGCCAGCCCAGGGTGCTATCAGAGGCTATAATTACCATTGTTTCTCTCTGTGTAATTAAAGGTGTGGTTAGTGACCTGGTTAAGGAATCTTTTTCAAAGACTTTTTTTTGCCTTGACAGCATCCCTTGAAATGTAGCACACACAGTCAAACAGAATGGGAGTCACCCTGCGGAAGACCGAGCGAGTTCCCAGAGGGACTCAAGGCTGTGTCCTGGGTCTGGTTTAAAACAGAATTCATTTCAGAATGGAAGTCAGAAAGGGGTACCTTTGGAAGAATTCCGTGTTAGAACTTCCACCGCCATTATAAGCCCTTGGATATGGCATCTTTCTTTCCCCTTTTCCCACACACCCCATTCAAGTAACATTTTCACAGATCAGAAGAGGGAGGGCCATCCAGTCCCTCCCCCTGAACAGATGGAAAACGCAAGAGTTCAGACTCCCATTCCTGACATTTCCAAACAGGAAGGTGTCCCAAGTGTGGGGCTTCTCCCTGGCTTTGTCAGGTGTGCTCTTCTCTTGATGTGGAAGGCCAGGTTTGGCAGTTTTCTTTAGGGAACGCCATCTGTACTTCAAACACCCTGACATCTGAGGCCAACCGCTCCCAACCTCCCTTTGATGTGGGTGATGGGATGGGAGCCTTTCACACTGTAGAATTCCCTTTGCTGTCTGCAAAGAGAGGTGGAGCAGAGGAGGTAAAGATGTTAGGTATTTTCACTCCTTCCGAGAAAGAACTTCAGTAATCATGCAATCCAAACTCCCTATTCACTGACATGGTACCAAAAAAAGCTCAGAGAGAGGTACTGTGATTTGCCAAAGGTCTTACAGACAATTTGCAGCTGAGCAGACCCAATAATAACAACAAACATTACCAAGCTCTTACCCTGTGCTGTGTATTCTTCTAAAGACGTCTGAGGCATTACCTACCTTTGCCTTCACAACAAAACCATGCTATGAAATAAGTATTGTCATTTTTCCCATTTTACAGATGGGAAAACTGAGGCACAGGGAAATAAGGATGAAGTGATAGAACCAGGAATCAGATAGAGGCAGTGGGACCCAGAGCCCACACTCTCAGCCATAACACTCTCCCATTCCTGAGCCAAGGCTCTTACAGGTTGGCTCTCTGTGGTTTCCACTTTCTCAGAAGTGTAAAGGCTTTCCCAGTTTGGAAGAAAGCCAGTATCATCACTCTCTCTAGGAGAATGTTCCAGCTGGGAATTTAGTGTAAGTCATCATCTTTCTGGCATTTTCCGTGGTCTCCATTAGATCCACTTGTGTGGCACTGGCAACTTGGAGGTCCATGTACCCTGGACAAGAATATTTTCTCAAACATCCCCACTCTGAGGCCATTTTTTCAATTTTTGTTTTGTGTATATGTAAATGAGGTCGAGGGAAGTAAGAATCTTTGGTCATTGGGCTGGTACTTTCTGGGAAGGTGAACATTCCAAATTAAGCTGTAGATGTCAACTGGAGCCCCTGCAGGAGGATCCACCCTCGGGGCTATGAGGACTATTGAACGCGGAGAGCGCGACCCTCTGTTTGAAGCCTCAGTGTCCCAATAGGACACCAGGCTCAGCTGGTCGTCTGGCTCAACCCCAATAGCTAGACCCACTCTGGCTTCCCAGACTCAGTTTCTCCAGTGAACAGGGGCCAGACCAAAAATCACTTTTTCCCTGCAGACTTTTTTCATGTTCTGTGTTTAATCTACAATTAAGAGCCCCGAGCCAGAGGCCCCATGTCCAAGCAGTAAGGCAATCTGCAGACTTCATCTAAGTTTGGTCTCAGTCATGGCTCTTTTCCCTGAGAGGGCAATCTGGAAAGACACTGAAATAACCCCCATTGGCTGCATCCAGCAGCAGTGGGATGAGGTCCTGGGAGGGATGTGGGGTTGAGCTTCTATATTGGACCAAAAAATCCACATTTGGAAAGCTAACCGTATGATTAAGAGTCTTACCTCACTTTGAGGGAAATAGTCATAGCATGAAAATGTTTACAATGTCTTTAAAACGTTTGCATTTACTTCTTGTATTCAGGATTTAATGTGACCACCAGAGAAAGTGATTTAGATTCCTGGTGACTCTTTGAATCTAGAGTTGGGTTAGTGATGGATACGTCTATCTACATGTGGCTGTCTAAATGAGCTCCTTGGGTACTATTTGCTTGGCTTTCTATCACTTTGCTTGAAATTCACACCGATTCTCACCTCAAACAAAATTAACAGCTGGCTTCAAAATATGTAGTAACTTATTCACCTTTTTTTCAGGTGAGATAGGTTTTCTGTGCATGTTCCCTAGACATAGAAGCCATTTGGAAATGCCTCGGGTGTAGCTACTGATGGAGGTATTAACACTTCGACAACATCAGTGCCCCAAATGGGGAAATTCTACCCCCTGGTTTTGGTAGCCCTGTGGCTTGCAGCCACTAGAGAAAGGTTTAAAAGCTATATTTACACTCAGCATCCAGTCACCAGCTAAAAGTCAGAACCCAAGATGCACCTTGGGAAAGTGGTCCCATCGTATGCTCTTTGGATTCTAGCAGTGTATTTTCATGTGTGATTGTCTCTGAGGGCCCCTCTTTCTCTGAAAGATGGAGATGACAGGGAAACAGAGCAGGTGGAGCAACTCAGACTATGAGGTCAAGGTCAGACTCTCTCCTCTTTGCTGAATATTTAGCCTGTGGCACCTGTGTCTCCCAGGTGACAGGAGATGTCAGCTGGTGATCATTTTTCAGATGGCTGTCAGGTCATGCTGTGCCCTTAGGATGCTGGTTAAGTACACAGAAGCCCAGGCAGCTCCTGACACTGACATAAGTTGACTGTTGTGCCTTGGCTCCACAGCCCCCCACTCGGAGCCCCCATCCTGCAATGCCAACTCCATCTCCTGCCCTTCGCCCTGCACGTGCAGCAATAACATCGTGGACTGTCGAGGAAAGGGCTTGACGGAGATTCCTGCCAACTTGCCGGAGGGCATCGTCGAAATGTAAGTGCACCTGTCTGACACCCCCCACAACTGTCCCTGGCGAGTTCAGCTCCCTGTCCCAGCCAATCACCCACTAGGCCATCAGCATGTGGGGCTGTGGGAGCTAACCATTAAAAACACTCAAGAATCTCTTTGCTGTCCTTCCACACTTTCCCAGCTATGATAGCTCAGTGGTCAAGAGCATAGACTCAAGATCAGAATCAGCAAGCTGTAGCCTGGGGCCAAGGATTCCCACCGCTTATTTTTGTAAATAAAATGTTTTTGACTACCTCCACATCCATTTATGTGTGTCCTGCCTACGGCTGGTCTCGTATGGCAGTATTGAGCAGCTGTCACAGAAGACTGCATGGCCCACAAGGCCTAAAGTATGTTCTCTCTGGCCCGTCCCAATGAGTTTGCCAATCCCCGCCTTAGAGTCACACTGTATTTGTATCCTGGCCATACCGTTTACTAGCTGTGTGACATCAGGTAAAATAATGTCTCTTTCATCTTTAGTTTTCTCACCTATATTAATGTGATACTTATGGTATGACACCTCAATGGGTCATTGTGAAAACTAAATGAAATACTACCTGTGGAGCACTTCATACAGTCCTCTGCACACGGGCAGGTACTCTGTAAAATAGTGGTGGAAGTAGTAGGACGTAAATAAATGATTCACTCATTTCTTAGCTACCATTATCTGAGAGGAGGACTGAGCTCCTAATTACCTCGGATGTGATTTTTGTCCTCTCGATTAGATCTTTTTTAGGTAACGACACAAGATTGTATATGTCTCCTCTGTGTATACACGAATGTCAAAAATTCCACTAAAATGTATTTGTCCACATAGTTCGGTCTAGTCCACTCTCCCCTCATACATTAGAAAATGGCCAGTATCTCACTCTAAAATGAGTAGAGGGCCAGTCAACATTGACCTCAAGGTTACTCTTTAAATAGCAACTGTTGTTTTCATTTTTCTGCCTTCACCTTTAGTTGGCTTGATTAAAAAGATCGTTATATGGAACCCTTCTACTGAGAACATCATTCGGTAAAATCCCCCCAAATAAAAGATACATATTCCCCTTGCCTTTCTGCTTTGTCGTAATCTCCCCCCTTTCTTCTTTCCTCCTCCTCTTCCTCCTACTCTTCCCCTTCCTCTTCCCCTTCACTGTGTGTGCCCTTCTGTTCCTAATGCATTCCAACTGAGGGCCATTGACTCTTTCATTCATTCTTGTATTCATTCAGTAAACATCTGTTGTGAGCCCACTGTTTTCCTGTCATTGTTCTGTGCTTGGAAAGACAGGAACAAACAAAACAGACACATTTCTGCCTGTATAACACTTGCATTCTAGTGGTGGAGGGGATAAACGAGCAGCAAAGTAAAGTAAGTTAGATAACATGTCGGAAGGTAGATTCTATGGAGAAAAATAAAACAAGAAAAGGACAGGAAATAAGCGAGAGAACCAAACGGCTATCTGGAGGAAGAGTATTATAGGTTGAGGGAATCGCATGTGCAAAGGCCCTGAGGCTGGAGTGGGCCGGATGCTCCAGAAAGCCAGTGTGGCTGGAGTAGAGTAGACAAAAGAGATGGTAACAGGATGAGATCGGAGAGGTAAGGAGGGGCCACATCCTGGGATGTGTTAAAGACTTTGGCTTTACCTTGATTGAAATGGGAAGAAGCACATGACTTACCAGTGGAGTGGAGTCTTCACTTCTTCTTTCTTCACCTACTTTGCCAGCTTTTCTTTGATTCCTTTACAGTCCCATTTTCCAGCCCTGGCAGACACAACCCGTGCCTCCATACCATCTGGCAGGCAGGAGCTGGTCAGTAAAGAGTCCTTTCTTCCTGCCGTCCCCGCCTTCTGCGGCCCTCCGCCTTCCTTTCCACAAACACTGACAATTCATTCCCTTAGGGTTTTAATGCACCTCTCCTTCAGTCCCTGTGGTCCAGTGCTCTAGCTTTAGAGAGCTCTCCCTCTACAGGATCTACTTAGTCCTCACCTACCTCTCCTGCTCCTCCTACGGCCTTCCAACATACTATCTAATTTACTTTAAATATCTCCCTCCTTCCATCATTCCTCCTCTTTCCTATCCTTGCCCTCTTTCCTTTTTGCAGTTTCCCTTTCTTTCTTTCTTTCTTTCTTTCTTTCTTTCTTTCTTTCTTTCTTTCTTTCTTTCTTTCTTTTTTTCTTTTCTTTTTTCTTTTCTTTTTTTCTTTTCTTTTTCTTTTTTTTTTTGAGACAGAGTTTCGCTCTTCTCACCCAGGCTGGAGTACAATGGCACAATCTTGGCTCACTGCAACCTCCACCTCCTGGG
Organism: Piliocolobus tephrosceles; assembly: GCF_002776525.5. Lineage (NCBI taxonomy): Eukaryota > Metazoa > Chordata > Mammalia > Primates > Cercopithecidae > Piliocolobus > Piliocolobus tephrosceles. Next base: position 121,683,448 of record NC_045437.1, read on the forward strand.
TTCAAGCAATTCTCCTGCCTCGGCCTCCCAAAGTAGCTGGGATTATAGGTGCCTGCCACCACACCCAGCTAATTTTTTTTTTTTGTACTTTTAGTAGAGATGGGGTTTTACCATGTTGGCCAGGCTGGTCTTGAACTCCTGACCTCAGGTGATCCACCTCGGCCTCCTAAAGTGCTGGGATTACAGGCATGAGCCACCGTGCCCAGCCTCCTCTTCATCATTTTCTCCCTCCCTTGATGCATTTCTCCCCTTCTCTCCCTTGCTCTACCCACGGTCTTCCCTCTTCCCCCCCTCCGCCCATCTCTTTCTCTACCCAGTTAACCTTCGCTTCCCTTCCCTCACCATCCACACCACAATGGGCCTCTCGCCCTCCCGCAATGGATGTTCAAGACAGAATTCTCACCAGCCCTCATCTCATTTCAGATCCCTATGTATTGTTCCTTTCCTTCCCTGCCCCATCTTATTCTTTTCTCCTTCCATCTGCCAGGTTTTATGTCTTCTCTTTGGCAGCCACAGACTGTCCCTTGGCTAGGTTCCAAAACTGCAGTCTGATGAAAGAGTCCAGTCCAGGTAGCCAGGCTGTAGCCAGTGAACCCACCCCAGCCCTGATTGAGGGGCTCTGGGCCTGCCACCCTGCTTCCATTTCACATCTCTATACTCTCAGCTTGGACCTCATGGATACACAGCTCAGCTCTCCAGGAGAGAGAAATTGCAGATAACCACATCAGAGGTGGGCTTTGTGCAGGCCAGACCATACCTGGAAGGTTGGACTCACACCTGGATGTGTTGAAGTTTAAAAGCAATTTGACAAGCCAGAACAGTAATTGCCAAAAGCCTGTCTATTGTGATTGAGTTTTTCCCTGATATCAGGTAAAGTGAGAAAAACAAGAACAATGTGGTATTTTTCTATTGAGCAAAAATATTCAGTTTAAAGGAGCATCCTTTAAGTTTTTGGACTTCCTTATTCTGTTATCATTGTTTTTAAAAATGTCTTTTATTTTATAAAATGATAGCCACTGAAGACAGAGTAGTCTGTGTGTGTTATATATGTGTAATTATTGTATAATTATAATTTATGTGTATTGCATAGTACACACACCACAGATTGCCATAACTGGCAAAATAAAAGGTCTTGTCACCACCTAGTCTTTGAAATCCAAAAGTCTGAGAATGACCATCCTAGCTAGAGTGTTTCCAGAAATAGAGACAAACAACCAAGAGGTTGAGAGTATAGACTGTGGATCCCAGCGGACATACATTCTAGCTTTGACTCTGCCTTGTAACCATGGACAGATAACTTTTCTGAGCCTTGGTTTCCTCAGTTGCAAAACGCAGAGGCTAATGGCACCTCCTTACTGGTTCTTAAGAAAGTTAGGTGAATGAATATAGTAAAATGCTTAGCATTGTGTCTGGTCCATAGGATATACTATATTAGCAATGCTTGTTGTTAGTTCACACTGGCAAATATTACAACTATCACCACGACCTTTATTAGGATGATGACAATGGTTAGAAACCACATCCTAGGAGCTGGAGCTGCCTACACTAAAGATTCCTCCATAAACATGGATCAGTTCTTTGAAGGGTTATGGTTGAGAGAATAGGTTCTGGAACTAGACTTGCCACTTGCATTATGACTTGAACCTGAGTGTAGCTCATCTTCATGCAAATGTATTCATATATGTAAATAAGACTGCCCCTGTGTATCAGGCACCCATGGTCTACCAGATGGATTGCCCAGGACTTTTCTTGCTGTGCTTGCCTCCTCCTCCTCTGTGATAAAATGAAACTGAAAAATTAAAGCAGAGGCGACAAGTCTCTATGGTTGGTTAGGGAAGTTCGAGAGGTGACATGTAAGAGAGAACTTGAGAGTGGGTTGGAGCGGGGATCCTGCTTCTTCCATGTATCTGGGGACCTGTGTGATGGCCTAAAAGTCTTTTGCCATGTGACAGGTCAGCAGATGGGTGGGAAGATGAGGAAAAAGGGAGCAGAGAGTTGAAACAGCAGGATGCACCCCAGGATGAATAGGAGGTATCTGATTTATCATTCCAAAGACATCCAAGTGTGGCTTTTTTTTTCTTTTTCTTATTGAGAATTCCACCCCTTGTCCATGGCCACCCATATAATCCAGATTTGTACTTCCTCCTTAGGAATGTTTGGTACCGTGTTAAGCTCTCCACTCCCTCTTCTCAGTCCTTAGCTACTATTAATTCTCTTAAATTGCCTTAACCTTGGGAGGGGCTTGCACTCCCCAACTTTAGGGGAAGGGGAGGGAGTTGCCTTTCTCTCATGCAAAGCAGTCTTGCAGACTCTCTCTGATGTTTCCCAAGCCAAAGCAGTTCAGAGGAGTGTGTGCTGGTGTCCCCGAATACCAGAGCCAATTCCTCTAAAAATAGCTTTCTTCCAGAGAACCCACAGTGAAATGATGATTCACTGCAGATTTTCTTCGAAGCTGAGCTCCCACCAATGGCACCGTTCTCACTGCACCCTGTCGGTTCTCTGAACCAGCTCTGGCTTCCAGCGGGGTTAGATTATGGGAAGCCCCAGAGACCCACATGTTCCTCTGCTCTGTGGTCTTCAGACGCCCTTATGAGTCTTCAAAAGCTCTGGAGGGACCATCTGTCCTTAGAGTCCCATCTTCTTCCACTTTTGCTCTATATCTCCCCATGGTGGTATACCGTGTCTCATATCTTCCGCTATGGAAGCTAAATGTCTTCCATGAAGAAAGGCTATAGACAGATTTCCATGTCCAGTCATAAGTGAGAGCATCTGGTAGGGGAAATAGCCCCAGTTTTCACCCTGCCCCACCTTAACCACATTGCCTCTCTGAGATAGGGAGGCAGCCACTTAACAATAGCAAATACTCCATTCTTACCAGCCCCCAGGGGTTTTGAAAGACACACAGAATTAAAAACACAACAAAACAAACCAGCAAACAGAACCAAAGAGCTGTAATGTTCTAGAAATCATAGACATCAGTGACTCTTGGATTTTTTGAGAGCACCAGGTTTCCATGTGTGGGACTGCCACATGGAAGGAGGGGTGATAGGGTGGCATGGGAGCAGGTGGTATGAAGGAGAAGTTGATGAGACAGAGTGGCTGGGAACAGCGCCTTGGGATCCATACTCGGGAGGTTTGAATCCCTCTTCTGCCTCTTACTTTAAGCACATTCCTTAACATCTTCATGCCTCATTCAGTTCCCCGCTTTTGCTAGAAATCTCCCGTGAAGATTAAATAACATAACATGGAGAAAGTGAGCACACTGCACTATTTCGAAGCTACTAAAAAAATGTAAAAAGCAAAAACCTATGCACATGTATATGTATGTGTCATCATAGAATGATTTAGTCTCAAGTTCCCATGCAATTCTTCATCCATTTTTTTCTAAGACAAAAAAATAATTTCCTCTGTGGCACCTGAGCACACGCACAGAATAAGAAAAGCAAATCTCGCTCTGTGCTGTGTCTGTACCTCTGCTTTCTGCCGGCAATTCCAGGTGTCTACACACAGCACAGGTTGGGAATGGCTTTTCTCAGATATGCCTCCATTCCTCATCTTCTCTATGGATCAAACATATAAACTGGATGGGAGAGTCTAAGACACTCTACCTTTCTTTGTTTCTTTCTTTTTTTTTTTTTTTTTTTTTTTTTTTGAGACAGAATTTTGCTCTCGTTGCCCGGGCTAGAGTGTGCAATGGTGTGATCTCGGCTCACTACAGCCTCCGCCTCCCACGTTCAAGCGATTCTCCTGCCTCAGCCTCCCAAGTAGCTGGGATTACAGACACCCACCACCATGCCCAGCTAATTTTTTGTATTTTTAGTAGAGATGGGGTTTCACCATGTTGGCCAGGCTGGTTTCAAACTCCTCACCTCAAGTGATCCAACCGCCTCAGCCTCCCAAAGTGCTGGGATTACAGGTGTGAGCCACCGTGCCCAGCCAACAGTCTACCTTTCTGAAGAGCCATGAGGACCAATGGTAAAGAAAGAGAGAGGCCAGAAAGGGACTTCCCCAGAAGGTGGGCCCAGAGCATAACCTTAAACGGAACCTTCCTTTTCAGCCTTCTTCCAACACAGGGAAGCATCAGGAACTGAACCTTTGGGGTCTGAGTTGTCTGGTCCATCCAACTAGCCCAGGATGACTTAGAGGAAGAATAAACAAGGGGCTTCCTTCCTTCAGCGTGATCTGGACCTCCTACCAAGAGTTCCCAAGTCAAGGAAGGCTGAGAGAGATGGGAAAGAGTTAAGAAACCACAAAAGTGTCTTCTAGGTGGGAGGCAGGATAGCCTAAGGGTCAAGGACACAGGCACTTCAACAGACCAGCCTGGATTCAAACTCAGGCTGTCCACCATTCACTAGCTATCTGACTTTAGGAAAATTAACCTCTTTGTACCATTATTTCCTCATCTGTAAAATGGGTATATTAATAATACTACTTGGTTCGTAGTACTGTTGGAAAAAAATAATTTGAGCCAGTGTATGAGGAAGACAGTGTCTGACATATCAAAAGCCCTCAATAAATGGTAGATGTTCATCATATTATCAACACCACCACCACCACCAATGTTTCCACACACTCCAGGACCTTTTAACCAGGTGACTTGCAGACATGCCCCTGCACCGGCCGTGCCCCTGGCAGTCTCCCTGACATAATGTTGACTTCCGTATTGCTAGAAATATATTGTGTTTAGTCACGTGTTTGCAAATGGCAGATCATTAAGGAAGCATCTGAGGAACTAGGGCAAATCAATACAGAGCACAAATGGCTGAAATCCCCATCAGATGTTCCCATTGTTTTTGCTGGTGTGGGAAGACACTCAGATGTTTGATTTGTATGTTTGTTTTTATGCTAGTTCTATTAAATCAGTTTGCAGCCTGAAGAATGTTTACCAGACAAAGAAAGACACATGTGCCAGTTAAGAGAGACCTAAATCAGCTGTTGGCTTCAGACCATCCCTAAATGTGACAGTTTTTGCTGATGCGAATGCTTCTTTTTGTCCTTTCCATTGAGCTTTTCACACTAGGAGTCTGGACCTTTGCATCCTTGTTCTAGGTTGCAGGACTAGGCTAAGTGCAAAGCCTTCCAGGCATACCTGCTGCACAGAGACTGCATGTGAACGCACACACATGTGTGTACACTTTCCAACCTTGCTTCCATGACAAAGGGGCCATTTTCCCTGTGGACGAGCTGGAAAGGACTAAGGAAATGAAGGTCCTTCAGCTCCAAATGGTATTCAGCAAAGACTGGTGATTGAGAGTTTGGGCTTTGAAATCAGATGAAGTTGGCTTTGAGTCCCAGCTCTACCTCTCCCTGACTTTGTGAATTTGGGCAAGTGACTTAATCTCTCTGGGCCTCAATTTTCTCATGTTTAATGTGGAGGCAGTAATAACCAATAAGCTCTGCCTCATAGAATGTAACTATTAAGTTAGACAAACCATGTGAAACTCTCAGCCTGGTGTCTAACATCTGAGCACCTGATCCATCATAGCTCTTGGTGGTGGTGGTGGTGGTGGTGGTGGTGATGGTTATCCCTCCCCTTTCCTTTCCTTTACTCTGAAGGTACACAAAGCGTTCACAACCACGCTCCCACCACAGACAAATCCCTGCTGCCTCCTTGGGCAGGGTTGACCCTCATCATGCAATGGCCTTGGCACTCCGGGAGGGGCTGGGTGTTCAGCCAGTGCCCAAAACAGCCTGAGAAGCTGAGTGACTGCAGACAAGAATGAAACCCAGACCAGGCATGCTGGCTCACACCTATAATCTCAGCACTTTAGGATGCTGAGGCAGGAGGATTGCTTGAAGCTAGAAGTTTGAGATAAGCCTGGCCAACGTAGTGAGACCCTGTCTCTACAAAAATAAAAGTTAAAAATTAGCCAGGCATGGTAGTACGGGCCTGTGGTCCTATCTACTCAGGAAGCTGAGGTGGGAAGATCACTTAAGTCCAGGCATTTAAGGCTGCAGTGAGTCATGATCACACCACTGCACTCTAGCCTGGGCGAGAGAGCAAGACTCTGTCTCTTAAAAAAAAAAAAAAAAAGAAGGAGAAGAAGAAGAAAAGAAAACCAAAAGGCAGAGTGAGCAAGTGTGCAGGATGCAGAGCAAGATCTCTGCCAGGCTTAACAGGCTAAGCCTGGAATTCTTTTTTCTTTGTTCGGAAGCCACACCTTTGCACTTCATTTGCATGTCTTATGTATATTCGCATCTATATTTCATCTTCTCTGGGTTCCTGCAGCTTTTCCCTGAGTACCTACTTCCACAGAGGCCACATGATGTCTCAGTGTGTGAGCCCTGGGGCCCTAATCCCTGAAACTGTTCTGCGACTTTGAGAAAGTCCCCTTCAGTTGCTCCATTTTCACAAATATACAGAGGCAGCGTATCCAATGGATAGAAACAGAGATATCAGTTCTGCCAGTTCCTGGCCCTGTCACTTTGGACAAGCTATTTGATTTCTCTAGGTTTTCTTTTCCTCATGTGCAAAATGGGGCCGATATGGTTTACCTCACAAGTGGAAGGATTAAAAGGGATAATAGACATAGTCAACTAGACCCCATAAATGATGGCTCTTGATGTTTATTATGATAGCAATAAAATTTGGTTCTGTGATGCACCGTCTTGGGCTGGCCTCTATCACCAGATTCTCCAACTCCTTGGGGCCAGCGTCACATCATGGCATTGATTTATCTCTCCCTCAATTCTTGCACCCATCATTAAGATGGAGTGTAATTGATTAGGAACTGCATAGAGAGCCCGCAGACCTCACACCCAGTGCTGGCCTGACTTGCATAGGCTCATTGGCCTGCAGCTGGGAGCAGTGGCTCCTCTTGCAAAAACTGAGGGGGTTGCCATTGTTACAGACAGTGGCTTTCCCTGGAGGCATCATCCAGCTGAAATCCCTTGCCACAGTGGCAGGTGAATGACGGGATTCCTGGAGAGCACGCACCACCTGACTGGCAGCCCCAGAGATCCATGGAGCTGCTGCCTTGGCTAAGAAATCTCTGCTGAACTCTATGCTCAGCTGGAAAATGAGCATGTCCTTGGAACTTCTCAGGCAAGGCAGGCTGTCTCGAGTCTGCTGTCTCTGTGGGTGGCTGTATCCAGTAGCCCACAGTCTCTGAGACCCTGTGGCAAGCTTTTGTGGCTCTCTGTGAGCTGGCCAACCAGGTCTGTGACTGTGCTCCCGGTAAAGTGCACTCGCCGCCCCCCTCCAGCAGGGTACAAAGGCATTGTTAATAGACCGTGGCAGTCTCATTTGTAGACTCTATTCATCCGGCAGCCAAGAATGGTATGTCCTGATACTCCCTCTCTCCTCTCACCCGCCTTTCCCCTTTCTCCCCGCTTTCCCCCTTCCTTTTGCCTGGAGAGTGATTTGTCTGTGTTATGGGTTGGCCTGACAAACCATTCCACATTAGCAGCTGAGATGTTGTTTGAAATGGGAAAATTGCTGGCAAACTGCTCCATTAGCGGTTCCAGTAACAAATACTCTGTTCCCCCAATGAAGATGAGATCGCAGAGGCACAAATTAATACGACTGTCTCCCCCGCTCTGCAGCGGGGATTACTCTTCAAGATGAATGGGTTCATCCCAGCCAGAAATGTGCATCCACTAGCTGTAGGCTTCAAGGGAGCCCGTTCTTCCCATCTATCCCTTTTGTTCCCACTACATCCCCTGCCACACATTTTTGTGTGTCTTCCCAGTTGAGGGTTTGGGTTTGGGGAGCATCAACGCCAAATGAGGAGGTGATGAAAAGATCTGCACCTTGGAGAGAAGGGAGATGGATGAGGATGAGATCCTGAGCCTGGGCTGGGGTGCCATTCATCACCCCTAATAAAGCACCCCGCCTCCTCCACATGCCTGTTTCCCACCACACCTGTTCTTGGTGACAGGAAGTCGTTTGAGAGATGAAAGGATAAAGAATGGAAATGCTCACTCATTCCCCACGGCCCCTTCTCTTCCAAGGAAGTTCTGGGCCCTGGGCCTGCAGCGTCTCTTACTCCTTTCAAAGTAATAGGAGAGGAAGCATTTCAGGAAACTTCATAAGAGGTTAAAGCCACAGATTCCAGCAGCAGCCCAAGGGAGTGGTTCAGTCTGGGCCCCTGGGCCTTGCAGGATGTCAGGGAGCCAGTTTGATGAATGTCAGGCTGGGAGCCTAAAGATGTTAAGGCTGTTCCTGCACTGTATTTAAACAGCCCATGGAAAAGCCCAGAAATGAAGTCAACCATTGACATTTCTGCCACATTAGCAGTGTGGCTGAGTGTTTAACTGAGTAGTGACATGGTTCCATGACAGATAAGCATTGCTGGCCCATGGTCCATCTCTTTTTACTCTTCCTCCTCTTTATCCCTTTGACATATTCCGCATTCTGCTTGGTTACTTGTACAGCTTTCTCTGAAGAAAACAGCTGCCGCCAAAGGCAGTTTATCATAAGCAAGAATCAAAAATCCTCAAGGAAAGGTCTTCCTTTCCAGCTTTCTCCAAAGAGAGTTAGACCCTAGGACAGGTGCTCCATATACTAGGACCGGAGTTCTCTGGCTGCTGCAGAGGAAGGAGAGAGTCAGGTAGAAATATGCATGGACAACCAGAACGTGTACCTGTGATATGAGAGACCTCCCTGTCCTTAAGGCCAGAGAACACAGTAGCCCTCAGTGACCACTTGTTGACAGGTGGATGGTTAATTGACTCTTCTCTGCTCTGTTTCCCAGACGCCTAGAACAGAACTCCATCAAATCCATCCCTGCAGGAGCCTTCACCCAGTACAAGAAACTGAAGCGAATGTGAGTTTCCCCTGTGGAGAAATGAGCCCAAATGTTTTCAATTTCCGGGGTTGTTTGCAACGTGTAGTGGGCAATCTGTCCAGGACCACGTCCATTCCTCCTGGGCAGTTCTGTTTCAGAGCTGGAACACTGTCCTAAGCTTGGGAGGTAAGATGTGGAAGCGTTCTCTGAAGATTGTGAGGTGTGTGGGCTTGGATATGTAGTGCTAAGAGCCTCTCCAACTAAAGCAAAGTAAAATTATCTGTGTGGGAAGTAGAGATGAATTAGCCTGGAAAATCCATATCACTGTTTTTATTGTCCCTTGGCTCCAGTGATGTGGACCTAAAATAGGAGTTTCGGCAGAGACGTGATGGTGGCCCCACAGCTGTCTACACCACCGTCACCAACATCCCTACAGCCATGCATACATTCATATAACAAATACTGAGTGAATGTCTGCTGCAAGCAAGGATCTATGGATAGAGCAGTGAACAGAAACTAAGTCTGCTGTCATGGAGCTTGCATTCAAGTGGGATAACACAGAAAATACAGAAACAAATATCAGAAATCAGAATATCAGTGATGGTGGGAGGGTCTTTTAGGTAGGTGTGCCCATGAAGGTCTCTACGTGCAGGTGGCCTAAAAGAAGGAAGGGAGTGAGCCCTGAGCTCTCAGGAAAGACTGTCCCAAGCAGCAGGAAAAGCAAGTAAAAGGCTTTAGGGAGCATGTGTCGATGGTTTGTGGAATAGCAAGAAGGAGTGGAACGAGTGAGGGGAGAGGATGGGGCTTGTGTTGGAAAGGTTGGTACTAGATCACATGCATCCTTAGACCATGGTACAGACTTTCTGTTCTTCCTGCATGAAATGAGAAGCCTTGGAGGGTATGGTCACATGTGAGCACCCCCTACATCCCCGTTAGCTCTGTAAGTCACATCACTCCACCACTGCATCACATCAATGCCCGATGACACCAACCCTGCTGTTCCTTCCTCACCACGGCAGCTTGGACGGCACCATTGCATCACCGCCCTCATCCCCACCATGTGACAGTGTCATCATTCTTCCCCATCCCATGACGACCTTGAGCACTGCTCTGTGAGTCACTCAGAGCTGGGGGCTCTGCAGGGAAGCCAGTAGGATTCAGAAACAGCCCAAACATTGCCATCTCAGGTATTAAAATTCCGGAGAGATACTCCTTCCCTTTTTCAGGCTAGGAAATCATTTCGTAGAGCCCAGTAACCAAGTTGCTGTTTTCATTCCACTTACTCTTTTTGCACACCGCCCCCCCCTGCCTCCCTGCACCTCACCCTCCTACAGAGGAAGGAGAGAGTCAGGTAGAAATATGCATGGACTCGGTCCCGCTTCTTCCTTCCACACGAGGCTGATTCATTGCTTTCCCTTGAGTGGGAGGGCCCACATTAAAGAGGTTAAGTGTCTGCTGATTCCTTTTATGTTAAAAATAAATATCCCTGCGAAACAGTGGCATTGGTAGGCTTTACCCTCAGATCTCGGGAAGCCAACTTCCCATCTCCCTGGAAATCCAAACCAAACAAGCTTTTCTCCTGGTGCAATTCCAGAAGTGGAAACCAATATAATGAGGCAGCTTGAAGCACGTACTTCTTCCCTCCCCTTGGCAGCATTCCTGCTGGAGGAGCTGTATAAATATAGGCCTTAATATTTAAAACCTTGGGCCATTAATCTCCTGGTGTCCCTGCTTCCCCAGCCCGCTCTCCATGCACCCCCCCCAATTCATTTTTAAAGCTCAGCTTGATTATGCAGCCAGATAGTAATTTCAGTGAAAAATGACAAGTTCAGTCACTGCCCCAACCTATATCTCTTGCATGATTTAAGTTACTGCTCTAATTTTTTGTGAAGTCCAGGTAATTTAAAGCTTGACTATGTTTTACTGTTCCTTCTCCATCCTATTGGACTTGCCATGATCTGTGCATTCAGAATTCATAAGACCTTCTCAGTCACGACCTGGAAAGTGAATTTAATTTTTGATCACTTATGATGCTACTGATGTTTATTATGATGCCCTTTTTTTCCCCAAGAGGATGGCAATAGAGAAGAGAGCACACTTAAAAATTTTCGACTAATGGAACTTCAGAAACCTAGACTGAAGTGCAATCAGTGGCTTGGGAGAGGTAGGGTCCCTGATGAGAATGGATTTCAAAACCCTAATATTTTTCCTGAATATACATGACCAGTTTATCCCTAATAACTAACAGAAGGAAGTTCCCCACTCAACTGTGGCTGAACCACATCCTGCTCTTATCTCTTACCAAAAAAGAAAAAAAAAAAAAAAGAAAAGAAAAGAAGAAAGGGGAGGAGGGAGAAAAGAAAAGAATTCTCCCTGAATGAATGGCTTTGTCTCTGCCTATTCCTAGTGGTCACCTTAGTATAAAAAGCATTCCTAGTACAAACTAAAAGGTTGAGTATTCCTTATCCAAAATGCCTGGGGCCAAAAGCCTTTCAGAGTTCTGAATTTTTCAGAGTTTGGAATATTTTTGTGTGTAATGAGATATCTTGAGAATGGGATCCAAGTCTAAATATGAAACTTATTTATGTTTCATACACAGCTGACACACATAGGCTGAAGGTAATTTATATGAAGTTTTTAATAATTTGGTGCATGACACGAAGTTTTGACTGCAACCCATCAGTCACATGAGGTCAGGTGTGGAATTTTCCACTTGTGACGTCATGTCTGTGCTCAGAAAGTTTCAGATTTTGGAGCATTTCAGATTTTGGGTTTTTGGATTAGGGATACTCAACCTATATCAAAGCAGAGAAGACACAGAGAAGCAGTAAAAAGCACTAGAGGCAGCCCCTTGATCTTGCAGGTTTGGTTAACTAACTGGCAGGCCTGGCACCTGGGCTATCTATTATTGTGCCAGAAGGGGGTGTTGGGAGTTCTTTTCTTTTACATGCTCTTAGAGCAACTTGTTCCACAAGCTCCAGGACTTCCTAGTGTCTCACACTTATATTCCCTGCATGACATTTGTAGGCACTTGAATTTGCCACCTCTATTCTAAACAGTCTGGAAAAGCTACCCCTTCTTGGTCATCCAGTTTATAAGCCCCAGAGGACCAAGGTGGGTCTGAGACCATTTTCTAAAACATCGTGGCCTGAAGTATATGACCGAGGGACTACCTACATGGGAATCACCTGGAGATGTGTTACATATACAGATTCCTCGCCCCAACCTCCCAGCCTGCAAATCAGACTCTCTGCAGTGCATTTTTAATCTACACCCTCATGAGGTTTGAGAAGCACTGGTGAAGAGTCATCCCAGTGCCCAGAATCAGTTCTAGGGGCAGCTGCTGTGGCTAGGGACAGGGTCAAGCATGGAGGTCAGTGGGCAACTGGAGCCATCTCCCAGCTGCCTTCCACCTCAGTGCCCCGTGTTGTGCATCCAGCACAACAAAAGAGCAGAGGGGTCCTTGAGCTGATAGGAGACTTGAGATGCTTGCTCTGTGCCCAAATGGCTGTGTCCAGTCACTTAGGGCTCAGGTACTTTACCTCTCAGGGCTGCTGTTTCCGTCTTGCAGAATTAGGAATTAAGACAAAGTGTGCTAAATGTTCTCACTTATACATGGAATCTAAACAGAGCTGAACTCTTAGAAGCAGAAAGTAGAATGGTGACGTTCAGATGCTGGTGGGGCAGGGGTGGGGTGGAGATGAAGATGACGGAGATGTTCGCCAAAGGATGCAAAATTTCAGGTAGATAGGAGTAAGTTCAAGAGATCCATTGTATTATACAACATGGTGAATGTAGTTAACAACAGTGTATCTTATACTTGAAAATAGGTCAGAGAATAGATTTTAAGTGTTCTCACCACAAATAAATGATAAGCATGTGAGGTAATGCGTATGCTAAGTATCTTGATTTAGCTATTCCACAATGAAAGCATATATCAAAACATTGTGTTGCACCCCAAATTTGTATACATTTTTAAAAGACTAGTTGTGTACAGTAGTGAAAAAGGAGGAAAGAGTAGAACAAGGAGTTGGATCTGTAACTGGCTGTGAACAATCCATTGAGAGAACTCACTACCATTGGACCAGCCTAAATATACAGTTTTTATAAAAATAAAAAAGACAAAATGACCAAGGTCAATTCCCAGCTAAACTATCTATCATCTCTCCGATTCCCACTGTCTATCACCTCCAAACCGTGAGGCATCTCACCTCGTACTGTAAGGAGAGATGGGTCCAGAAGTCTAGTCATGGACTGAAAACCAGTTTGCCCTCCCAAAGCTAAAGCAGAGGGTTTCCCTGATGGCCACAGAGCTTCCTCTTGCAACTAGAGGTCTCAGCACCTTGAAGGGACAATTCATAATCCGGGGGGAAAAAAGACAACGCAGGCCCTCCCGCTAGTCCAGTCTGAACAGATCCTTCGTGCTTGCCTGGAATGCTTTGCATAGGCAGCCACGCTGAGGGCAAGTAAGATTAGGATAATCCACAGTATTTGCTTGTTAAGACCCTTAAACAAAACCGGAGCTGGGAAGAAAAGCCCGATATAAGCTGACGAGTTTGTGAGCGCAATCTGCGGATTTGTTGGAGGTGATTTCGCCAGCTAAAGGGATAAACTAGACAGCTGTACTGAAGAAGCCTTAACCTGTGAAATATCGTTCAAAGTACAAGCTTTGGAGGCAGGGAGGGGAGGAACCAGAGGCCTCAGCAAAGGTTGTGGTGTGGTTCTTTTGAAGTCTATTAGAAGAAGGAAGGAAACAGGCTCAGGAAGATTCCCACTGCATGTGCTTAAGAGGTTGGGAGGCTGGAGTGGCTGGCCTCGCTGGAGTCAATTGCTTAAGAATCTGCTCTGTTGTGCTTTTTTTCTCCATATTCTCTCCTCACCTCCCTGTTGACCTTGCAAGACCCCAGCTCTCCCACTTCTGCACAAAAGCAAAGACCCATTGATTTATTTTGTTAAAGAAAAAGAACTGGAGAGGTTTGATGTCACAGGAAATTGGAGCATCTCTCCTTCCAGTGACAGGAGCCCAGAGGCCATCCCTGAGCTAATGACTCTAAGAGAAAGAATTTCCCCTCAGTGAAGGGCCATTAGCAAGAACTGGTGTCTGGGTTCTCAGAAGTCACTGGGATGCCAGCAATTGAGCAGCCTCAGGGCCTCTGGGAAGGAGCCAGGGTCGAGGAGATTCCTCTGCACCTGCAAAGCCAGGTTAGCTGCCCCAGGCCCCAGGCCCCAGGCCCAGCATTAATAGAATTCTCCTGGCCCACAGCATCCCTCTTGCTCACATTATCCAAAGCCTGGGACATTCTCATGCCCTGGGCTTGCTCCCGGGTGAGGAACACACTGCCAGCCAGTGACAAGCCCACATCTCCAAGGCGTCCCCTGAGAATCCCAGGATGTGCTTACATCACACAGCCTAGAGCTTGCACTGGACCAGACAGAGACTTAAGTCACTGCTCAAAACCTCCTTTCAGGTCAGGGAGGAAAAGTCACTGGGGAGGTGAAATGACTCAGGGCTTTCTGGGAGAAAAATGAGCAGCTGCTGAGGCATGGGGCAAGAAGATGCCTACAGGAACCCTGGCCTGTGGTTGGTTGGGTGAAGCCGGTTCCTGTTTCATCTGTGCCATTCATTGCTTGGGAATGAGACGTAAGACCCTAATTTGACTGGGTTCTATTTTCCACCTACAAAATGATGGCTCACGTGTTCACAGCCTTGTGTCCTGGTCAAGATGCTGCGGGTGAGTATTCTTTGAAAACCAAGAAGAGTGATGTAAACGTGGTGCACTTTGTCATGAGATAGTTGAACTGAAGGGTCTTTAAGCTCCTTCTCTTGCACTGTGAATAAATGAATTGCTTGATTGATTAATTAATCCTTACCATTTTGAATGCCTGAAATGCTTGATTCACACTTAGGAGTGACCGTTATCGCACCTTTGAGCCACGTTCTCAGACTTTACCATTCATGTTTTCAGAGACATCAGCAAGAATCAGATATCGGATATTGCTCCAGATGCCTTCCAGGGCCTGAAATCACTCACTTCACTGTAAGTGGGGCCCGAGCCGGAGGCTGAGGGCGGTTGGGGGCGGGGGGGCGCTGTAGGGAAGAGAGACGCGACCATATTTTTCAGGAGGTGTTTATCAAGACTTTATGTTCCCTTACACACTTGTGGCAACCTGGTAAAAGAAACAAATATTTCTTCAGGGGAAATTGATCTTGGGGAATATTTCTACAACCCAAATGCATTATTTTTATTGATTAAGTGCCTAGCAGCTTTCCCAGTTATTGGCTTCTAATTCGAATGCATCTTCTACTTCAACCTCACATCCCCCTCCCGCCCCACGTCCCACTCCCGCCCCACATGCCACCACAGCGCTGTCTTTCTGGTGTAAGGAGAGATGGTGATGCGTGTTTGTTACCGCATCCCACCCATTTGCATGGCCTCACCAAGTGAGGAGCTCATTTTCTTTGGCTGATTTTCAGGCTTTCTCTCCAGACCACCCTCGTGGCCATTGTCCTAAAAACACATCCACCCCATCCTATAACCCTTCCTGTCTTTGATTTTGAAACCCATAGGCAACCCACTGGTTGGAAGCAAAGCTTCATCCACCAGGGGTTCCGAGACCCCTGCGGGCAGGAAGGTATAGAATGTCCTCATTCTGTCAGTGACCCGTGTGTGGTATAGGGAAGTCACTTGAGCCTTCTCTGGATGCTTCTTAGTAGGCAGGACAGGGACAGTGATCCCATTCCCACCTAACACATCCAGTGATGATCGCGTGTACAGTAAAACAATAATTAGCACCGTTTACTGAGCGTTGACTGGGTACCAGCTACTGTTCTAGGAGTCTGTCAGGTTTAGTCCTCACCACAACCTAAAATATAAAATATATTGTCATCTCGCTTTTACAGCTAAAGAACTTGGGCAGTCTAAGCTCCACCGAGACAGGGATTATTATCTGTTTTGTTCATGGAGGTATCCCTAGCACCTCTGTGTATTTGGCACAGAGTTAATATGCCAAAAAAAGTCTTGTTTTATTTAACCATTTACTTATTCAGAAATGTGACTTATCCAAAGTCCACAAGAACAGGTAGGAAAGGCAAGATTTGAACCCGCGCTGTCTGACTCCAGAACCCACACTCTTGATCAGTCTGTCTATATTTTGCCTCTCCATGCAGCCATGCAGCCTGTTTACCTAATTTATGAGTGGACAGGTAACAAGATGCGCATTTTCCCCCCACCTGGCCCCATCCCACCAGGAAGGAGATGAGGACTGGGAAGTCTCTGATTCAGCTGTTGCCTGCTGCTCGCAGAGTAAATTAGTTTCATTTATCGAATAGAACATCTGGTTGGGATATCAAAAATGGGACCATGTGTGAGATTAGTGTCTGCTTGTGCTGAAGATCACAGAGGAGAAGGGAGAGGGGCCGTCTGCCACCAGGATCCTGTCTCTGCCCCCACCCTCTCTCTTCCCTTGTCTGGTTTCCCTCAGCCAGGATTTGGAGACAGTCTGAGGGCAATGAGGTGCTTCCTGTCTCGTAGGAAAAGGAATTCAAAATCTGGTTGCCAAACATGAAATTGACGTGCTGCTGCCCCATTCTGAAATACATGTGAGCATTGTTTAAGTGAAGCACCTCTCATTCCCGATGTATTCACTCATCCACGCAGTAGATGCCTACTGTGTACTGGCAGTATTACAGGCACTGCGAGTATGGCAGTGAACTGGACACACAGGATCCTTGGCCTGACAGAGCTTACAGTTGAACACAAACACACCCAGTCCCAGCTCAGGAGCAGCCAAGGTAAAGGGCTGGAGAGCCTTTACTCCTTACCTGTGTGTGCATGCATTCATTCATTCAACAAATATTTATTGGGCTAGACTCTGTTCTATTTTGGGGTCTAGAGACCCAGTCATGAACAGCCATATAACGTCACTACATTCATGGGGCCTACGTGCAAGGAAAATGGGAGGTGCAGGGGAGGGAGGCAGAAAAAATTAAAATTAAATAAATATATAAGTAATGCAATGTGACATAAAGAGAAGTGATATGAAGAAACTAAAATAGGGTAAGAGGTGGTGTAAAACATTAAAATATTAAAGAGACATCTCCCAAGGAAGAGATGTTTGAGCTCAGACCTGAAAGGCAAGAAGGTAGTCAAGGCAAGACCTGGCGTGGGAAGTCAGACAGGTGTACACCCAGATGCCTGAGGTGACCACACAGGCAGGAGAGCCTCAGCTCACCTCCACTCTCAGTGGTTTTGACGCACTGGGCTCAGAGGCCTGCCCTCCCAAGGCATGGCGGGTGGTGTGAGGACCCCTCTGCCCCAAGCCCCCCAGCTTCTGCTACACTAGAAGTCCTGACATCAGCTGAGACGGGCAGACAGGGACATTAGTGCATTTGGCACAGTGAGTGGTGGGGCATTAATATGAATTACAAATGTGCGCCTGAGCTATCATGCTGACTTTTATTTAGTCATTAATTTGTTGAAACATTAATGAAACACACCCGTAGGCTGGCGGAGACATTCACTCTTCACTCCCAGTGGCGCCTGGAAAAGGGGGGTTTGGTTTATCGCGCCCATTTACCATTTCCGCATCCTAATATTTTGTCTCCCCAAAGAAAGATAACAGCCTGGATTGCGATCCGAGTGAAAATGGAATATTGCATGCATTCCGTGCACTTCAGGGCTCTGGAGAGGACTTAAGAAAAACAACCAAACTCTCCTATGCTCAGTTGCCTGGGTCACAGAGGAGGCTGGACCCAAGAGACAGCAAAGCCCGTGCTGTGGATGGGAGCAGAGAGAGGCCAGCTTCTCTGGTGCCTACATTCACACACTAAATTCCAGTACTAAAGCTGAGACAGAGCTGCTGATGGACATGTGACCTTGAAGAGGGGTGGGGCGGGGGGAATAATTCAAGAGGAGCAGAATCAGTCACCAATGTGACTCCATCTCAAATCCAGCCAGCAAGGGCCAGGCACAGAGATGCCCCTGAGCACTGTGCTGGAGCGGGAGACCCAGTAGCCTTCCTCCCCAGCCTCACCAAGACACCAAAGACGAGACCCATGAATCAGAGACAGCAGTATGAGGGTCACTGGAGGCCCGTAGGAGAAAGGGGTAAAAGGGTAAAAGGGTTCCTAGGTTCCTGGAACTCAAAGAATAGGGAAAGTGGATAGAAAGTAAAAAGCTGCCATTACTGTGAGACGGCAAAGCTCCCTAGTTTTTCCTGAGAGCCAGTCCTTGACTCAGCAGTCCCTGCACCATCTAGAGATGACCCCAGATGCACAAAGCCCTGTCTAGATGGATGATTAAATGACTCAGCTTAGAAATTCCTAAGATGCAAAGGGATATTAAAAGGAAACGTCCTGTAGGCTGGGCTCAACCTGATCAATACCCATTGAAGACACAGGGCCAGTCTCCCACACTGTGTATTTATTGCTGGGGTGTGAGTCATATTAGCAGCTTAGGGAGATACCACAAAGAGACCGCTTCTTCCTGTTGGGGATTATGTATTGGGCTAGGTTGCCCAGGAATGGAGCAGGATAGAGCCCATTTCTCCTCGCCTCCCAGACAACCTGCCCTTCCAGCCCCTGGCTGCTCTTGGCTGCCTCTGTCTCACCGATGAGAAGGGATTAGGCAGGCTGTGGAAGGGGTTGTCCTGAGATCTCATACCCAGAACTGGCCGAGGTGATGGCTTCCTGCAGGACTGGGTTCTGGTGGCCTCACATCCGTGGTGATTGCTGTCTTCTCGTTCTCTCTTTCAGGGTCCTCTATGGGAACAAGATCACCGAGATTGCCAAGGGACTATTTGATGGGCTGGTGTCCCTACAGCTGCTGTGAGTAGGAACCTTGTCACTGTTTATGTCTTTGGTACTGTTGGAAGGCTCCCACCTGAAAACTTTGAGTCATGCTCTGGAGAGTTCTTTTGACTATGTGCAGACAAAAGAGAAAAATAATTTTTGAGCTGTCCACGCTTCACCCCCATTTCCTACTTTTGTGAAAGGAGAGCCAGTGAGTGGGCAGAGGAAGACTGAGGTCAGTGTGCACAAACCCAGATGATAGAGCTGAGGGCCCTGGCCCAGGCATGAAGATACTAAGCACAGGGTTTGGGGCTAGAAATTAGGAAAGAGTCAAATCCAACAAAAAGAAAAACATTTTTCAGTAGTGTGCTAAGAATGTAGGGAACTAAAACATTCACACACTAAATTCCAGTACTAAAGCTGAGACAGAGCTGCTGATGGACATGTGACCTTGAAGAGGGGTGGGGCGGGGGGAATAATTCAAGAGGAGCAGAATCAGTCACCAATGTGACTCCATCTGGGAAAGACAGGATGGAGAGGAGTGTTTACTTAATTTAAGGGAAGGGTTGTTGCCTCGAATTTTAAGCTCAGGGATTATTTGTTTGCATTTATTTCATTCTGGTCATTTGCGCTTAAATGTTTGAAGAAGATAATTGAACTCTGATGTGGAGAAGGAAGGAAAGGAATTTAGCTCATAGTATAGTTTAATTTCTGTGCTGGTAGAATCATCTGTGATTTGTGATGAGGCAGCTATAGCATCTACACACATGTACCATAGGTGTGGGAGTATGTGTATGTGTGTGTGTGCATGCATGTGCACGTTTGCTCTGTGACCATCACAATTCCTCTGGGTATTAGGAACTGATCTTGAGTGTCCTTTAAGCAATGGAGAAGACCAACTCTCAGAGAGGTACATGACTCTCCCCCAGTCACACAGCAGAATAGGTATGAAAACCGGAAAAGAACGTACATGGCCATGCCCTTCATTCAGAAACCTCCCAGCCCTCTGAATAGCACATGATGTATGTTTGCAGGGGTGTGTGTGTGTCTTTTTAAAATCACCTCCAAGTCACAGGCAGTGAGGAAGAGGCCTGCACCTCCCTGCCTCCCACGTGCAGTTCAGATGACCCATAGCATGGGTTTGCGGGCCAGGGCTCTGCAGGGAGATGGGTGTTTCACAGATGGTATTCTTTGCTTGTAGCAAAGAAACTGTACATTATAACTGCCACCATAAGGCTAGTTAACTGTAGCTATTAATCCCTTAAAAGAAGAGTATGAATAGTATCCACCTTGAGGTGAATTTGGCAGTGTTGTGTTCCACCAAGCTGGTGTGATTTTCCTTTTATAATCTGTGTTTGTGTGCAGGAAGGAAAATGACTTTGCATGGATTAAGGAGACACAGAATGTGCATCACAGTGCCTAGCACAGTGCAGGTATACTTAAAAAGATGTGTATCTCCAACCAAAGGAGACTGGTGGTTCCCTAGAGCTGAGTAAAAAGGGAGAAACTGGTCGATGATAGCTTAGGGATGCAAAGTTTCTTTTCAGGGTCATAAAAATGTTCTAAAATTGTTGGTGGTGATGGTTATACAACTCTGTGACTATACTAAGAAACTGTGAATTGTATACTTTACATGGGTGAACTGTATGGTAGGTGAATTATATCTTAATAAAGTTGTTTTTAAAACTCAAAAAAAAAACTATCAAAAAAATAAAAATAAATTAAAAAAAAAAAAAAGATGTGTATCTCAGCTCCAAGCTGATAGCAGTCGTGAGGTTAATAGAACTAACAGGAGTTTGCATGGGTTGGGAAGGCAACTCCAGTTTAATGTCACCATTTTGAGCAGATGGAATCAAGTAGCTTGGGTTAAAGAGGAAGCATCTCTCCTCTCTTGAAACCAAGAGTTGACACAACTCAGGCAGGCCTTACCAGAAAGAACCAGTCACTGGGACTCAAGTAGCTGTCACTGGGTTTTGACCTGCCATTGGGTGGTTGGAAAGCAGGCCCTGATTTGATCTAATTTAGTGTTCAGCCTGCTGTAGATTGGATTTCTCCCTGTTAGACTGGAGACACCATTAAGAAGGCTCTGATTAGAATACCCTGGTAGTCAGGGTAATTTTCCTCTCCTTTGACTCAGAGGCTCTTTGTGAGAGGTTTGCATTTTTTCTTCTCATTCCATCTCTCAAATTATAGGTACTTGCAAAGCTGAACTGCCTCTGCCACACGAAGTGGCCCTGGAGATTTCCTTGCTGGCACTTGCGGTGATGCTGGTTATAACAAAGTGGGTACATTGTAGTTGGTTCTCCTGCCTGCCTCCCCACTTCCCTTACTGCTCTAGACTTTTTGGCCATCCTATCAAACTTGCCCAGTCCAGTATGTACACAGCCAGCCTCCTGGGAGTTTTTCTTGGTGTGTTCCTTTGGGCAAATGCCCAAAATTCTTGGCCATTCTGGAGAGAATGTCTCCGTTTTTTAGAGGCTGCAGTAAATGCATCCACAAGGAACAAGCCTCATGTGTCCTAAACATGATATTCTGTCCCTGGTCCCCTAGAGCCTCACAAGAGTTACACCCTTCAGTTTAAGTTCCAAAATCTTAGCATTCAAAGGAATCTCAGGGCTCCAAGCACAGCCTCCTACTTGGCTAGGACAGGAATCCCTCCCATGCACGCTCTCACAAATCCTCCTGTCACTCATTTGCTGATGGTTCCTCTGATAAGTCCTCACTGCCTAGTTGGAAGGTGAGAAAGCTCTTTCTTATACTAAACATCAGTAATGGTTTCTAGAAAACTCAGAAAAGTCTGTTATCATTGTCTTCAGATGTTTGAAAATAGCTAGTATGTCTTCCTATAATTAATCCTAAACGTGTTCAGTTCCTGCAGCCATTCATTGTATAAACATGCATTTATTGTTTGTTACTAGCAACCCTTATTGTCTTTTGGGGATGCAAGGTAATCTGGCAGCTTCCATCCTTAAAACTGGCTGCTAGGAAGTGAGTTGGTGCCCATTTGGACACTAGGAAGGATGTTTAGAATTGAAATATCCCACATGGAGGCATCTCAGAACCCAAGGTGAGAACAGGACATATCACTTGGCACATGATCCCAACTCCAGGGGTGGGAGCAGCTCAGTTATTAGAGATTAAATTACCTGTCTTCCTCCTCACTGGAAGCTCAGGGTGAACGGTCTTGCTCCTCTGCATTGCCCTGCCCACCCAGGCTCATAGGCTCCTGGGACATCAGTGGAGATGGTGATCCTCTGTGGGCAGCCAGCCATCGTGCCCTGAGATCCCTCACCTTGTAGCTCAGAGGTCCATCCTCCCTAAAGCAGGAAAAGGCTGTCATTTCCTCCGCTGATGGACAGCTGCAAGCTGCGTTGTTACAGCTCCCCTCCAGGGAGTAAGGAGCGTTCATTTAGTGCTCATCGATCACATGACATGCATAGGAAAGTCACTTAAGTAGGGAGGGCAGTCATTTGAGGTGGAAGCTTTTAAACCCACTCCAGGTGGTCTTAAACCAAACCAGACTGTCTTCGGGCTGGAATAAGTTAAGACAACTCTAGCACCTGTTGTTTAATTTTCTTGGAAGGCAGACAAGACCATTTGAGGCTCTCGGAGTTTGCCAAGCAACATGCCAATTACAGAGCAGTGAGCAAAACTTCACTCCCTATAGTTCACTTTTCCCCACCAGCTGTTTCACAAGAACTACTTCTGCTAATAATAGCAGCTAACGTTTATTGAATACTTAATATGCTTCAGGACCTGAAACTGCTAAGTGATTTCATGTGCATCATCTCATTTAATCTTTACCACAATGCTAAGAGGAAGGTATTGTGGAAAGGCCCATTTTACAGATGGGGAAACTGAGGGTTAAGTGACTTGACCATTGTCACTTAGCATGATGGAACCAGGATTGGAACCTGGGCAGTCCATGCCTTAACCACAGCACATCCATCCAGAGGCGTCTGCTTCACCCAGTCACGGAAAGATCTGCAGAGCCAGTTTTTTGATATGCAGAGCAAGAATTTCTCAATGGCTCAAGCCACAGAGAGGGTGCTGCTGAACTGCAGATCAACTCCTTTTGTTATGGCTCAGCATAATTCACGGCTCTGTGTCCGTGGAACTTTCTCTGGTTCATTGTCATCAGCCCTCTAATGTTTGCCCTGATCCCTGTGAGAGGATAGACAAGGAGCTGCTTATGCTTAGAGACCCAGTCGAGGTGGGACAATGAGAATTCTCTCCAGCAGAAGAAGCAGACTGACTTGGCGATGCGTTCTTGAGGGAGGGGTTCTTCCTCTCTTGTGTACCTGGGAAGCCCTTGGGTAGACTTAAATTCTGGAATCCATGCTAGTCATTGAATGAATGGTTCACCCCATCTAAAGGACTGATTGGTAACCATGTGGCAATCAGATAGGAAAGTTACCACTCTAACAGTCATGAGGGAAGGAATGGGCAAGTCACCATAGGTGAGGTCACTTGATCTGGTAACCAAATCATAGTTCTCCCTCTCTGGTCTCTGGGAATCTCAGCTTTCATCTGTTTCCCTTAGGAAAACCCAGTGGCTTACAGCCCGTTCCTAGCACCCTCCTGTGTATCTGGGTAGAAAGAGGTCTTGTTTCTCAGACAGGCCGCCCAATGGTGTTGCTGCATGCCTGGTTACTCTTGCATCAGGAATCGCCATGACAACCCACAGCCATTGACAAGCAGTGCAGTCACCAATAGGAGAGAAGGGAAGAGTCACTGTTGCCCCTAGTTGGGACTTAGAGGGCTCCTCCTGCTTCCCCTTGGGTGTTTAGCAAGATGTGGCCTAGAGCACCTATTTTCAAGCATGGAGAAGATTCTGGGCAGGGTCAGAATTCGTGGCATCAGCTCTCGTTGGGTTCTTCCCCACATCCAGCTTCAGTAGGTTGCTGAAGGTCTAAATTAATCCCCACATTTTATAGGGAAAGGATGATAACATAATGTTCTAAGGTGGGAGAGTGGCCATTGTTACAATTAATAGATAAAGAAATTCAGGACGACAGAGGATTAATACTAGAGAAATAAAAAGAAGGAAGGCATATTAATGCGTGAGGTTTGGCTCTATATCCTGTAGCTTAATTAGGGGTACAGAATAGCTCCCCTAGTTGGTGTCCTCACTAAGGGTTCATGCCAATGTGTAGAGGTGATAACTACTTCCAGGGAAACACAGAATACTTTTTAAATAACAAAGAGCCTTTATAACGCACTTTTTATAAATTCTCCTACTAAAGGAGCTAGAGAAAGGGTTATGCCGGATGCCTGTTGGTGCCATCTTTCTCCTGTTGTGTATCTGCATCTGAGTGTTCGTGAAACAGAAACAGACACCCCATCTCGGTTTTAGGAAAAGAAGGCCCGCAGAGCATCTCTCTTGGCAGGAGCCTGGGCCCATCTTCTCATCCCACAGTCTTTTCTGGAAGAGCTTCATCCATTCTCCCGGAAGGGCCACTGCATTCTTTCTTGGCACCAGTTTTCTGAGGAGGCCTTGCTCTCTGGAGTTTGGAATATGCTTTTGGCATTTCTAGACAAATACCATAGAAGTGGGAGGAACAACATGACCAGTGTCCTCCACAGACCCTTGGTCAAGTGTGGAGAATATAAATGCCACCAGAATGATTGCACTGGGCCACTGAGTCAACATGTGAATTGCTGGAGTTGCCAAAGTGATTTTGATGCAATTGATCATTAAGCCTGACTCCAGATGTCTGTGTTTTCCAAACTTTGCACAAAAGGCCTGTGGGTGTGGTGGGTCCTTTTAGTGGATCAGAATGGAGCTGGTTTTCTTCCTGTGGGCCATCTCCCCATGCC
The DNA here is from genome assembly GCF_002776525.5 of Piliocolobus tephrosceles. NCBI lineage: Eukaryota > Metazoa > Chordata > Mammalia > Primates > Cercopithecidae > Piliocolobus > Piliocolobus tephrosceles. The sequence goes on from NC_045437.1 coordinate 121,707,787, forward strand.
ACCTGGACCCGAAATGAATGAAACTGGAAGCTGCTACTAGTGATGAGAACACCTGGGACTTTTCTGCACAGGCCAGCCCTGGTCCTCCTAGCAGAAAGACTTGAGTCACGAGGGTTCTCCCTAGCCCCGACATGGGCATTTCATTTTCCTCCTCCAACTCTAGCTTTTTGACTCCCAGTGGCTTCTGTTTCCTGCTTTGCTTTTCCTGAAGGCCACAGCTCCCAGAAAGCAAGATCTCTCAGCAGCACAGCTATGCTGGTTAGTCAATGGACTGAGTGCTAATACCTCTTGACGTGGAACATATGTGGCAGCCGAAAGTGCTCCAAGGCAGGGGGTGGCAGAGGGCCTCCTAGAGCTCACACTTAGAAATAAATTTAGAAGGTGCTGTACATGCACTCCCACTCTCCAATGTGCCACTCTCCTTAATTTCCTCTGACGGGAGCTCGGCTCTTTTTGTTGTTGTTCTGCCTTATTGTAAAATCACCTGCTGCGTTAATGGGAGTGGCTACAAACAGAGTGCCTCCACCGCCTCCCATCAGCCTCAGATGGCTCCCTCAGGCCCTTAGTGAGAGGGGACTGGCTCTCAGGGAAGCATGATGATTGGAAACAAAATCTTTGGGCTATGATGGCATGAGTCCAAATACTGTCCTACCTCTTACGGGTTGTGGAACTTTGGTCAAAGTTATTTAAGCTCTCTGAGTCCCAGAAGTGTCACCTGTCAAAGGGAGATTAAATGGGGGTACCTGGCCTTGAGAAGTGTTTAATATGCATTACCTGTTAGGCCATGTGGCCCCTGCTGTTCACCTGGTGGTTGTGGTTCACCTAGTTGGATCATCTCAGCCTTCCCTCTCTTTTCATTTATATGATCTCCGAGGGTCCTTTGAGAGATAGATCTGGAGCAGGTGGCCCCGAAAGATCACTGGATCTGCATCTGGGGAAATACTGATGAACACAGAATTCACCAGGCAGTCCAGCCTGACTCACTGGACCCACCAGCAGATGGGGCTGAGGTGAGGTCTTTGGCTGGGATGTCACAGTTGTCAATTTGAGTACCAGGCAGCCTCTTGAATGAGGCCAGCTGGGACATCCCACCTTGCGTGCTATTGCTATTATCTCTGTCCTACGGTTGTCCCCTGGCCTGCTCAGAGTGAGGGGAGCACAGAGTCAGGCATATCAGCTCCCACATCGGCATTCAGTCAGTGATCCTGAAGGGGAAAGCCTTGCCTCATACAGGTGCCAGCCACTCAATAAAGGACCTGCCACCTTGTGCCAATGAAGGCTTGATCAGCATCCCACACTAAGGCTCCCTCCTGGGAGTCAGGAGGACTTCAGGTGCCTCTGCACTCCCAAGAGGCAAGCAGGGTCTTCCAAACCCAACCAGACCTTTGTCCACCTGAAGCACACCCAGGGACAGTCAAGGCTAGCAAAAATAGCTGCTCTTCACACATAGGGAAAATGGAAAAGAGAATATAGACTTTAAAAAGTAGATAAGAGATGGCTTTGGAGTGAAACAGGCTGGAGCTTCACTTATTGCTGAGGGACCTTGGTTGAGTCTGACACCACTCTGAACCTCAGTTTTCTTATCAGAATAATGAAGATAATCATAGTGCCATTGTGAGGGTTAAATAAGATAGTGCCTGGAAACTGCCTGGGAAAAGCACACAGAGATGTAGTCTCTAGAGAGGATGCTGAATTACTACCATTTCACACAGCAGGTACACCACTGCTCCTGAAATGGGGATGAACCAGGACAGAGAAAGCATCCTGGAATCTCTGCTGCAAAGAGGGAGAATCCATCCCTCTGGTGAAAGAGGGAGGCCTGTGTTCCGGATTCCTTATAGAACTGCTAAACTTCATTTCAAATGTTTGTTTACTCTCTGTTTGCTCCATAATATGATGCTTTTAAAATTCCCCTCCAGCTCTTGTCCATGTACCAGATAGCTAAGAGCTCCTTTCATGGAAACCAGGCTGAGTTCACTAACTGCCAGCCTTCCTCCCAAAGGAAACAGGACACAGGGATAGGCTGTTAGATCTTGCTGATGCTGGGGACCAGTGAGGCTGTCCTCAGCATCTAATTCTAGATAAGCAGCTTAATTTTATCTCTCTCTGCACCTACGCACCTTGCCTGAGGGAGCCAAGCATCCCGGGAGAGAATGAGTGACCAGGAGACTCTGCTTTTTTGTGTTTTCTTTTGCTCCATGCTTCATGAGCTCTGCGCCTTGGGCTATCTTTGCCTAGTGATTCTGCCAGCCTGGGTTGTTTTGGTGCCTTACATACTTGAAGAAACATCCCATGCTGAGAGATCTAGGAGCAATAGGAAACAAAGGAGCATCTGGATGAGAAAAAAAGAGCCTAAATAGGCCTCATGAGTGAGAAGGATTGCCAGCGTGGCATTCTGTTTGTATGAAGGCAAGTCAAGTTGCCATTTCTTTCTCCCCATGGCCATCGTCCTTGTCTAGTGCCTAATATGCCCTAGAACGAATTGCTACAATTGGGCTTATGAATCTGCACTGGGGTTGCAAACCTAAATGACCACTAAGGGCAAAGAAGGTCAAGTAAACTAGTGAAGGAGACACAATAGGGAATAGTGAGGACTGTGGCAAATAGAGAGCATACGTCCTATCTAAAGGGGGCAGCTACTCCATGGCTGCCTCCAGGGAACCTAGGGTTGCCTGAGCTCCTGAATTTTGTTTTTCAAGAGAAAATAGAAATGTGGTTTGGTGTGGTGTGTATGTGTGTGTGTGTGTGTGTGTGTTATGAAATTTTCCAATTTTTAAAACACGAGGATTGAATAAACACATTTTATTTATGTGGCATGATGCAAAATGTTGCAATAAGGATTCCATCCTCAGGCCATTGGATAGGTACCTCTGACCTGTTGTGTACTGAATAGTTCAGTATTTCCTGACAAGATGATGTACTCAGAAGGCCCTGAATGTCAAGGTTTAGAACAAAACACGTACCATGTGTGTACTTTAAAAAAAAAATCAAAACACTCTGTGTGTGAGGGGTCCGTTCCTGAGCCCTGGTTGCTGGGCCCTGTTGAGTCCTCCATCTTTCCTCCCTGTTTCTCTGCTCTATCATATTTCCTTCAAATGCCCCCAAAATGCAGTGACATTGACTAAAATTTAATACACAAAGCATAGGAATTTGAATTTGCAGTGGGGAGGGATGTTGCAAAGAGTATAGACCAATAGGATGGGTAGACAAGACATTCATAAAGAAGAAACTGAGCCTTCTAGAGACCTCAATTATCGTAACCACTTCTCTCATGCTCCCTAGAAACATGTGTGACCTTGAAAACACCCGCCAAACTCTCAGCCTCAGTTTCCTCCCCTGTCACTTGTGAGTCAGGTTCTGAGAATAATGGGATGTTGGGAAAGCACTTTGGAAAACACAGTATTCTAGCAGTATGAGCATTTTTTTTTTCCACTGCCAGGCAGGAGGACATCTGTGTGAACCCTTGGGACCTTGCCCATTATTAGCCAGATTAAACAGGCAGTTCTTCTTCCACTTGTCACTGCCACAGCTGCTTGCCTGCATGCGGGGTGCACTGGGACCATGGGGAGTATGGGGGCTGCAGCAAGGGAGAGGTGGCATGGGTGATTTAGCACCATGGACAGCCCCACCATTGCCAACTGCAGTCCCCCTGGGTCCTGGTATGGAGAGACTCCTGAGGCAGGCCAGCCTGGCATGGATCTCATGGGTCATTCCCCACCAGGGACGGGCTGAGCCAGCCTTGAAAGTAAAATTTTTGAAATTCAACATTTCTGCTGGTTAGTTTATTTTCCCCTTCCCCCAGTTTCATTTGAGAGGGGGTAAGAAATGATTTTACATCGACTGCAAGGCACACCTAGTCGGTCTAGGATCAGTAAAGGTAATTCTTAGGATCTCAATGTGCTTGACTTGCCAGCCCTGCTCTTGAAAATTGCCTGTCACCCTCAAGGCATCCTCTGTTTTCCCAGACTTCCACCCAAAGGTAGCTTCCTATGATGCTTTTTTAGGGAGTCTGAAGAACTTAAAACAGCTTCCTCGTGGATAAGAAGGCTGACCCTGGAAGGGGTGAGGGATGGGTGCTGCCTTAGAGAAGTGAGGGCCTTGAAGCTGCATGTGGAGTTTAGTATACATCTTAATAAAGAATAAGCACTGAAAAGAAAGGAAGGAATAAAATAGCTGTAATTGGTGCCATTATAGAGTTCCTAATCCTGTGTGGAAAGCAAATGATAAATATCCTAAAATCACAAATCGCGATGAGTATCAGGAGGGAAATAAACGGGGGGATGTGAGAGACGAAAACGGAGTGAGGGTCCCAATGTAGATGAGGGGGTCAGGGCAGGCTTCTCTGAGGAGGGAACATTTGAGCTACAGTGGAAAGCAGGAAAAGAAGGCAGCCCTTCTGAAAGAAGGTAAAGAGGGTGTTCAAAAGTCCTAGGGAAAAATCTGGTGTGTCTGAGGATCGAAAATGTGGTGGGGGGCTGGGCGCAGTGGCTCATGCCTATAATCCCAGCACTTTGGGAGGCCAAGGCAGGAAGGTCACCTGGGGTCAGGAGTTCGAGACCAGCCTGGTCAATGTGGTGAAATCCCTTTTTTTTGGTTTTTTTTTTTTTTTTTTTTTTTTTGAGGCGGAGTCTTGCTCTGTCGCCCGGACTGGAGTGCAGTAGCCGGATCTCAGCTCACTGCAAGCTCCGCCTCCCAGGTTTACGCCATTCTCCTGCCTCAGCCTCCTGAGTAGCTGAGACTACAGGGGCCCGCCACCTCGCCCAGCTAGTTTTTGTATTTTTAGTAGAGACGGGGTTTCACCGTGTTAGCCAGGATGGTCTCGATCTCCTGACCTCGTGATCCTCCCGTCTCGGCCTCCCAAAGTGCTGGGATTACAGGCTTGAGCCACTGCGCCCGGCCGGTGAAACCCCATTTCTAGTAAAAATACAAAAATTAGCTGGTTGTTGTGGTGCGTGCCTGTAATCCCAGCTACTCGGGAGCCTGAGCCATGAGAATTGCTTGAACCCGAGAGGTGGAGGTTGCAGTGAGCCGAGATTGCACCATTGAACTCCAGCCTGGGTGACAAGAGCAAGACTCCATCTCAAAAAAAAAAAAAAAATGCAGTGGTGGCACTCAAGGGTAGTGAGTTTGGGGTGAGTGGGGTTAGGTTGAGGTTGGAGAAAGGGCCAAGGTCAAACCACATGGAGCTCTGTGCTCTGTGTGGGTGTGCACACGTGCATGTGACAGAATCCATATGTATGCACATGTGCCTGCCTACACATAGATGCAGTTTTTCCAGGAGGACGACCTGTAACTTTCATCAGATTTCCAGTAGGATCAGTGACCCAAAAGAACCGTAAGGAATTTTCTGAATCAAATTGCCTGTAGTCAGTCAACTAGAGCTCTAAAACAATTATGCCAAATGATTTTTTTTTTCCTTTCCGATTTCTGGAAGCTCTGAATCCTAAAACAGAAAGTGAAGTACTTAGGGTGCCTTTTCAGGTCTTCCTTCAAGGTCACGGGTGCAAGAGCATGTGCCAAGTAAGAGCAGTGTGTGGCGTAGTATCTGTGGTGACAGTGTGTGCAGGTGCCCAGAAGTGTTTGGGGTTTCGGTAGACACAGGAAGGCAGGTCTCTCTCTTTTTCTGTTCTGCAGCAGGAGCTGAAGGCTGCAAGGATGAGTGATGGGAGCTTTGCAGCCCATCCCCTGCAGATGCAACCCTTGCCCCGTAGGTCATTACCAGGATTAGTGAATTAACCAGGCTCTCTTCTGCTTACAGCCTCCTCAATGCCAACAAGATCAACTGCCTGCGGGTGAACACGTTTCAGGACCTGCAGAACCTCAACTTGCTCTCCCTGTATGACAACAAGCTGCAGACCATCAGCAAGGGGCTCTTCGCCCCTCTGCAGTCCATCCAGACGCTGTGAGTACACTGCCTCGGGTGCCAGTGGGTGCCCAAGCAGCAGGAGACCCCACATGCCCATCATGGAAAACACCCAAATGAGGGCAGCATGAGCACATCCAGGAGGAGTTCTAGAACCTGCAGAAGATGAAGCTAGAATAATAAAAATAGGAATAGCTTATCAGTGCCAAGCACCTACACTGTGCCTGACACCACACGGAGTACTTACCCTGTCTTAAAACCCTTAAGCCTCACAATGACTCTACTTGGTGCTGTTACTGTCCCTCATTTCTATGTAAGGAAACCAAGGCATAGAATGGTTAGGTAACTTCCTCAAGGTCACACAGCTAGTAAGGAGCAGGTTTTGAATTCAGGCGCAGGAGGTCCTGAGCTCCCCTTGTAACCCCTGTGGTCAATGTATACTGAGCAGACTCCATTTCTGCAAATAGCCCACCCACCTTAACCCCCTCCACCCTGCAAAACCAAGCCTCTGAGGTGGGCACTCTTCCTCTTTGGGAAGTGTTTCCTCACTTCCATGCACTAAAGGTATTCATCAATATTTCAGTTAAATAGATGACCTCCAAGTACAGATTTCAGCCCAGTTTTTGATGGCTCCAGCCTCGGGCATAGACCTTGGCCCCATGCCCAGGTCTGCAATTAGCCTGGGGGCTTCTGGAGGCCCTGTAAGTCATCTGGTGCTTGTTGCCCCTGTAGCCAGAGACAGGAACCAAGACGCAGTAAGAGCAGCTGCTATATATTGACGCCGACCACGTGCCAAATACTGTGTTCGGTGCTTCACAGTTTTTCTTACTGAGCCAGGGGAAGCAAGACCCATGGTGCTCTTATGATGATAAGGATAATTACAACAATACCCGCTACTATATATGGAACACCCACCATATGCCAGGCGCCGTGCCAGCTGCTTTATGTGCCTGGTATCACTGAGCTTGGAGAAATAAAATGCATTCTACCCCAAGTGCAAACTCCAAGCCTGCGACTGGGTGTGCCTGTCAGAATTGGCGTGGGTGAGAGTAGAAGCGATCGGTGGTGGATCCTGCCCCAGGTGGGAAGAGCTGGGAGACCGATTCCCCAGACCAGATGCTAGCTGCATCTGTGACTGTCTTTTGCAGACAGCGGGCCTCAGACCCCCTCTTTGAGCCCTGTCTGAAAGTAGCAGGCCCCAAGGCCTCCTGGGGCGATGAGGCGGGAGACCAATCCCTGCAGTGGATTGCCAGGGCCCAGCGCGAGGCAGGGTGGTGGTAGTGGAGCAAGATGCCATGGGTCACTCCTGATTAACAGCCCCATCCTCTCGCAGCCACTTAGCCCAAAACCCATTTGTGTGCGACTGCCACTTGAAGTGGCTGGCCGACTACCTCCAGGACAACCCCATTGAGACAAGCGGGGCCCGCTGCAGCAGCCCGCGCCGACTCGCCAACAAGCGCATCAGCCAGATCAAGAGCAAGAAGTTCCGCTGCTCAGGTAATCAGGTTACGGGGCTGGGCCCCGCTTTCTGACTCAGAATGCAGCAGCCCCAGAGAGGCCAATAATCCAATCTGGAGGACAGCGAGCGCTGTAATGGTTCCTGGGGAGCATCTTTGCAAATTAAATTGGAGAAATTCAGTTAGCCCTGTAGAAAACCAATTACCTTATGGATTTAAAATAAAACACACACACACATACACCACAGTAAAAGCATGGGGAGCGGGAGACGGTTGCAGGGGAGACAGAACCCAGGCATCAGCGAGTCTCCAAGAGCTAAACAGAAGGTGGGGCTGGGGCGGCCTTTGCACATGTGCCTGTTACAGGCTAAGATTTATTTTTGTCGTTTCCAAAGTGTGCTCCCCAAAGGGCAAATAGAGAAATAAATATAGCTCAGGTGAGGCTACAGACGGTGTGTAATCTTGGGGACCTCCCACTTCCTTCGGAGACGGACCGTGGTGCAGCCCTTTGACCCCAGTATATTATAGGTTTCACATGTTCACGAAAAACACTTTCACTAGCTAGCTCCTCCACCCCAGACTACTCTGTTCTGAGTATGGAGAGAACAGTAAAGAGTCGTGCTTGGGAAGAAACAAAGCGTTGTTCTTCAGTGCCCAGGGTCTCTCTAGAAACCTTCCTTCTCTGCACCCAGGAAGGACATGGGGGAGAACAGCAGGGGAATTCTCAGCCCATCTTGGAAAGAGAAGTAGCTCTCATTGACCCGACAGCTACATGAACAGGCAGTTAAAAATTACTATCATCTCTGTCCTTTTCTACTGGAAAAAAAAAAAAAAAAAATCACCAAATTGCATTGTGCACCCAGTGATGAGAGACTGATAGCACGAAGTGCCGAGGTGGGTTGCAGCCACCCCTCACAGTGTGTGCGGCAGCAAGAGCAGTGCTCCTCCCCCTGCCCAGGAGCTTCTGATGCAGGCGAGTCTTCCCAGGGGAGAATGCCAGCGTGGGGAGAGGTCACTGGGAGAAGACCAGTGGGCAGACTTGTGCTTCTTAACAACATCTTCTTGTCCTTTAAGTCAAATTCTTTAGTCTGTGTCTCCAGAATGATAAGCTTTAGCTCATTAAGTTTTTTAACAGAAACAAATACCTTGGGAGGGCTTGGAGATAATACAGAGACTTTGTGGCACTGTGAAAAGTTAGTACCAACTTCCTTTCCCTAGAATAATGATGTCACTTACAAGAGCCATCTTTCACCTGTGATGAGCATGGTGCTGGGGGCTTCTAGTCTGATTTGCTTCTTCCAGTGGTTCTCAGAAGTCAGTAGGACAGCCTTTTGCTCTATGGAAGGGGGAACTGAGGACTTAGAGGTGAAGGGGCACTCTAAGTTCACAAGCCAGCAAACAGCAGAGGCAGGACTAAACCTCAGGTTCATTTTGCTCCTCACACCACACAGCATCTAGGAGAGAAGGAGTATTTGGGGAGGACAATCAGCTGTTTGGATGACTTCCTTCCCTGGTCTTATGTTCCCACCCCTACCCACTCCCTGAACACTGTCCTCAGGTTCCTTCCTGGGCCTGGCAACATCTCTGGAACGAAAATCTCACCCAAGGCACAATCGTCCTTTCCCCAGGGCCTTTCCTCATGACTCACGCCAACCTGGGCCTCTATTCCTATCCCTTTCTGACCAGGGTTGAGTTAATTAGCTCTGCCAAGCAGTGGTACCCAAAAAGAAGGGCAGTGAGAGCCAGAGGAGGGCAGGGTGTTATCTGCCAACCTTGACCCTTTGGTCTCATAAGTATCCTGTTAATACCTTGGACCCTAGATGGATGTTGTGGCCCTGCATGGCACAGCAGGGAAAGAGTGCAGGATCCAAGGACTGGTGTCTCCCCAGGAACACAGTCTTGGCAATTTTCTGGGCATGACTGTGGTTGGGGGTGGCAAGATGGGAGTGGGGCTACAGAAAGAACTAAGTAGGAGAAAAGGAAAATAGAAAGTGGACCTAGGAAGCAGCAGAACTTAGTTCTAACTCTAGCTCTGCCACTATCTTCCTACCTGCAGGATCCTGGCTGCTTTTCCTATGTGGGGGAGGGGTGGTTGAACATTTTACAAAAGAAACAGGGAGAAGGAGCCGAGTTCTTGGATTGACTCTAAGATACCTTTAAAAAAAAAAACAAAAAACAAAAAAAAACCAATGCTAAGCAGAAAGATTATTCCTAAAAAGTAGAGATGTTTGGAGCTAGCATGAGCCTGACACGTAGCACTCTATATGCTTTTATTTTATGTCATTGCCAAGAAAGCATGACTGCTGAGCTCCAAAGGCCTTGGCTTTGAGAAACACGGGGTTCCAGACCTGCCTTGGCCTTGGAGGGGGAAAAAAAGATCTAAAGCTCTGTGTTTCCAGGAAGCTCCAGAAGAAAGAAGGGGGGCAGGTGACACAGACTGGATGTGACAGATAATAACTCTGCATTTTACTTTCTCCTAAAAGCACCCCCATTGAAAAGACAGCTGATGTAATTAGGAGGCAATTTGAGGGCTGCTCCATAACACATCCTGCCCCTCCTTAGGCAGGGCGTCTGGTTTCCCAGCTGCCTATGTCTGCCTCTCTATCAGCTGCATCCACCGCCTTGGGCAGCAACATCAGTTTAGGGTTGGATGCTGCCGGCTGGGGTAATCTGACCATCAGATTAAGTCCTCCTGAAAAGGCTCCGTCTGGCTGCCTGGGACCCCAAGCCTACCCCCAGGAGCACTTGGCAGTTGTAGGGTGCTGTCTGTCTTCCCTTATGCCTCCCCACTTTGTGTGAGAAGAAACTCTCTTGTTGAAAAGTACGGAGGGTGGTGACACAATGTGTCCAAAGATGGCAAACAGCAAGACAGCTCTCAATGAACTACAGAATTTTTAGAGATCTTAGAGGCCATCCAGTTTATTCTAGAGATGGGTAAATTGAGGTCTGCACAGCAGAAAAATCTTATCTAAGATATAGAGTATTATTTTCAGGGCAAGATCTGAAACCCAGGACTTCGGACATACTGTGAAGACTCTTGATAATTTACCTACAAATCCCTCCATTTCTTTTTGTAGAAAGAAAATTAGATTTTAAGGCTTGGTGAGGGTTGGGGTTTGCAGGAACAAGATGGATTTCCCCTGCTCTGGTACCAGGGTCCTAATCAAACTTAAATTTGAAGTCCCAGAACCACAGTGTTCACAGAACCCTGCATGTCTCGGTGTCAAAGTGGAGTGGAGTCCAGATTCTAGTGGCTGACTCTAGTGCATGTGATGGGAGAGCTTAGGAAGGAGAAGAGGCCAGACCCAGAGCTGTGGGCTGGCTCTTCCTAACTGGTCCATCATGGTAGACAACCTATGCACCGTCGAGATGCTGAGATCATCTAGAGGATATGCCCAGTCCCAAAAACACATAGTGGAAGAATGTTGATACTGGTTCTCATGTCAGAGGTGAGGCAGGGAGGATCTCAGTCACCTGGACTTAGCTCCAGTTTCTTCAAGAAGCACATCTACAGCCTAATGCCAAGTGGGAGGAAGTCCCAAGTCAGCAGGTGCATGGAAACTGGCCCTGATCTATCACAGATAGGATTATAAAAACTGGATACCCTCACCTGGGTCCTTGGCATCCTGACAGTGGTTACTAGTTCATCCTGTTCACTCCCATAATTTCCACTCAAGGAAGAGGTCAAGAAGGATCCCAGAATTCAGTGTCTTTCCCTCAGACTCATCCCTTGGCTTCCCTTTCCTTCCTTCTCTTAGTCTGAAAGAGGCCCTTCACCACGAGGTGCACTGGCCACCATCTCTGTGAAAGTCGGTGTTCTCAACAACTGTGATTGCAGGTTCCTCAGTCCAAACCTTAAGGCCCCATTTGTTTTCCTGTCTTTCTCTCTGGCTAGAGAGATGTATTTTATTTTGACACCACACTACTCCTCTATTAAACCTCAAATGATCTGGGATAAGTATCTATCAGCCAGAGCATTTCTGGTGACCCCAAAGGATATCAAGGAGACTCCTGAATTGTGGAATGTCAAAGGCGGCTTTTTCCTAAAGAAGAGCATTGAAGGTTTGCTAGACCGTTGGGAACTGTGGATTGTCTCTTGATTTAAGGGGCTAGAACGACTGTGATGGAACCACTCAGCTGTTGGGGGGATTGGGCCTATGTTGTAAAGCATGCAGAAGATGCTTTGCTAAGTTTAATGTCTTGTCAGACTAACTGGTGTGACTGGAGTGTAGAAGCTCAGTTCAGGCATGTGATAGGATCACAGATGTCTGAGTGTTCTTTCTTTCCTTGGGAAGGAACCATGCTGCCCTGAAGCTCCAGAGTATGGGCATCCAGTGATTTCCCTCCTGTTCTTCTCCCTTCCTACTGTGTCTCCCCTGGGGTGGGGCACAAGGGCAGCAGGGCTGCTATCTTCAGAAGTGTTCCAGTGGAACCCCACTCCTGATACTAATCACGCTCAGTGGGGGCCTGCTCCGGCTTCCGCTTCTCCACGCTGCTTCCTCTGAGCGCTCCTGTCCTCTCTCTGACGCTGCTTCCTGACCTTGACTCTGACCAGTCGCTGCGGGGCTTTCCTTTGTGCTTGATCTAACCATGTGGTGGAACGATGGAAACGGAACATGGTTCTGTCAAGCACCGCGGAAAGCACCGTGCTCTCCTGCAGCATGGCCCGCCACCGCCGCCACCACCGCTGGACACCTCTCCTCTGCTCTGGAGCACCGCAGCCCACCACCTGCCAGACCCACCTCTCCCAGTCTCAACTCACCAAGGGCAGGAGGGTAGGAGTCTCGAAGGATGCAGATACAGTGGGAAATGGGTCTGGAGAAGCACCATGGGGCCCAGCTAAGATCTGTATCCACATCTCTTTCACAAAATGGAGTCACCCTCCCCCAAATCTAGTCTAGATGCCAGACAAGGAGTAATAACTAGGTTCAAGCTCCGAAACTACTGTGTCTCTTCTTCCATTGGAAAGGAACAAGTATACCCAAGGCATATGCCCCATGGTTTCATGGGAGAGTCCCAACCCAAGGTCATTTTTCCAAGTGGCAGCTAACCCAAAGGGGAATTACTACTACTTGTGACCCCCTGCCCCTCCCACCACCACCTTTATTGGTATTCACTTTATTTGAAAGGAATGTGAGCTTGAGAATGGGTGAACTCATGTGAGTCTGAGACTTTGGTTTAACCTGAGGTTCCTTCTGAACCTCACTCCCATGTTTTATGAAAATGCTGTCCCTGAACCCCATGAAACCTAAAGTCCAGTGTGTTTCTGTGACCTGCAAAGCACAGTTAACATGGAGGTGCTGGGCTCCTCACCTGATGCTAATTCTGTTTCAGGGGAGGGGAGTGTGTGTGGATGTGGAAACCTGCTATCTCTGATAATAAAGAGAGGGATCTTGGTACCTCTTATTTTGCTTGTTTCTTGATAAATCCTAGACCCAGTGTAACCAGAAGATTGTGTTGTTCATTCCTATCCTGGAGTCTTTGTCCTATCCTGTAAGAGAGAGCTAAGGTGGGAACCTTAGCCCAGCTCAGAACTAGAAGCTGAGCCCTGGGCCCCCATCATGAGGTGTGACTCTTATTACTGCCTCTATCTGAGGTTACCCCTCAGACCCAGGAGCCCAGCCGTTGCTGAGTGATTTTTTTAACATACATTAAGTGCTTGCTATAGGCCAGGCAGTGAACTGTTCCACATTATTACCTTGTTTAATGTACACAAAATCTAAAGTCCCATTTTACAGGTGAGGATATTGAGGCTCAGAGAGGTTAACTAACTTACCCAGGGTCATCTGACTCCAGAGTGGCTGCACTGTACTGCTGTAATATCCACCTTCCCAGCTGTGGACAACCCCATTCCCTTGAATTAGAAAATTTAAAAACCTTGATTTGATAGGGACTTGAAATTTGCTTAAACTCTCCCTTTCAGACTTTCATCTGTTAGTAGAAAGAACTTGAGTAAGCAAGCATTATTCAAATGGCTCTTCCTCTCCAGCATGGACATACAAGGATCCCATTTAACGCAGAGCAAATCCTTGAGCCTGGAGAAGTTCCCTTTCCCACCTTACAGAGAGGGGCATTCTGAGGCCCTCGGCACTGCCCCCAACATGGCTGGGACCAGGCCTCTGGGAGTGGGTCCATAATGGTGCCCTTCCGTCAGTGCTTTACTGGCCCCACAGCCACAGGCTGTGATGAGGCAGTGCCAGCCTCAGACCGTGGGTATTTCCCTCTGTTTTCAGGCAGATGGCTGCACTCGTAATAGACTCCAATGGGGATAGCTTACTAGGACAGCTCCCTGCCCAACGGTGACCAAACTCCTAGTAAAACAGTTGGCATCTTCCAGCCACTGGCAGCTGGTCCCCCCAGCCTAGCCCATGAGTGGATGTCTGTGTGCCTGGCCGTGTTCTCCTGAATCATTCATCACTTATGAACCTTTGCTTATTCACGTCACTGTCTTTTCAAGCTGATGAGGCCTGACAGGTCTTATGCTCCCCCCAATTCCTCTTTCTGCTTCTTTCCTCCTTTCCTTTATTCCCCTCATCTTAGGGATATTGGGAATAAGGGAGGAGAGCTCTGGACATATGAGTTAGCAAGGTCGTGATGATCAGATAACAATGAATTTATGACTCCCAGTTAGCAAACTGGCTGCCCAAAGGATGATACAAAATGCATACTGTTGATGGCAGCAGCCATCCTGGACCTGGTGCTGGCCTCTGATCCCAACCCAACCAAGTCCATTCAAAGCATGGGAGCGTGGCTCCCTACCTGTCCCATACCCCTGGTCATCCAAATGTGACAAGTGTTCCTCCTGGGAAGTGGCTGTAGGGCAGGGATGTATAATAAAATTGTGTTGCTATGAATTTCTACCTCCTACCCCCACCCCCCGACTATTAAAGCTTGTCTGTGATCACATACCAAGTGTCGTTGTTCTGAGCTGCCCGCGAAAGGGGAGGAGGGCTCCAGGGGCAGGAGCAGGCAAGAGGCCAGATGACATCAGCTCTTCCAAGGCCGGTTTCAGCGAGGTTGAGTTTTATGGCCCTTCTTCAAATCCTCTGGGATCCCTTCTGTCTGAACTCACCCCAAAGAGAAGAAGCAACAGCCTATTGCAGTTGGTCCTCTACTACTAAGTATTTCTGGCAGTGACAAATATGCATTGAGATTGAAATTGACTTTTAAAGCTCTGGAAAAGTTAAAAATACTTTTGGGTAGTTATGAGCATTAGGCATAACAAATGGCTCCGAGAAACCCTGGGTAGTTTCGGTAATGAAATATGAAGTGATGGAGATGGCATTTCGGGCTGGCTCTGACTGGGGAACGAAGTTTTTCGGTTATGTACATACGCCGTTATTAACATTTCTGGCTCCCACTTCTATAAAATATCACGTTCCGACCCCCTTGTTATTACAAACCAGGGCAATAACAAAAACAGCAGGGGAAAAAAATGCTGGAAAGAACACATTAGTCCATCGAATCTAATTGCAAAATCATTTCATTAAAATGGGTCAGCGGCTCCATTGCAGAGGTCCACCAGTTATAATCTAACTATACTACTGAGAGCGATTCCTGCTAACTACAGGCTGCTCTCACCTTGATTAAAATGAAAATGCATTTAATAGGCGGCTGTCCCCAGCCACAGCCCAGCCGGTGCACGCCTTCAGGCTCATCGCCTTGAAGAGCAAACTCTGCTTCCTCCTGTCTTCCTGCCTTTAATCAGCAGTCAGGGTTCCTTCGCTTTGCAAGGATCCCAATATAGACACGTTGTGAAGGAAAAATCTCTGTATGTGTGTGTAATGCCCCTTCGTGCCATCACTCTGTGGATCCACTGGTGCAGAGAACAAGAGAAGGTAGTCATCTAACAGGATTTGCAAAATGAAATTTGCCCAGGACTCGGCATGCTGATGGGTCTGGAAGTAAATGGTGCAGGTCAAAGTTACCAAGTGGAACGAAGCTGGCAAGCTAAGGGCAGGAGATTTGCATAATTGAACCAGGAAGCCACTTGAATAACTGTGGGGATGTGTCCACAGATTTTGCTCACACAAGCCTAGGGGTAGAAGTGGAGATGGAGGAATGGGGATGGAGAGAGAGCAGAGAAGGAAAGGACAGGTCTAGGCTTCTGACTCCCTGTCTTAGGTAGGTAGTATCACTTCAGAATCAGAGACCCACCAAGTTCATTCGCAATCAGGAATTACCACAGGGATATCATACGAGGTGTGCACAACTAAGAGGGTGGAAGAGATCTGCGTCCTGCCCCACCATAGCCCACTGTGGAAAAATACCCCATTCAATCCACCTGCACCAAGTCTGGCTATATGATCATTCCTACAGGGACCTGGGAAAACCTTTGGGGAGAAGCACGTCTGCAGCAAAACATGTTAACCACGTGGAGCCAAGCAGGAGCCTGCCCAGACTGAGTGACCTGTGGGCCTCAGTTTCCTTGCCTATAAAATAGAGTTATCCTAACCTCAGAGTGTTGCAAGGATTAAATGAGATCATTCATCTGAAATGGGAAGAATAGTGTCCGGCTCAGTATATGTTCAGTAAATGACCACTGTTACTGCTAGCTACACTCATGTTTTCACAGCCTCTGAGCTGCCAAATGTTCTGCCAGGTTGTAGGGAAAAAAAAAAAAAAAAACAGTGCTAGAGTCACAAGCATCCATACAACTCCTGAGGTTCTCCACCTCCTTAATCTTATTTCCATCTGCGCAACAGCTCCTGGAAGATAAAGGCAGTCATTTGATTCCCATTTTACATGGAGAGAGACTGAGACTAGTAAGTTGCCAAGGCCTGAACAAGCCTGTGCTCCCTTCTGCTAAAATCCATGAAAAGCTAATGCTCCTAATGCAAATAAAACCACCAAGTTGCCTCACCTAGTGGAGCAAACAAATAATGTTTACATTCTCTGAAACACTTCTCAATACTCATGTAGAGGACACGCAGGTGCTCATGACACCCCACTTGTGCATTGGACCAATGTGGACCCATCTCTTGTTTTGTGCCTTGCCTTGTGCTAGTGAAATGTTGAGGGTGACAGGATGAAGGACACCCGGCCCCATCAATAAGCTTATGTCTGGTGGGAGAACCAGAGCTCCCTCAGTTCCCACCAGCATGATTCAAGGTCTCACTGAAGTTTGCCCAGGTGCCCAGGGATCATTTGTGATCACTGAGGCAACTCCCCGAGGCATCTCTCGGAGACACCACGTTGTCGGTCCCGTTACCATTACTGTGCAACTTTGGGAGAAATTCCTTTTCAAAAAAGCAAATCTCAGCTCCAACTTTTAGCTCATCAGAACTCGCCTTTCACTATAGTTACATAGAATGTGCTCTGAAAAAGAGGCCAAATCTGACCCTCAGATACATTTTGCTCATCTTCACAGTATTTTAAGTTGAAATTTATTGCCAATATTGTTTATATGGATTCTCTTTTTAAAAAACAAAAACAAAAAGCAACATCAGGCAACCCTGAGCCAAATTTCCAAGCATTAAGGCTGGGTCTCCAATTCCCCAGGTTCCCAACCCTCATTGTTGTCTTCCCAATCTTACAACCAAGTGTCGATGGTCATTTGTTGCTGTGTGCTTGGCCTGTACTCATTTTATTACCTGCTGGGGTAATAAAGGCCCCTGAGTTTGCAACCCCTTCCCATAATTTGTCCCTACCACTGGCATAGTCCCCATCAAAGCATTATCAAAATCTTGTAATTTGGATTTTCGTTCTTTTTGTTTGTTTGTTTGTTTGAGACGGAGTCTTGCTCTGTGGCCCAGGCTGGAGTACTGTGGCCGGATCTCAGCTCACTGCAAGCTCCACCTCCGGGGTTCATGCCATTCTCCTGCCTCAGCCTCCCGAGTAGCTGGGACTACAGACGCCCACCACCTCGCCTGGCTAGTTTTTTGTATTTTTTTAGTAGAGACGGGGTTTCACTGTGTTAGCCAGGATGGTCTCGATCTCCTGACCTCGTGATCCACCCGTCTCGGCCTCCCAAAGTGCTGGGATTACAGGCTTGAGCCACCATGTCCGGCATTGTAATTTGGATTTTCATGAACATTTAGAGGGTCCCTGAATGATAGGAGTCGTGGAGCAGGTAGCGCCCCCTCCCCAAAATTGTAGACTGAATTCTGTACACTGAATTCTGTGACCCCCAAAAGCATAAGGGCCCACAGATCTTGAGCCTGGTCTCCCTGAGGATGGTGATGAATAACAAAGATCCATGGGAAGGAGGCAGTAAGGCTGGGGGCAGGGAAAGCACCAGCAAGGTGGCCATATAGTGAAGGCAATGCCATGTCTGTTAATTGACCCCTAACGCCCCCCAACTCATTCACCCATCTCTGTCCCCCAACCCCACTACCCACAACCTGGGGCTCTGCATGGAACTCGGGTGACGCTGACATCCCCTCTTTGGCCCTCCCAGGCTCTGAGGATTACCGCAGCAGGTTCAGCAGTGAGTGCTTCATGGACCTCGTGTGCCCCGAGAAGTGCCGCTGCGAGGGCACTATTGTGGACTGCTCCAACCAGAAGCTGGCCCGCATCCCAAGCCACCTCCCTGAATACGTCACCGACCTGTAAGTCCAACCTCGGCATGAGCTCCCTACTCCTCCCCACACACCAGTCACCCAGAGCCAGCGTGGGCAGGGTCTCCTGGAGGTAACCCCTTCCTGGCTCAGTAGTGCTTCTTGGCTGTCTTTCCCATACTGGTCTGAAGGCAGATACCCAGGCATCTCCTGTGGACAGCTTGCTTGCAAATGTTCGCTCTACACATATTTTCTGAACACCCACTGTGAGCCGGCATCATGCTAAGCCCACCAGTTTCTACAACAGAGCAGAGCAGGTAGTCCCTGCCAGCCCTTATGGAGCTTACAGTAAAACCAGAAAGTTGGGTGCTAAATAAAGAATTGTAGCGAAGTGAGAAAACAACTAGAATGATTAAATATATCTGAGCCTCCAATAGCCATGTTAATAAAGGGATCAGTGGGTTTATAAAAAAAAAAAAAAAAGCTAAAAAATTATAGCAGGGCCAGGCATGGTGGGTCATGCCTGTAATCCCAGCACTTTGGGAGGCCAAGGGAAGAGGATCACTTAAGGCCAGGAGTTCAATACAGGGCAACATAGCAAGACCCCACTCCCCTACCCCGGTCTCTACACACACACACACAAATTTAAGCAGCTGGGCATGGTAGTGGCATGCACCTGTGGTCTCAGCTATTGGAGAGGCTGAGGCAGGAGAATCACATGAGTCTAGGAATTTGAAGCTGCAGTGAGCTATGATCATACCAGTGTACTCCAGCCTGGGCCACAGAGTGAGACCTGGTCTCTGAAACAAAAAAAAATTTTAATTAAAAAAAATTTTTTAAAGTTACAGCCTCGTGGAGGACAAAAGCACAGCATGTGGGGACTGACAGACATTGGCTGACTGACACCTGACTCTGGCAGGCTTCCTAAGATTAGGCCATTTGCTCCTCGGATCTGAGACTCAGTTTCTTAGCTGTCAAATGGGGGAGATAATTAATGCCTACCTCCTAGGGTGGTTGGGGAGACCAAGAAAGAGAATGCAAGCATGGAACTCACCTTGAATCCTGGCACAGAGTAAGCCCTGGATGAGTGGTAGTGGTCTTCATTATTCTTATTGTTGTTGTTCTCTCTAACTTCACAAGTCATGAGAGGAAACAGCAAGGCCCCTTTCCCTGCCCTGCTGCTCTCCCTAAACACCTGTGAAGTTCCCAAGCTGCTCCGGGTAGAGGGAAGTACTTAGGAAGGAACTGAAGGGCTTGTAGGATTGGGAGACCCTGGAGAAACCTTCCTGGGGGTTTTAAGTTGTCATTGGTATGTCCACAAAATGAAAACAGATACTTGGTAATTGATGGGTGCTGAAAACAACGCATGCCCACACGGAGTACTCAGAAAGTCCCCTACACCCCAGCCAAAGGAGGCTTCCTCCAGGAGAAGGAGGAAGCAGCACTGCATATGCCTCCCCCAGCTGCTGGGCCCCTCTGTCAATGGGACTGATGTCAAAGCTTCCAATGGCTCTGTGGACCTTCACTGAGTGTGAGGTTCAGGCGCCAATGCACCCAAAGCCATGGGGGGTGCCAGGAGGGGCCCTGTCCACAGTTAACCTACCACTCATCTTCTTGCTTCCTACACAGGCGACTGAATGACAATGAGATATCTGTTCTGGAGGCCACTGGCATCTTCAAGAAGTTGCCCAACCTGCGGAAAATGTAAGTCAACTTCAGGAACTTAGCAGCAGCCTCTGTTCTCTAGCCAGAGCCTGTGTTCTAGACTAGAGGAACCAGGGGACCAGCCTCTCCCCCAGCCTCTGCTCCAGCCCCTCCCAGCCTCCTCCTCAGCCCCGCTGTGGCCTCTGTTAAGAAACAAGACACGTAGACACAGACCAAAGTGATGCTTCATGGTTTTAGTTGAGTGTTATACAGGGCAAGCATTCCACACCATCCCTGACCCCGCCCTGGACCCTCTGCTCACCCCACCCCTACACCCCATCCAACAGCTACCCCAGGGCTGGTGGGTAGGACTCAGGTAAGGACTAGTGATGTGGCACAGGTGTCTAAGGTCTATGCTCTTTGGCAATTTTTGTGTGGTGACAGTTAAATGTCTGTTTTCAAATGGAATCATGGGTGATACACATCAGAGTGAACATGCCAGCAGCTTCCCACAGTGGGTTTCCGTCTAGGAGTCCGTGGGTCTGACCATGCCTTGGCCTAGGCAAGGACCTACATGCCTATATTGGCTTCTCCGCTGCCAGAGATGCACATCATCCTAACCCTCTCCCTGCCTAAGCCTGACTAGGCTTGGGCCTAGTCATAAAGGTAATGAGAACAATGTTGGTGCACCAGTAGAGTCCTTGTCCTGAGCTAGGGACCATGCTGCCCGCCTCACACGCATTGTCTCACTGAGTCTTCACCCACCCGTCCAGCGCTGGCTTCACAGTCCCCTTTGTGCAGGTGAGGAAGCCAAGGCTCAAAAAGTTTCTGTGACTTCTCTAAGACCACACAGCTAATGGGTCCCAGAGCTGGCATTCAGACTTGGGTCCACCTGCAATCATGCTAGTGTGAGGCAGGCTTGCTTCTCCTCGTCTTCCCTTCCGGGCCCCCTAGCAGAGGTAGCAGCACAGAAGGGGAGGCTCTTTACCATCTCATCCCCAGGGGGGCACTCTTCTCTTTAGCCCCTCTCCCTTACCCCACCCCAAACTTCATGCCTCCTGGCCCCGGAGTTCAGGTCTGCCTTGAAAACCAGGGAAATAAGTCTATCCTCATGATTCATGGATTCCATATTTGAGAATTCGCTAAAATTTGTGTAAGTCCAAAGTCAAGACTCTTCATGCCTTTGTCATTCTCGGGCATGCCCAGAACAGCAAAAAAAAAAAAAAAAAAAAAAAAAAAAAAAAAACGGAGTCACCTACACCCATGTCCCCAGCTGGGGTCAAGTGAGGCCATGCTCTGCCTTCTTCTGTCACCTCTCATGCTGTCAGCCAGCGTCCTTTTGCATTATATTCAGTGCCATGTGTTTTGCATGTTTGCGGTTTTTGTTGGTGATTTTGCTGTTTAAAATGCATCCCCCAGACACAGTGCTGAAGGGCCGTCTAGCCATCCTAAGTGTGCAAAGGCTGTGATGTGTCTCCCAGAGGACATGTGCGTGACAGCAGTTTTGTTACAGGCTTGAGTGATAGTGCTGCTGGTCATGAGTTCAACGTTATGGATCAGCCATATGTGTGAAATAAGGTATCTTTAAACAGAAGCACACATATAAGGTTATATGTTGATAGGTTGATTAAAATGTGGAGACCAGAGGCTCACAGGACCCTAAACTTGTATTTCCCCAAAAAGCAACGCTTTGGTATTCACTAATGCAATGTTTCCAGCAACTGTGTACGAAATAACTACTGCGAGTGCGGCTTCAGTGTCCCTTATCTGAAATGCGTGGGGTCAGAAGTGTTTCAGATTTCAGACATTTTTGGATTTGGGAATGTTTGTGTGTACACAATGAGATGTCATGAGGCTAGGAGGCAAGTCGAAACACGAAATTCACTTAGTTTCATATACACCGTAAACACAGCCTGCCTGAAGGTAGCTGTGCGATATTTTTAATAATTTTGTGCATGAAACAAAGTTAATGCGCATTGAACCTTCCGAAAGCAAAGGTGTCAGGTGTGGAATTTTCTACTTGTGGCATCATATCAGCTCTCAAAAACTTTTGGACATTCTGGTTAGGGATGCTTGCCTATAAAGAGAGTGGACTGTACCACCTTGTTTCTTTCTTGTTCCCCGTGCTCCCACCCATGCGTTCCCTGCAGACAAATAGGACAGAGGCCTTATAGGCCCTGGGCAGCATCTGGATCTCACTGGTGCTACTCAGATCGCTTTCCTCCCTCCCTCCCTGCCTGCAGACACCACCTTGGTCATGGCTCCGGCGACTGCTCTGTAACGGGGAGCAGTGGAGAGCATGTTGGGGGGCCGGCTGAGAGAGGGCACACTTGGGTGAGGATCATGGCTGTCACTGGGGTCCAGTGCCCCACTAGCTTCAGGGTCCCAACACAAGCATCACCCATCACCTGGCAGGAATTATTCTTTTTATTTCAACCCAGAGAAACGCACACTTCGTTTTTAACCTGAAGGCAGAAACTTACAGGCCTATGGGCGCGAGCAGATATTAAGATGAATCAAACTGGCCAAGTGCCTACTTATCTGCTGAACAGGATCTGCTAGTGTTTGCTTCTGTGAAGAAATATGTACTCTCCCATTTGAGGTGAAACTCAAGCACTTTGAGTCTTTCATCCTCCCAGTTTTGATAGGAACATGAGTATAGAGAATATTTCTGTATGCCCGAGAAAACAACAGCACAAACACATAATAAGTGTCAGCGAACCCCCAGCATCAGCAACCAAGCAACAAAAGGGAGTGGTGAGGTCTCTGGAAAAGTATGGGCCTAGATCTCATCAAAAGGGACAGATGTCACTCAGCTCATCCCAGTACTTGCCATGTTGGAATAAAGGTGAGGGCTGCCAAATGTTTCCACTTCTCGGGAGCTGCCACGAGTCCAGGTGTGGAGAGAAAATGGGCAGACAAGCCTGCGTGCGTTCTGAGTTGAGCTCTGCCCTTCCCAGCTATGTGACACTAGGAATGTCCTTAGCCTTTCCGAGCCTTAGTTTCATCATTTACCTAATAGGAATAAATCCACCTTCCTTAAAAGTTATTATGAGGATCAGAAATATGAGGAAATAAAGATGAAAGACATGGCTTGTGGTGCTGGGGAGACAAGGTGCGGAAAGACAGGAGAGGGTGTCTGAGTTGAGTGACCCAGAGTAGCTGGATTAGATATTTAAAACAGGGGTTGCACACCCAGACACTTTCAGGAGCGTGGGAGTAGCACAAATATGGAACGTGGCTGCATGCAAGGCCATAAAAATAATAATAGCTAGCAGTGAGCACAAATTAAACACTTTACCCTGTACCGGACAGTACGGATATTATTAATACACTTAACCCTCACCAAGTAACCCTCAGGGGCTCTGAACTAACCCGCAGATGGAGAGAGGCCCCCTGGGTGGCCTGGCTTTGCATTTTGTGGTTTCCTAGGATCTGCGTCATCATCAGTAAGATACTGCTCTGAGAATGTGATAGGGCTCTTAGAAAACCTCCATGCGTTTGTTTTGTTTCTGGAGTGCTTGCCCCAAGCCGCACTTTCTGTCCTTCAGCTACTGCTGCCTGTAGTTGTGAGCGGTGCTTTGATGGATGGAGAGACGGCAGCAGCCAGCTCTTCTGGAAAATTCTATCCCCCTCTTTTTTACTCTCCTTCTGCTTTCCATTCTCCCAGCCTGAGGAAATCCAATTCACAAACCTTACAGTAATGTGATGTTAATTTTGCTCATTTAAAGAAACAGATGTCAGGAAATGGGAACCCTCCCACTTCATAGCTGCTTTAACTCATCTTCATTGCCCATCCCTTGTATTTTAACCCCCGCAAGAAGCTCGACTCTCTGGAGCAAAAGCCTTCTCCTCTGGCATTTGGGTGAGTTACAGCTGCTAGAGAGCCTTTATCTCTCCTCCCACGTCTAATTTGGGGGTAATTTGCAGTCTCCCCAGTGCATTACCTTCATTCCTGGGTTATCCCAGACCAGGGCTACCAGGATTTATAAGAAAACTGGCCAAGTCAAAGGAGAGCCAGGCATGGAGTGGAAATCCACTCTGCGAGTCTGCTGTCTCAGACCTTGGGCGAGGGATGCTGGGAATGCTCACTCCTGTTTTCCTGGCAGGATAGAAAGGAGAGAAGGAGAACGGGGTCATGCCGAGGAGCAGGGAGGGAACCAAGGCACTGACTGTTTCCTCCACACCTGCCCACAAGTGCAGGCATGGCCTTGCCCCAGGGCCTGGTCCCTCCTTGGGAAGAGGGAAGGCGGCCTGCATTGAGCCCCCAGCTCTGTCACTTGCTGCAAGTCAGTCCCTAAGGGAGGTCTCACCCCCGGCATCGCTGTGGGTCTGCCCAGAGCGCAGACCAGGGACTTGGTGTGTGTGGTCCTGGATCCCCTTCCAGTGCTCTGGGACCTGAAGCAGTGCCTTCCTGCTCTGGGGCTCAGTATCTTCAGCAGTAAAATGGTCCTAGTCTATCTCTGAGGCTGCCAATTCTACCAGCTTTCGTGTGCTCTATGAGTTCACGGGCTCCACCTCCACCTGCGATCTCCTTGTTTGCAGAAGATGGTTCCCCATGCAAGGCTCTGAATAGGCTGTCTGCTTGGGAGGCTGGACTCTCCCCAGAGCTAGTATAAACACTGTCATCACCTTCAGCTCATCCATCTGGCCAGGGATGCTTTCCAGGGCTGGGCATTTTGATGGTCCACAGAAGCCCCCCAGCAACCCTGCTAGGGAGAATTGGGAACTCGCAGTGCTAATGGCTCTGCAGCATCTGCTTGCTCTTCTGATCTCTCGTGAGGTCTGTACAGGATGTCAGCATGCAGCCCCGGATGGAAAGGCTGCTTTCAGACCTCAGGGGCAGACTCAGAAATGGCAGCACCGGCCAGGCACGGTGGCTCACGCCTGTAATCCCAGCAATTTGGGAGGCTAAGGTGGGTGGATCACCTGAGGTCTGGAGTTTGAGACCAGCCTGACCAACATGGCAAGACCCCATCTCTACTAAAAATACAAAAAATTAGCAGGGTATGGTGGCAGGCACCTGTAATCCCAGCTACTCAGGAGGCTGAGGCAGGAGAATCACTTGAACCCGGGGGCAGAGGTTGCAGTGAGCTGAGATCGCGCCATTGCACTCCAGCCTGGGTGACAAGAGCAAAACTCCATCTCAAAAAAAAAAAAAAGAAAGAAATGGCAGCACTGAGGGCTTGATAGGACCAAGCTCACTTTAAGCAAATACAATATCCAAAATCTCGAATTTTGCAAATAAGTAATATCCACATAGCCAAAGAAATACTCACTTATGAAAGAAAAGGTTCAATGGAGTATATTTGATATGCCAGAAAACCTGGCTTCAAATCCCAGTTCTGTCAGCTGCATGACTGCGAGCAAGTTAGTTAATCTCTCCGAACCTCAGTCCCATCATCCATAAAATGGAACAATAATAATAAATCAGTCCGACAGCCATTGTTTTCAGGGTTTGATGTGGTTGTGTTGGTCCTCATGAGGTGCCTAGTACATTGTTTTCAGGGTTTGATGTGGTTGTGTAGGCACCTCATGAGGTGCCTAGTACATAAGGAGTGGTCAACAAGTAGTAACTGGAAAGCACCTATTCGTTTGCATCAGGGATCCTTAACTGGTGAGAAAGCTAGAAGTTCCACAAATGTCCTAGTCCTAAGGAGTGGGGGCATGCTTTATATTTTTCTCCTGCTTTCCTCTTGAAAATTAGTGCTTAGTGGGAATCTCTAATGAAGAGAGAAAATAAGTTTGAGAGCCACTATTTTAACTCTATCAGCCCCCCAGAGCATTGAAAAGACAATTCCACAGAAAAAAACTTCAAATCCCATCCAGTCTACTTTTTTAAATTGATACATAACAATTGTACCTATTTATGGGATACGTGATATTTTGATACATGCATGCAGTGTACAGTGATCAAACAGGATATTTAGGATATCCGTCACTTCTCACATTTATCATTTCTTTGTGTTGAAAGTATTTCAGGCCGGGCGCGGTGGCTCAAGCCTGTAATCCCAGCACTTTGGGAGGCCGAGACGGGCGGATCACGAGGTCAGGAGATCGAGACCATCCTGGCTAACACGGTGAAACCCCATCTCTACTAAAAAATACAAAAAACTAGCCGGGCGAGGTGGCGGGCGCCTGTAGTCCCAGCTACTCCGGAGGCTGAGGCAGGAGAATGGCATAAACCCGGGTGGCGGAGCT
Organism: Piliocolobus tephrosceles; assembly: GCF_002776525.5. Lineage (NCBI taxonomy): Eukaryota > Metazoa > Chordata > Mammalia > Primates > Cercopithecidae > Piliocolobus > Piliocolobus tephrosceles. The sequence continues at coordinate 121,733,451 of NC_045437.1, forward strand.
TGCAGTGAGCTGAGATCCGGCCACTGCACTCTAGCCCGGGCGACAGAGCGAGACTCCGTCTCAAAAAAAAAAAAAGAAAGTATTTCAAATCTTCTAGCTATTTTGAAATATATATTGTTGTTAACTATAGTCACCCTACTGTGACTGTCACCCTATCAAACACTAGAACTTACTCCTTTTAGCTCCCCATTAACCAACCTCTCTTCATCTCCCCCAAACCTTCCCAGCCTCTGGTAACCATCCTTCTACTCCCTACCTCCATGAGATCAACGTTTTTTAGCTCCCATGTATGAGGAGGAACATATGATGGTTGCCTTGCTGTGCCTGGCTCAATTCACTTAGCACAATGACCTCCAGTGCTATTCACGTTGCTGCAAATGACAGGTTTTCATTCTTTTTATGGCTGAATAGTATTCCATTGTGTGTATATATACCACATGTTCTTTCTCCATTCATCCACTGACCGGGCAGTCTGTCTCACAAGGGTAGCCGCACCTGTGTAGGGCCGGGGTCCCTGCTCCCTGGGCCAGATGCTGAAGACCAAAGGTCAGGGAGCCGAAGACTAAGCTCCCTCCACCATCCAGTCCTCGGTCTCAGGGGCTCCAAAAAGGCCCCAGCAGCTGCAGGGCAGGTCATTCCCTCGCTGTATCAAGACCGTCTGCTCTTTTTGATTCTCCCCTATTCTATGTCTTCCTTCTAGAAACCTGAGTAACAATAAGATCAAGGAGGTGCGAGAGGGAGCTTTTGATGGAGCAGCCAGCGTGCAGGAGCTGATGCTGACGGGGAACCAGCTGGAGACAGTGCATGGGCGCATGTTCCGTGGCCTCAGTGGCCTCAAAACCTTGTGAGTTCCTGTGGTGGGGCCTGGGCCAAGACCCAGAGGGAGATGAGAGGGCAGGGGAATTAGAGACAGACTATGAAGGCAAGTGGGACCTAGGCGCTGTCTCGGCCTGCTGAATCCCTCTCCCTGTCTTCCTGGAGTCAGAGTCATCAGATATTCCACAGCCTTGGATGGGAAAGAATTTAGCATGCTGAACACCCTCCAGCGTACACACTCACACACACCCAACGTAGTCACCCACTCTCGTGTATACACATATATAGATCCATACCAGAAACTTGCTGAAGGAGGCACAGAAACACACACTGACTCACAAACATAAGCATAAGGACCTCTATAAAAATGATACGTGCAGACATATGCAACATGCACATAAACATATACACAAACAGGCACAGACATACAAGCACACACATACATACAAGCTGATAGCTACAACCACTTCTTGATTCTCTCTTCTCCTCCCAGAAATACGTGTGCACACCCTAGCAGCCACACGATATGCGTGTGTATACATACATATGCATGACATGTGCTTCCAAGAAAGCATGTACCAACAACAGTGTACACATACAATACACACAGCCCCAGTGGGACTCCAGTCCCTGCTATCACAGGACAAACCTGAGCAATATGGCTGGACTGAGCTTAGAATCGGCAAAAGCATCTCATCTATACACACACACTCCCCACCGTGGCACCATTTGGGACAGAAAAGATCGTGCCTGTGCTCTCTCATCCCCACCCCCTCCCTGTAGGATGCTGAGGAGTAACTCGATCAGCTGTGTGAGTAATGACACCTTTGCCGGCCTGAGTTCGGTGAGACTGCTCTCCCTCTATGACAATCGGATCACCACCATCACCCCTGGAGCCTTCACCACGCTTGTCTCCCTGTCCACCATGTAAGTTCTCCTGGGTCCACTGCCCTCGCACTCTGGGGTCCCACTCTGCAGAGCGCTCTCCTCCCAGGTCCCTGTTACCTCTGGCCAAGCTCATCTATCCATCTGTCCACTTAAAACCTCGTCAGGCTTTCTGTATGTGCCAGGCATCGTCTAGGTGCTGAGGCTGCACACGCCCAGCCCCTCCTTCCTGGAGCTCACAGCATAGTGAATTGACACAGAAAGCAGATCCGCAGTGATTTGATAACCCAAGCTGGAAGGCCAGGCGTGGTGGCTTATGCCTGTGTAATCCTAGCACTTTGGGAGGCTGGGGTGGGTGGATCACCTGAGGTGAGGAATTCGAAACCAGCCTGACCAACATGGTAAAACCGCTTCTCTTCTAAAAATACAAAAGCTAGCCAGGTTTGGTGGCAAGTATCTGTAATCCCAGCTACCTGGGAGACCAAGGTAGGAGAGTTGCTGGAACCTGGGAGGCGGAGGCTGCAGTGAGCCAAGATCATGCCACTTCATGACAGCCTGGGTGACCGAGCAAGACTCCGTGTCAAAAAAATATATATATATGGGCTTTGCTGAGAAAAACTGGAACTGTATTCTGGAAGGCAAGTGGGAGCTAGCTGTTGAAGAAAGTGGACACTGCAGTTCCTTCAGAGGGAAGGGCATGTCCAAGGGCCCTGTGGTTGGTTGCAACAGAGCAAATACGTGGGACTGAACATCTGCCAGCATGGTCACAGCGCTGAATAAGGGAGGGCATGACGTAAGGCAAGGCTGAAGAGGAAGCCAGGGTCAGGCTGCAGGACTGCTGTGGACCATCTGGTCTTTGTCCAGAGCACATGAGGAAGACTGGAACCTTAAAGTAGACCAGTAACGTCACCAGACAGGGGTTTTAAAAAGGTGTCACTGGCGGCCAGGCTTGGTGGCTCACGCCTGTAATCCCAGCACTTTGGGAGGCCAAGGCACGTGGATCACAAGGTCAAGAGATCAAGACCATCCTGGCCAACATGGTGAAACCCCATCTCTACTAAAAATGCAAAAATTGGCTGGGCGTGGTGGTGGCACACACCTGTGGTCCCAGCTACTCAGGAGGCTGAGGCAGGAGAATTACTTGAACCCAGGAGGTGGAGGTTGCAGTGACTCGAGATTGTGCCACTGCACTCCACTCCAGCCTGACAACAGAGCGAGGCTTCATCTCAAAAAAAAAAAAAATTAATTAATTAATTAATTAATTAAAAAAAAAACAGAAAGATGCCATTAGCTGCTTCAGTGGGTATCAGAACCAGAATTAGAACCCAGCTTTCTGGGCACCTAAAGGAGTGCTCCTGCCTAGGTAGTGCACTGTCGTGGGAAGGGAGCCTCTGTGGAATAATGGGTAAGACTCTAGAGCCGTATTTCCTAGGTTCAAATCCTGGCTGTGCCTCTTGTTAGCTGTGTGACCTTGGGAAAGTGACTTCATCTGTGTGTTTACATTTCCCTTCTGCATCATCTACCTCCTGGGATGGTTATGAGGATTGAATCTGATGATGCCTGAAAACACAGCAAGGGCCTAGGTGTAGAAAGTGCTCAACACATGTGCGTTTTACAGCTGCTCATCGTATTTCCATGTGGCTCTGTTATCCTTAGTCGCTGGTTTATTGTCCCCTCTCTAACCTTCCCCAAAGACCCTTTGGAAGGCGGAAGGAAAGGCTGCTGCTGCACCTTCTGTTGCTGCCCTATGCCTATTGCACTTGGAATCAAAGCCAAAGTTAGAGGAGGGCCTAAAGGCCAGCCCCTCCCCCTCATGCCCTGCCTGTCCCCTCCCTGCCTCCATTCTAGCTTCACGGGGCTCCTCGCCATTTTCCCATGATCCCAGCCCACTCCCACCTTGGAACTTTGCACTCCCTGGGACACCCTCCCCTGGCCTCCCTCCCCCCGACCTCCCTCCCTTCCACTTTTGCTCAAGTGTCACCTGCCTCACCCTGCTCCACCCCTCTGCCATAACCCCAATCCCTCTAGCCCTGTCCCCAATATTACATAGCACTAACCATGTCCTAATATACCGTGTCGTTTACTAACTTGCTGTTAATCATATATTATCTGCCCATCACCATATAAGATCCCAAAGGACAGGGATATGTGACTGCTTTGTTCACTGCTGTATCCTTAATGTTTAGATCTGTGCCAAGAGCATAAGCAGAGCATATAATTGTTCAGTAGAGGAATGAATCGAATGAGTGACATCAACAGGAAGGGACAGTGGGTTGGGAGCTAACACCAATGAGCTGGTCCATTTTAGTCCATGTGTAGCCTCTTCGAGGTACCTCCACATTGGAAATCCAAAGACGCCTAAGATGCCCAGAGGGTCAGAGTCAAAGCATTCAGGGAACCAGCTCTGACCCGTGAAGTAACTTGCCCCGCTTCACAGCTACTGAGTGTCAGAGCCTGGACTCCAACCCCAGAACAGCCACTCGCAAGCCCTTCATTGCCATATCATCCTACGGCCACTCAAGGGCTGTCTGCCCCTCTTACATAAGCTCCCCAAGCCTTACTTTCCTCATGTGAGAAAAGGAAGACAATGTTACCTCCTTCCTGGGGTTGCTGTGACAGGAATGAATGAGACAATGGATTTATAAAGCGCGTGGCATGGTCCCAGTCCTGTAGTAAACACTCAGGAAGGGATAGAAGGATAGCTGCCAGCATCCCCTCATCTCTCCGTCAGTCCCGTTGTTTCAGTCCACAGATGTATGTAAAGGGCTTGTGATGACATAACGGTAGTTTCTGGATATACAGAGGCAAACAGACCCCACCCTCGTGTATGTAGAGTCCACGGTGCAAGACGAGCACAGAAACCAATCATTGCACACTCCCATGGGTGCTACGGGGAGAATGAAGGGTTATGTGGGAAACGATAGGATAGGGCTGAAGTGTCCCACTTGATATGGGGGACTCAGAGAAGGCTTCCTTGATGAAATGTTACTGAAGCCAAGAACTAAGGAATGAGGAGAAGCCAGCCAGCAACCTGTAAAGATACGGGTTCTCAGCAAGGAGAGTAGCAAGTGTGAAGGCTCTCGGGGTAAATCTCTGCTAAGGACCCACAGGCCGTTCACACAGCCAGGGCTCGGTGCACAAGGGAGGGCATGACGAGAGACCACGGCCACATCCATCAGTGGCGGGGGTCTGGAATGAGACCCTCGCAGAGACTGCATCTGGGGAAGAGACTACATTTCCTTCCTGAGACCTCCTCCTTCCCGGCTGGGAGAGCTGGGCTCTGGGCAGCAGATCCCAGGGCTGTTCCCACAGTAGAAGGGTGGAGGCTAAGCACCCTTCTCTCTTCCTAGAAACCTCCTGTCCAACCCCTTCAACTGCAACTGCCACCTGGCCTGGCTCGGCAAGTGGTTAAGGAAGAGGCGGATTGTCAGTGGGAACCCTAGGTGCCAGAAGCCATTTTTCCTCAAGGAGATTCCCATCCAGGATGTGGCCATCCAGGACTTCACCTGTGACGGTGAGAAGGCTGGGGGTCAAGGGCTGCAGGGAAGGCCCTGGGAAGGCAAGGAAGATGGCGGAGATAAAGGATCAGATACTCCCTGAGATCTGATTCCACTTTGCTTTGGGCACGCAGCTAGAGCTCTGGAGAGCTTTGCAGATCTGCTAGCCCACATGGCTCCTTCATGCCAGTTAAGAGAAGGTGCCCACTTCAGAAGTCATTTTACTTCCATCGGTTAGAAATCTGTCATAATATACTGATTTCATTAAGACAAGACACTGCTAATTAAAATGAGATACTGCCATCTATGAGAACACTGTTGTACCACATATACTAATCTATCATGTCCACAGTGAGATTGGTGCCCCTTAAATGATATGGCACCCTTGTGGAGTGCACAACCTATACAACTGTACATGGGAGTCCTGGCCTCAGTCTTCCTCTCTGCATCACGATGAGACTCAGAGTATTTACTCATAAGAAACAGACTTCAAGAAAAGTCTTGTCACTGGCTGGGGATATGGATATCTGAGGTTTTGGTTCTCGGGATCCAAGAGGGCCTATTTATTTGCATAAATTCAAGCCAGCACAGTTCTTTACTTGATCAGCTTTGGGTTATCTAGAGACAGATAATTAACTGAAATTAAGGCGTAATGGAGGCTTGGGACACACTCACCACCCTGGAGGGACTATGTAGTTTTGGGAGGAGAGAAGGAAAGGAGAAAGAGAAAGGGAAAAGACAAGACTGCCCCCCTCCCCCTGACCACTCCTTCAGTCAATTGGGCTTATTCCCGATCTGGTTATGGTGACCTCTTTCCTGTTACTCTTGCTGAGTCTCCTTGATGGTCTTCATCTTACCTCAAATGAGGTAGAAGGTAGGCGACACCCGCCAAGCACGGATGAGACCAGCAGGTACCCTATTCCTGGTTCTAGCACACAGCTGGGACAGGGGACAACTTGTCTTTACGGAGAACACGCAGCCTTGCTCACTGGCGCCCCCCAGTGGGGCTTATCTCCCACAACGTTCATCCTCTCTGGGGCTCTCCACAGGCAACGACGAGAGTAGCTGCCAGCTGAGCCCACGCTGCCCGGAGCAGTGCACCTGTGTGGAGACAGTGGTGCGATGCAGCAACAAGGGGCTCCACGCCCTCCCCAAAGGCATGCCCAAGGATGTGACCGAGCTGTAAGTACCCCCAGCGCCTCCAAGCACCCTGTCATCTCACCACCAGCAGCATCCTCCATGCTTTACCCCAGAATCTCAAGCAAGGCAACATGGCGAAACTGCCCTGGGGAGACCCTACTTGAATGGATCCCAGCAAGATGGCAGTAGAGCCCTCACCAAGATGGCAGCCATGGGCTTTGACAAGGACACAGGAAACACGGCTCCCCCAGTGACTCTGCCTGGCAGGAGAGGAGTCTCTGACCCTGTAATTCCTAAAGATACCCTGAATATAAGTGGAAGGGTTATTGCCTCATTTTCCATATCATCCCTGAAACCCCTACTCTGTACACCCTCTTCCTAAGACTCCTCAGCAGTCTCTTAGTCTGATCCCAGCAGCAGTTCAGGATAATTGTGAAAACATTGTCCAGCGGGCGCTGTGGCTTACAAAGCACTTTTCTGAATAGGATCCTATTCCAAGTTCAAACAGCCCTGTCAAGCATGAGGCCCCATTTTACAGATGAGGTCTTAGCTCTGAGTCGCATTCATTCTCAGAACAGGAGCTTTCTTATTCCACAGCCCAAGCTCCTGCCACTGACTCCTCAGGTCCTGTCTCTGCACCAGAAACTCCCAACTCAACAAAAAAGGTGTTAGCCTCTTCCTGAAGGGCTCTTAATATTATGGAGAAAATCTTATTTCTGCCCCCTGGAAAGCACAGACAGAAGGACGAAGCGGTCCCCTAGTGAGGGGGCCTCCCTGGAATGCACCAGGAGCACTGCAGCTAGGACCAGAGGAGCACCACACACTCGAACAACCAACACACACCATGTGCATACTTGCATCCATCCACTCTTTCACTCATCCACGCAACGCATATTGACCAGGTTTCTCGGGTGTCAGGTACTCTGCTCACATTGGAGAGACAACGGCAGGCAAGATGGGTGTGACCCCTCCACTCCTGGGGCTTGTGGTAGGGTAGGGAAGGTAGACATTCACACGATCATTGCAGATGCACATGTGGAGTGACAACTGTGAAAAATGCTACAAAAAAAGAGGTACAAGGTTGCTAGGACATGCAAAGTGAGAAGTATGACAGAGACATAAAGCTCCAAGAAAGCTGCCCTGGGGAAATGATGCTAGAGCTGCAAGCTGAGGGGTGAGGGGCAGGTCACTAGGAGGGAGGAGGTGGTGCTCCAGGCTGAAATTGCTGCATAAGCAAAGGCCCTGCATGGGAGTGGGCAGAGCCAGGGAGAGGCAACAGGAACAGCCCAAGTGCCTGAGCAGCAACACACCCACAAACCAACACCACACACCACACACCACCACACCACACCCCCACACCACCACACCACCACTCACACCACACCACACACCCACACCACCACACCCACACACCACACTGACACACCACCACACTCACACCACCACACTCACACAGCACCACACCCACATACACCACACCACCACACCCACACTACACTGATACACCACCACACCCACACAGCACCACACCCACATACCACCACACCTACACACCACACCATCACCACATTCACACAGCACCATACCACATATCACCACACCACCACACCACCACACCCACACACCACACCAACATACCACCACACCACACACCACCACACCACACACATCTGATGCTTGACTTTGACATCTCTCTTGCCAGGCCCGATGCACATCCCCTTTTCTGGGCCAGGTTAGCACATATAGGCATACCTTGGAGATATTGTGGGTTCAGTTCCAGACCACCATAAAGCACAAACTGCAATAAAGCAAGTCACACAAATGTTTTGGTTTCCCAGTGCATATCGAAGTTATGTTTATACTATACCGTAGTCTATTAAGTGTGCAATCTCATTGTGTTGACAAAAATACCAATGTACCAATGTACATACCTTAATTCAAAAATGCTTTATTGCTAAAAAATGCTAATGATCACCTGAGCCTCCAGCGAGCTGTAATCTTTTTCCTGGTGGGGGGTCTTGTCTTGATGTTGATGGCTGCTGTCTGATCAGGGTGGTGGCCAAACATTGGGTGGCTATGGCAATTTCTTAAAATAAGACAGTAGTGAGGTTTGTCACATCGATGGACTCTTTCTTCATGAAAGATTTCTCTGTAGTACACAATGCTGTTTAACATCATTTTCCCATAGTAGAAGTTCTTTTAAAATTGGAGTCAAGGCCAGGTGCTTGTGGCTCACGCCTGAAATCCCCGCACTTTGGGAGGCCAAGGCAGGTGGATCACTTGAGGTCGGAAGTTCAAGACCAGCCTGGCCAACACGGTGAAACCTCATCTCTACTAAAAATACAAAAATTAGTGGGCCATGGTGGCACACACCTGTGATTCCAGCTATGGGGGAGGCTGAGGTATGAGAATGCCTTGAACCTGGGAGGCAGAGGTTGCAGTGAGCCAAGATTGTGCCACTGCACTCCAGCTTAGGCAATAAAGTGAGACTCTGTCTCAAAAAAAAAAAAATTGGAATCAATCCTCTCAAACCCTGCTCTACTTTATCAACTGAGGTTATATAATATTCTAAATCCTTTGTTGTCATTTCCACAACGTTCATAGCATCTTCACCAAAAGTAGATTCCATTTCAAGAAACCAGTTTCTTTCCTCATCTGTAAGAAGCAATTCCTTATCTGCTCAAGTTTTAGCCTGAGATTACAGCAATTCAGTCACATCTTCAGGCTCCACTTCTAATTTTAGTTCTCACTATTTTCACCATATCTGCAGCTACTTCTTCCACTGAAGTCTTGAACCCCTCAAGGTCATCCATAGGGTTGTAATCAACTTCTTCCAAACTCCTATTAATATTGCTATTTTGACCTCCTACCATGAATCACAAATGTTCAAATGGCATCTAGAACAGTGAATCCTTTCCAAAAGGTTTTCAATTTACTTTGCCCAAATCCATCAGAGGAATCACCATCTATGGCAGTTATGGCCTTATAAAATGTATTTATTAAATAATAAGACTTGAAAGTTGAAATTACTCCTTGATCCATGGGCTGCAGAATGGATGTTATGTTAGCAGACAATGAAAACAACATTAATCTGTGTGTACATCTCCATCAGAGCTCTTAGATGACCAGGTACATTGTCAGTGAGCAGTAATATTTTGAAAGAAATCTTTATGTCTGGGCAGCAGGTCTCAACAATGGGCTTATAATATTCAGCAAAATATGCCGTAAACAGACGTGCCGTCATCCAGTCTTTGTTGCTGTGTTTCTAGAGCGCAGGCAGAGTAGATTTAGCATAATTCTTAAAGGCTCTAGGATTTTCCAAATGGTGAATGAGTATTGACTTCAACTTCAAGTCACCATCAGCAGTGGCCCTAACAAGAGAGTCAGCCTGCCCTTTGAAGCTTTGAAACCAGGCATTGACTTCTCCTCTCTGTCGGTGAAAGTCTTACGTGGCATATTATTTCAATAAAAGGCTATTTTTGTCTCCATGGAATATCTGTTGTTTAGTGTGGCCACCTTCATCAATTATCTTAGCTAGATCATCTGGATAACTTGCTACAGCTTCTCTGTCAGCACTTGCTGCTTCACTTTACACTTTTATGAAGATAGCTTCTTTTTGTTCTGTTTTGTTTTGTTTCGTTTTGAGATGGAGTCTCGCTCTGTCACCAAGGCCAGAGTGCAGTGGCGCAATCTCGACTCACTGCAAGCTCCACCTCCCGGGTTCATGCCATTCTCCTGCCTCAGCCTCCCCAGTAGCTGGGACTACAGGCGCCCGCCACCACGCCAGGCTAATTTTTTGTATTTTTAGTAGAGACGGGGTTTAACCATGTTAGCCAGGATGGTCTCGATCTCCTGACCCTCGTGATCCACTCCCCACCACCACCCCGGCCTCCCAGAGTGCTGGGATTACAGGCATGAGCTGTTGCGCTCTGCCGTCTTCTTTTCTTAAACCTCATGAACCAACTATTGCTAGCTTCACACTTTTCTTCTGCAGTTTTCTCACCTCTCTCAGCCTTCACAGAATTAAGGAAAGTTAGGGCCTTGCTTTGGATTGGGCTTTGGCTTAAGGGAATGTTGTGGCTGGTTTGATTTTCTATCCAGACTGCTAAAAGTTTTTGCATATCAGCAATAAGTCATTCTCATCATTCATGTGTTCGTGGGACTAGCACTTTTAATTTTCTTTAAGAACTTTTTATTTACATTCACAACTTGGCTATTTGGTCCAAGAGGCCTAGCTTTGATCTGTCTTAGATTTTGATATGCCTTCCTCCTTAAACTTCATCATTTCTATCTTTTGATTTGAAGTGAGAGATGTGTGACTCTTAGAGGCCATTGTAGGGTTATTAGTTGGCTCAATTTCAATATTGTACTGTGTCTCCAGAAATAGGGAGGTCCAAGGAGAGGGAGATGGGGAACAGCTAGTTGGTAGAGCAGTCAGAACACACACAACATTTATCAGTTAAATTCATCATCTTTGATGGGCATGGTTCGTGGTGCCCCAAAACAATTACAATAGAGACATCAAAGATCACTAATCACAGATCACCATAAAAGTATAATAATAATGAAAAAGTTTTAAATATTGTGAGAATTACCAAAATGTAACACAGAGACATGAAGTCAGCATGTGCTGTTGGAAAAATGGCACTGATAGACTTGCTTGAGGCGGGGTTGCCATAAACCTTCAATTTTTAAAAAACTCAGTATCTACAAAGTGCAATAAAGGAAAGTGCAATAAAACCAGGTACGCAGTACACTCAGGTATAAGTGACAGAACACAACCCAGGCTCCTCCAGGGAGTGTTTCTTTGATCCATGCTGCTATAATGCCTCTGGGGACAGAACTTGAACATGCCAGTTTCTTCGACTAGCACGTGGCGTGAACCTCCAGGGTGCACAGGCACGCACCACCATGCCCAGCTAATTTTTGTTTTTTTTGTTTTTTTGTTTTTTTTTTTTTAGGTGGAGTCTCGCTCTGTCGCCCAG